>NW_020175393.1:10359010-10420780 GCF_003031525.2 Neophocaena asiaeorientalis asiaeorientalis
AGATGGTGGCCATGACTTCCTCTTGCTTCCCCTCCACCTACACTCCCCCCACCTTCCCATCTCTCCCCACCCCCACCTTTGTCCCCTCTCTGGCCCCTGTGGCCCAGGTTGGTGAGGAAGGAAGGAGTGTATGGATGTCTCTTCTCACCACAAGACCCCCAGGCACAAGCAGCCTACTTGGCCATACCTACCCTGCTGAAGGCCAGAACATCCAGGAGTTGTGGTGAGACTTCAGCTGTCCTCAAGGACAGGAAGAGAGGCACAGAGAACAGCACAGGCAAAGGCTGGGTAATGGGGTTTGTGAGGTTGATAGAGGACAGAGGCTTGGCTGCAATGGTTATGGGAAGAGAGGAGGTGGGCAGGGCCATTCTGCACCGAGGGCCACACTGTCCCTTCCTGCCAAAAACTGTCGGTAACCAGACTCAGAGATTCTCCCACATGCTGGCCACGGCTTCTGCCAAAGCAGGCCTGGCCTCAACTCCCGGACAGGGGCCAGGACCAGGTCAAGAGCCACACAGGATGGGGACCCCACCTCCCAAGTCCCCAGGTCCATCAACCCTAGAGAACCTGCAGCCCTGAGTGCCAAGAAACAAGACCCATCCATCTGTAGGTCAGTCCTCTGGGCCCCTAGCGCCCCCTGTAGACAGGAAACTACACCAATAGGGGGAGGGGCCACCACCTGCTTGGAGGAGGAGACAGACTTGCCCTCAAGGAAGCGCGCGCGCACACACACACACACACACACACACACACACACACACACACACACCTCTTCAGGAACCTCCAGTGTGATGAAGACACAGACGTTGACCTCAAAGGTCCAATCTGAAAATTGAGCTCCGTCCTCAGGAAGCTCCTATTCTGATGGAGGCACGTACTCTACCATCAGAGCTCCATTCTGAAGGGTGAAACACAGCATTGGGCTTCAGGAAACCTACAGTCTGAGGGTAGACACACACAGCCCCACTGAATTTTTAGGGAGCCCCCAATCTGTGGCAGACACAGATTAGACATTTTGGTGACTCTAGGGCTGCTGGAAAAGCAAATACAAGACGTCCAGTTAAATCTGAATTTCAGATAAACAACGAATAATATTTTAGTATAAGTATATCCCATACAACACATGGAGTATACTTATACTAAAAAAAAAAAACCGTATTCATTGTTTATTTGAAATTCAAATTTAACTGGACGTCCTGCATCGTTACTTGCCAAATCTGACAACCCTAGATGCCTCCAATCCGAGGG
Organism: Neophocaena asiaeorientalis asiaeorientalis; assembly: GCF_003031525.2. Taxonomy (NCBI): domain Eukaryota; kingdom Metazoa; phylum Chordata; class Mammalia; order Artiodactyla; family Phocoenidae; genus Neophocaena; species Neophocaena asiaeorientalis. The sequence goes on from NW_020175393.1 coordinate 10,360,259, forward strand.
CGGGAGGACCCCCCCAGACACGGAAATGCAGGTAAACATCTGAGCTCGCTCCTGCTCCTGGAGCAGTGGAGGGGCAGGAGGGGAGTCCTGGGGCGCCGGCTCGCAGCAGTTTAAAATTCCTTCCAGGCCAGATCCCTAATCCCTCGGTGCACAATGGCCGCCTTCTCCCCCGCCGCCCGCGCCCACGCCCTCCCCCGCGGGGCCGTGGCAGTGCCACCACGGGCCTCTTTAAGCCCCTTTGAAGCCGCCTGAGCCCCGCGCCGCGGGAGGCCCCGCCGCTATGCCAGCTATGCCAGCTATGTCCCCGCCGCCGCCGGCCACCACCGCTCCCCCATTAATGCTGGCTAATCTGGCTAATAAATAAACTCCCCTCCCAGCCTCGGCCCCCCGCTCGCTCCTCCCTGCTCCCCCAGAATTGATTTCAGGGCTCAGCTAGAACAAGCGCCCCCACTTCCTCCTGATGTCTCTGAGTGTTTTTTTCTCTCACTGCCCTAGGTCTGTTACCGCGTTGCATCTGCATCTCTTTCGGTCCACCTGCGCGCGGGGCGCCAGCCACATGGCTGGGTGCAGGGCACCGGACTCGAAGCCTGGGGAAGAGCCGCAGGACTGAGGAGCGCCCCCTGGAGGCGGGAGGAGGCCCGGGCCAAGCCCCCTCGCTGCCCCGCCCCAGGCCCCGCCCCACTCTGTCCGCGGAAGTGGGGAAGCAGTGCGAGCAGCCACGGGACGGGTGACTCCTTGCCAGGAGAAGGCGCCGGCGCCTCCCGCGGCAGGAGTCACTTCTCCGCGGCCTCTTTCGTCCCCTGCGTCCCTACCCGGGCTTCCGAGAGTCTGACTCAGAGCCGAGCCCGCATCGCTTCACCTCCTACAACACACCCGGAGCGCGCGGAGAAATTACAGGATTGCAGGGGCACGGCTAGTGCGCTCTAATTACCCACCGCCGCTCTCCTCCGCGGCGCTCGGCGGCACGGGGACAACGCGCCGTAATTAGGCCGCCCCTCCGAGGTCCCGGAACCCGTCCCCCGTCCCCTGTCCCCAGTAGCGCGCGCGTCGGTTCCTCCCGCTGCTTCCTGCCGCCCTCCGGGACTGCCCCCTTGGTCCCAGGAGAGAGCTATGAGACTCCCCTCCCTGCCAACCTGGGGTGGGGGGAGGGGAGGACTTGGAGACCCGTCCCTAGGCCTGAAGTGGGGAAGCCGGCCCCTCCCCTCCCGTAAGCCTACAGTCTTTGAGATCTCTGCAGGAAGGGACTGGGAGAGTGGGGAGGGGGCAGGACTCTCTCGTAGACATGGTCACTGAGGCCGACTGGAAAGTTAACTGTCCCGGGCGGGGGTGGGTAGGGCATCCGGGCGATAGTATCCCATTTTGCACTGAAGGCTCAGACAAGTAAAGGCTCTCAGGGAAGACCACCCAGCTAGAACTTCCAGATCAGCTCATTTAAGGAGCCGGACAGGCTCCTTCCCCTGCCTGGGGAATTACATTCCTGCGAAGAAAGGTGATACCCCCGCCGCAGACTGGAGTGCTGGCAGCCGACCAGCTGTGGCCTGTTGGCCACAAGGGAGCTGGTGAAGTGTGGCTCAAGTCTTCCATCCCAGTAAAGGTGGGAGGAGGCCCTGAAGACACAGAAGCCAAGCCTGGTGGCCAGCACTTGAGGGGAGCAACTTGGCTGTCAGCTTCTTTATCCAAACCAGGCTCCAACCTCTCCGCTATCAGGAATTTTTTTCCTGATGCCCAGGGGGTTGCAAACTGATGGCCTTGGGCCAAGTTTAATCTTTAGTGAGGTTTTTTTGACCTTCAGTAAGTATGTGGTTTTTATATTCTACGGACAATGTGGGCTGCCCTCCCCATTGGCAAAGGCCAGTGTGGCCACACTAGGTCCCCAAAGGCATTTGAGTTTGAGACCTTGATTTAGACCAGCCCACCTGGCCTGCGCCTTTAGCCTTTTCCTCATCTTCTAGGATCTCAGTCTGCACTATTGCACCTTTGTAGTTTTTGCATGTTTCTCAGTAAGCGTGCCAAGATGAGTGTCCCTCTGAGCCCAGCCTTATGCTCCCTACATGGGGGGGCAGTGGTGGTTGCATATGCTTCTGGAAACCCCTCTGGCAGCCACTTTTTTCATCTTGAATATCGGTTTCTGCCTTGGGTAGGCACCAGATCTTTTCCAGCGGGGGTGACGTGGTATTTTCTGCTGTGAGACCAGAGGTTCCTTGAAGGCAGGATATTGGATCTCTCCCTTAGACTGGGATCTCACTGAGGGCTAGGGGAATGGGGTGTGGAGGTAGTATCTTCCATCATAGGGAGCTCCCTGAGGATGGGGCTGTGTCTCCCCTCAGACTGGGGCTCCTTGAAGGCATTAGATTCTCCCCTCAGACCGGGGCTCCCTGAGGGCAGGGCTGTGTCTCCCTTCAGTCTGGAGCTCCTTGAAGGCATTGGATTGTCCCCTCAGATGGGGCCTTTGCACCCCATCTCACCCCTCTGGCTCTCGGCTGAGCGTAGGCATTCCTCCCAGGACACCGTTTGTCACGCTTCGATGAATGAAACCTACTAAGAATAACTCAGTCCTTGTAGTCTCTAAAGGACAGGGGTGTTGGAGGGGGTGGGCGGAGACTGGTGATTGTGGAGAGGCTGGTGGAGGATGGACACAACTATTCATTCAACAGCATTTTCCCCGGTGCCCATCTGGACACTGGCAGGAGACACAGGGGGTGCCACAGAGCCCCCTACTATGCCATTCCTGCTGTTGCCAGTAGGGGGATGGCTACAGGACTCCTGAGATAGAAATCCCACCCCCCTTCTTCACAGCCCTCCCACCCCCAGAAGTCATCACCTCAGTGCCACCCAGCCCTCTGTATGCCTGCCACCAAGTCCCTCTGCCTGGAAGTCAGGTGCTTGGGGTGGGGGACTGCTTCCAATGGGACGGGCGCTGTGGCAGGGAGTGCCTGTGGAGCAGCCTTCATCTTCCTCCTGCGAGGAACTGTCAGACTGACCACGGGGGAATGGAGAAGCAGTCTCAAAATGACAGGAGGGCATTTGGTGTTTTAATTGGGGGATGGGGTATGAGTGACCTAGAGGATGAACCCCTGTCCCCCACCCCCACTCCACTCTTCCTCCTTCATCCCGCCCCTTTCCACTCCCAAACCTCAAGCCTCCAGTTAAGAACTGAGGGAACTTTCCAATGCAACTGTTCTCCCAGGCACTTCACAGGGGGCCCGTGGGGTGGGGAGGCTGTGACCTTAACCCGGGTCTCTGGATGAGGCCTTCCTGGCATTCCGCCCTCACCTGCCACCTCTTGAAAGGGACATTTCGGCCTGGCCAGCCTGTGAGCCAGGCAGCCTGGTATGATACCAGCTCTGCCACTGATCCCACTGTGACCTTGAGAAGCCATTTGCTCCCTGGGCCTCAGTCTCCCCACACATAAAATGAGTTTTGTCTAGTTTTCATGATTTTCAAACCTTTCTTTTTTAAAAATAATGGATCCTTTTACTTAAATAGTAACTTACGTGAAGTCTCCACTAGTAACAGAAAAAGCTTGGGGTTCTATGGTCACAGTAGGAGTGGGGACCCAGAGCCCCAGTATTTAGTCCATCATACATGTGCGTGGGCACGCGTGCGCACACACACACACGTGCACGCAGATTGGCTCCAGGGCACTCCACAGAGCCCACTTCACAAACCTCTGAACCCTGAAATCCCCTGTGCAAACATTCTGGGGCCCTTCCAGGGCTGGGAGCTCTAGAACCAGGGGTGCTGACAGCTCTGAGGATAAGGCAGTGACTCTGGGCCACCCCGGTGTAGAGAGCAGGGCTGAGGGGTCATGGGGTGGAGGGCCAGAGCTGGTAGGGGGCGTCCTTGCCACACCGGGTAATGCCACTGAGAGCCCACTTCACAAACCTCTGAACCCTGAAATCCCCTGTGCAAACATTCTGGGGCCCTTCCAGGGCTGGGAGCTCTAGAACCAGGGGTGCTGACAGCTCTGAGGATAAGGCAGTGACTCTGGGCCACCCCGGTGTAGAGAGCAGGGCTGAGGGGTCATGGGGTGGAGGGCCAGAGCTGGTAGGGGGCGTCCTTGCCACACCGGGTAATGCCACTGAGGCTGGCCAAGGGCCTGGGTCCAAAGCTGGGTCCGTGCACACCCTCTGTGCCTACCTGAGCCAGAAGTCAAGTAGGCTTGTCTGGCCCTGGACCCCCTCAGCTGGGGGGAGAGGGGGACACATGGGGACTGAGTTCCCTTCCCCAGCAGGAAGGGCAGCAGGTACAAGCAGGAGCCTCTGGCAGCCTTTCTCTGGAATCCCTCCCACCATGCCCAGGGCAAGGGCCAGAGTGGCAGGGTGGGAGCTGAGCACCAGGTAGCCCCAGTGGGGTAGCATTCCCCACTGCAGGAGACACAGGGAACCTCACAGCACCCCTAAAGCTGGACGTTTGAGGATTTGGTGATGATGGAGAATGCAGGTGGGAGGGGGCCTGTCAGACTCTGGTGACAGGAAGGCAAGAGTGAGGAAAGGAGAAGAGCAAATGCCACACAGGGAAGAAAATGCCACCAGTAAGAGGCAGGCCTGGGCCTGGGGTCCCAGCTTGGGGCAGCAGGGAGTGTCCCTCCAAAGTCGGGGAACAGCAGAAGCAGCCCATCCCTCCTTGCTGGCAGATGGACTGTGTTCAGGAGTCACCAGGCAAAGAAGGTGCCGCGCCCTCCCTTACACCCCCAGGCAGCCCTGGAGGGACCATGGCTCCCGATTTCCCTCCAGGAGCATGTGGGGGGAGCACAGGAGTCCCCCCCCAGCCCACTTCCCTGGGACGTATGATGAGGGGGGAAGAGCTACCCCACCATCCTCTATCCCAAACACACACACACACACACACAACACACACACTGGCATTTGTCCCCTAGAGACTTCACAGCCTCAGCCTCGGAAACTCAGGGATCGCCGCTGTGTGCCAGGCATGGCTCTGGGCACTGGGGCCTCCAGGAATGGAAAAGGCAACCTAGGTCTCTGCCCCTGTGGTTCTCACATTCTAGGGAGGGAGTGACAGATCAAAAAGTTACAAACGAATCAAGTTCAGGTCATGATGAGATAACCACTGGAGTGGAGAGTGTTGGATGGGTGGGGCAGTTTAGATGAGGTCATCAAAGAAAGTCCCCGTGAGGAGGTGATCTTCCAATAGAGACCTGAGCTACAAGAAGCCCGTTGTGCTCTGAGGCCAAAGGACTCCAAAAATGTACAATATTTTTAATAGAAAGGATTTAAACAGAAAAGAACGTGTATCCATAAACGTTAGGGCAGGGACATGAGAGTTGTTTCTGGAACATCTGTGATTTCTCCAGCACAGCGACAGGAAATTCATATTCATCATCTACTTCCCTATTCAGAACCCTTGTGTCAAATAGTATTATTTTCATTTTACAGATAAGAAATATGAAGCACACAGAGGTTGTAGTCTGATTCATTTAAAAAGATCTATTAGGTTTTAGCCTCTGAAAACACTATAATAAATCCCATGTAGGCCGTGCCCTCTTAGGTCCTACAGTCTGAGAGCACAGAGGAGGATCAGGGAGGGCTTCCTAGAGGAGGAGTCCATGTCTACGCTGAGTCTGAACGGATGAAGAGGGGGTGACAGGGGAAGTGATGAGGTGAGGAGGGAACCAGGGGGTGGCACCAGTGGCAGGGATGCTGTGGGCAGAAATAAAAGACTGAGGAGGGGATCCTGCCCGGCTGCCTGGTCAGCAACTTGAGGGGGTGGGGTGGTGAATGAGGACTCTGCAGGCAGGTAGAGAGGCAGGAGGGCAAAGGGGGCCACCTGGTGTGACTGTTAGGCAAGGTAGGTCGGGTGGGGCCTCTTCCAAGTCTCTGGTGACCTGGCCCCCGTGAGTGATGGGGTTACTAATGGCAAAGGGTGGTGCCAGTCGACAGCAAGGACAACTCACACGGGCTCACACACTCCACACACACATACACGCAGACAGGCAAGCGCCCACCACACACGCACGAGCGCACGCGGAGCTGGTCTGCATTGATGAGGGGATGGGGGGAGGCACAGAACAGCAGGACCCCAGCATAGCTCAGGCCTCAGGCCCTAAGCACCTCTTTCTGGGGCGCCAGGGCAGAGGCCCCTCCACAGCCCCCTCCAAGGATCTCAGGCCCCTTGCCCTCCCCCTGCTCCCCATAGGCTCTGAGGCCTCACCTCTTGACACCTTGTCCAGGGTATGCAGACTCAATGCTGGTCACTCGCCAGGGATGCGGGCCTGGGCATCGCGGCCAGCAGTGGAATCCAGAGGCAGAACAGACCCTGCCGGCTGGAGTGAGCAGGCCACACTGGAGAGATGAGCATGTGTAGGGGCAACGTGAGGACTCACAATTAGGCCTCTACACAGCAGCTCAGAAGCAGGCGGGGGGCGGCCACATGTAAGGTCAGTTCAGATGAGCATTCCTGGGAGGGGACTTGTTCCCCAGGGCAAGCAGCAGCCAGAGAGAGAGGGGTGGCCCTGACCCTGCGCTGACCAGGCCCTCCTGGAGCAGTGGGTCCAGACAGAGAGAGAGGGGTGGCCCTGACCCTGCGCTGACCAGGCCCTCCTGGAGCAGTGGGTCCAGACAGAGAGAGAGGGGTGGCCCTGACCCTGCGCTGACCAGGCCCTCCTGGAGCAGCGGGTCCAGACCTGGTGTCTCCCTCTCCAGGGATGATGATAGAGAGCGACAGGGTGGGGAGGCGTCCAGAAACCCCATCATATGAGAAACTGCCACTGGGAAATTTCCTGTTCCTCCCTAGTCTTTTTTTTTCTTTTTTTTTTGCGGTACGCGGGCCTCTCACTGCTGTGGCCTCTCCCGTTGCGGAGCACAGGCTCCGGACGTGCAGGCCCAGCGGCCATGGCTCACGGGCCCAGCCGCTCCGCTGCATGTGGGATCCTCCCGGACCGGGGCACGAACCAGCGTCCCCTGCATCAGCAGGCGGACTCCCAACCACTGTGCCACCAGGGAAGCCCCTCCCTAGTCTTCATATCAGCTGAAGCATCACTTCCTCAGGAAAGCCTTTTCTGACCTCTCTGTGGATTATGTCCCACGGTCCCAGGGTGGCTCTTACCAGAGGCAGCTTGACAGTTATCTGTGGAATTGTTCTGTTCGAGGTGTCTCCCCGACTAGATGGTGAGCGCCCTGAGGTCAGGGCTGGATGTGCTGCTGCTCAGTATTGTCTTCCTGGTGGCTGGCACGGAAAAGTCCATAAGTGTCTGCAGAGGGAGGGAAGGAGGAGAGGGCAGGAGGGAGGGAGAGAAGGAGAAAGGGAAGGGAAGGAGGGAGGGAGGGAGGAAAGGCGGAGAGGGGGAGGGAAGAATGGAGGGGGAGCTGAATGAACTTTGAACCCTCCGAGGGCTGCTATATAAAGGAGAACAGAAGGACCAGCAGCAGAAGGCCAACCTAGGAAGGCAGATCTCAAATTACCAACAGTAAGGTTTTAAAAGTCAGATGGTCACATTGTGGACTGGGCTGCCCCAGAAGACTGAGCAGGGTGAGTTTAAGCAGAACCAAGAGGAATACTTCTCAGACGTACTATTACTTGAACGAATGATGGGACCAATGAAGATGAATGAATGAGTGAGTGGATGAAAAATGGCAACGACAGAGCATTTCACGCACTGAGCAGAGGCTGGAGTCTGATCTTTGTCCCAGAACTGGGTCTGTGGGTCCGGCCCCACCTGGACGAAGAGCCGTGGGCCTGTCCTCAAGGCGCTCAGCCTAGTGAGAGATGCACACAGCACACGCACATACAGAAAAGAACACTTCTTTTTTTTTTTTTTTAAATATCTGGCGCATTTTCCTTTCGGAATTGCTTCCAGAGCTAGAGTTTAATTAATTTATTTTATTTATTTTTGCTGTGTTGGGTCTTCGTTCCTGTGAGAGGGCTTTCTCTAGTTGTGGCAAGTGGGGGCCACTCTTCATCGCGGTGCACGGGCCTCTCTTGTTGCGGAGCACAGGCTCCAGACGTGCAGGCTCAGTAGTTGTGGCTCACGGGCCTAGTTTCTCCATGACACGTGGGATCTTCCCAGACCAGGGCTCGAACCCGTGTCCCCTGCATTAGCAGGCAGATTCTCAACCACTGCGCCACCAGGGAAGCCCCCGCACTTCTGATCCATCCCGCAGTGCCAGACGTGTGGTGCTGAATGACAGTCACAGCGTGGCCAGGAAAGAGGCATCTTGGGAGCAGCTCACCGATGAATCCCCTCCCACATCTCCCAGCTTTCCCAAGGAGGCCACAGTCCGGAGCCCGCTTTGGGCCACTTTCCCAGAGGATGACCCCTCAATGGGAGTCTGTCCTGAGGTCTGTGCCACCACAGAGGAGGCGCCCAGCGCAGGGACCGGGGATAGAGTAGCATCTAGACAGGAACTGGGCAGAGCCTGAGGCCCCCTGGGACCCCCAAGGCTGGGACCAGGTTGGACTTGTCTCCCGTCCATGCTCGGAGCCTGCCCTGTCACCAGCAGCCCTGTCACGGTCAATGACTGTCAGTGACTCACAGCCAGCTGTGGGCATGGAACGGAGAAAGTGGCCCCCTGCTGAGCTCATGAACTCACAATTAGGCCTCTACACCCCCTCACCACGGACAGCCTCCCAGCCTCCACGCACGCACGTCCCAGGCTGCCCTTTCCCAACCGCAGCGTGCCTCTTACTGCTTATTTTAGCCTGATGAAGCCTCTTGAAATGTCAGAGCTGGAACCAAGCTCAGGGTCATGCAGCTCAACCCTCTCATTCAACCAGGGAGAAAATGGAGATTCAGAGACAGTAAGTGACATGTTTCAGGTCACACAGCTAATTGGTGGTATGGCCAGAAATTGACTGCAGGCTTCGGGGGCCCAAATCCAGCTGTCCTTAACTTTGGGCAGATGGCATGGGGTGCAATGTGCTTCAGGCAGCCCCTCGGCAGACTTCTGGAGCCTCTGGAGCCAGCATGCCTGAATTTGAACCCCAATATGCCAGTTATCACCTGGGAGACTATAGGCAAGTTACTCAGCCTCTCCATACCTCTGTTTCCCCATCTGTAAAATGGGGCTAACAGTGGTTCCTACTTCCCGGGTTAATGTGAAGACTGAATGAGTCTTCAAAATATATTTTGAATTGCTGAGCGCAGTGCCAGGCACAGAATGAGCACTGAGAACGTGTTAGCTAACCTTCTTGGATGGTTGGTGGAGTCACCAAGACTTGGTCCTTAGTGTGGAAAGTTCAAAATTTTGGTTTTATCAGTCTGCCGAAGGGTGAGCAGATCCCAGGAGACTGGTCATATAACCAGGCTTGCAACAAACTGATGGATGGTGTTACCGTGGGGACAGAGGTGGCTGTCAGAAGGACCATGTTGGCCACAGTGGCTGCCTCCTGCTCTGGCAGCCACCCCCTGAGATCTAAAGATTGCAGACCTCACAGCAAGGGCAGCTGGAGATTTTCAGGGCAGTTCAAGCTGGGTGAGCCTGAAGGATGCCCTTTTGAACTCAAGAATGGGCCTCTGTTCGTCTGCAAAATAGGAGAAATCATAGCGTCTAACTCACAGGATGTGCGCACAGCATCAGCGGCCGTGGTACCTTTCCAGCCTTCCTCCCTCGCCATCTTGAGGCCAGTTGTCTCCATTCAGAGCAGCCTCCCCTGGACCCACTTGGATAAATACTGACGAATTCTTCTCCTTCCATGTTCCTCCTTTATCAGTCGCCAAAGCCCTGACACCTCACACCGGATGAAGTATGATCCCACAACACGTACAAGATTGGGGTGGTCTCATTCCAGCCCCAGAGATGATTGTTGAATGGATAACTTAGTGAACCAATGAATGGAGCAGTTCCCAGAACCTCCTGAAAACTCACCCTGAGCTCCCAACATTGGGCAGCTCTCCCCAGAGCCCCAGCCACATGCTAGGTCTGAGGAAAGGCTTCCCTACAGCTGGTTCGTCCACCCTTACCATCTCTCATCTCTCACTAACATGGCAACCTTTCTCTGCCTCCATCCCCCACACACACCATGCAGTCTAGATAGCCAGGTGTGTTTGCAGCCTCCGCCAGCAGGAGTGCTGCTGTCACAGCTGTAGCCACTGCCCACATGTCGGGTGGTCAGTCTCTAGCACTCTCCTGCTCCCCAAGTCACAGCTGTCCATGCTAAATGTCCCACAACGCACAAGGCCATCTGCACAGTGAAAAATTGCACCCCTTCCTTCATTGGAGAAACACTGATTCTAGTCAAAAGTACTTACTGTGTAGTTGTCGTAACTAAGAGCCATGGAGGATAAGGGACTGGCCCAAGATTCCACAGCACATTTGTGTTATAGGCAATCCAATGAGGGGAACCCAGGAGTTCTCCTTCTTAAGAATTTCAGTGTCATCTGTCCAAAATCCACCAGCAGTCACCAAATTTGAGGCACTATGGGAGAGTCAAAGACTAAATGTGAAGGCTTCACGGAAGTGTCGTTTGAGCTGAGCCTTGGAGGTTGGCTCATGGACCTGTGACTTCTCAAATTGGGGAGAGCATAATGGACAATAGTGAGACACGAGGATTGGTGCCCAGGGATGAAGGTGGCTGAGAAGTGAGCACAGATTTGGGGGAGAAAGCAGTGGAGAATGGGGAGTGGCTGAAAGGTGAATTGAGGCTAGATCACAGAGGACTTTGCATGTCAACTGAGGGTTGGGATTTTCTGCTACATGCAATACGAACCCACTGAAGATGTCGGAGTAGAAGGTGGGCAATGATGAGCTCTCTGCTTAATAGGAAGTTTACTGAAGCCGCCTGTGGAGAAACAGTGGGAGAGAAATTATGGGCGCTGGAAACCACTGTCTGAACAGTCCTCGTGAAAGACACACATGAAGTCATAGATGAGAACAGGGTCAAAGGGATAGGGCAGGGGAATGAAGACCACCTCAGAGCCAAGCAACATTGCAAGGATTGGTGATGTCCTTATCATTAAAATAAGTGATATCTGAGTTTGAGTTCCCCTGGAAGTAAACCCTAAGAGAGGATTTGAGGGAATTCCCTGGTGGTCCAGTGGTTAGGACTCCGAGCTTCCACTGCAGGGGGCACTGGTTTGATCCCTGCTTAGGGAATTAAGATCCCGCATGACGCACGGCATGTCCAGAAAAAAAAAAAAAGATTAGTTTATTTGGAAGATCATCTCAAAGAATGGCAGTAGGGGAGTGGGGAACTCAGGCAGGAAAGGGAAGACAGCAACAACAACAAAAAATGTATATTACATCAAGCCAGTTACCCCTGTGGGCAACTGGAGATCAATCTTGCTGGAAATCTCCGGGAACACACACTTCTGAGTTCATCCTTAAAGGGCAAGGGAGTTGGGAGTATCTATCCACTGACTCACACCAGGCATTGTTTGAGGATTGCTCCCGGGAGCATTAACTCTCTGGTACTTCTGGAATGCTCCACATGCAGGATCAGGCTCTGCAGCCAGAAAAAGTCCTCAGGTACAGTCTCGGATGCTTGCAATTGGAAGCTACCAGGTAGATGTGTAGGAAAATGGTGAGTACCTGTAAGATGGAGCAAGGCACTGATCATATCTGCAACACACATTCTTTACATACAAGTTGAGTGAATTAGCCAAGATGGCTCCCCATCTAAAAGTGACTCCATAAGTGAACTAGGGAAGAGTTTTCTGAGAGAGGGCCTTGACAGCTGAAATGCCTAGCTTCTGTGACCCCAGGAAGGCAGAGAAGGAAGCTGAAGTACAATAATTTGTTCTATCAGTTTTTGCTTTATATATTTTGATGCCAAGTTATCAAGTGCATACAAATGTAGTTATATCTTCCTAGTGAATTAAGCTTTATATCATTAGGAAGTATCTCTCTTTACACCTAATAATGCTTTAAAATCTAGTCTTATTTTGACATAGCTCCACTAGCTTTTTGCTTTTGTTAGTGTTGTATGTTCTATCTTTTCCCATCCTTTATCTTTGTCTCTATATGTCAGGTACCTCTATGTAAACAGTGTATAGTCGAATTTTGGTTCTTATCCAAAATAAGTTTGAAAAATCTGTAAGTCTTTGCCTTTTAATGGGAAAATTTTACATATAATAAAATTGCTTTTATATTTGGGTTTTAAATCTATTGTTTTATCTTGCTTTCTATATGTTCTTCCTACTCTATGTTTCCTCTTCTCTCCTTTCTTTGTGCCTGAATTATTCTATTAAATTATCTTCCTCAATTATTTTGTGAAGTTATTCACTCTTTTACAGTTTCTTAGTAGTTACCCAGAGATTACAGCATGCACTCTTAACAAAGCCTAATATTAATTAACTCTTTTACTCTCTTCTCTCAAAATGTAGGCTAGGACCTTAGGGCCTTAACTCCCCCCAAACACTATCATATTATTTTTCTATACAGCCAGTATTATGTGATATTTACCCACGTATTTATCATTTTCATTGGTCTCCCTTCCTTTCTACATCTCTGACCCCCCATTTGGGATTATTTTCTTCTGCCTGAAAAATATTCTATTAATGTGGGCTTGCTGGTGATGAATTCTCATGATTTTTATTAGCCTTAGTATTTATTTCATCTTCACCTGAATATTCTTTTCTGGGTATTGAAAAATAAGTTGGTGGTTATTTTCTTTCAGCCCTCTAAAGAATCCCATTGTCTTCTGGCTTCCATTGTTTTCCATTAAGAAATCAGCTGTGGGCTTCCCTGGTGGTGCAGTGGTTGAGAATCTGCCTGCTAATGCAGGGGACACGGGTTCGAGCCCTGGTCTGGGAAGACCCCACGTGCCGCGGAGCAACTAGGCCCGTGAGCCACAACTACTGAGCCTGTGCGCCTGGAGCCTGTGCTCCGCAACAAGAGAGGCCACCATAGTGAAGAGGCCCGCGCACCGCGATGAAGAGTGGCCCCCGCTTGCCGCAACTAGAGAAAGCCCTCGCACAGAAACTAAGGCCCAACACAGCCATAAATAAATATAAAAATAAATGAATAATTAAAAGACTACTATTAAAAAAAAAAGAAATCAGCTGTATATCCAGTTTGTTGTCCCTTTGAAGGTAATCTGTTTTTCTCTGTTTTTAAAATCTCCTTATTTTTGATTTTCAGCTTTTAGTTTTATCTAGTAGTAAAAATGTACTTTTTCATTTTACTCTGATAGGCCTAGGTATATATTCCTTCTGCTTATCCTGATTTAGGTTCTTAGAGCTTACTAAACAGATGGATTGGTGTCTTTTATCAGGTTTTGAAAGATCGCAGCCATTATCCCTTCATATCTTGCTGCTACCCCATTCTCTTGAGTCTTCTTACTCTTTCCTTTGGTCTATTCGACTCTCTTCTATGTTTTCCAACCTTTTCCCTTTCCATGCTTCATTCTGGATATTTTTTCTCATCTAGCTTCAATTAACTAATTCTCTATCAGCTTTGTCTAGTATGCTGTTAAACCTATCCTTTGAATTCTTAGTGTCAGGTATTATAACGTTCAGTTCTAGAATTTCCATTTTGAAAAACATAGTTTCAATTCTCTGCCAAAATTCTTTTTTTCTTCCAGTTTTATTGAGATATAATTGACATACAGCACCGTATACATTTAAGGTGTTCAGCGTAATGATTTGACTTCCATACATCATGAAACGATTATCTCAATAAGTCTATTGAACATCCATCATCTCATATAAATACAAAATTAAAGAAATAGAAAAAAATATTTTTCTTGTGATGAGAACTCTTAGCATTTACTCTTTTAACAACTTTCATATACAACATACAGCAGTGTTAATTATATTTATCATGTTGTACATTATATCCCTAATACTTATTTATCTTATAACTGAAAGTCTGTACCTTTTGACTGCCTACATCCAAATCCCCCTACCCTGACTCCCTTCCTCTGCTAACCACAAATTTGATATTTTTCTATGAGTTTGATTGATGTATCCATATAATTGCCCTACAACACTATGTTAGTTCCTGTTACACAGCATTGTGATTTGGTATTTCTATACATTTCAAAATGATCACCGTGGTAAGTCTAGTAATGATATATCACCCCTACAAAGGTATCACATAGTTATTGACTATGTTGCTCCACATGGGCATTTCATACCCATTATTCATTTATTTTGCACTGGAAATTTGTACCTTTTAATCCCTCTCACCCATTTATTTCCTTCCCCATCTCCTCACCTCTGGCCTCTTTGTTCTCTGTATCTATAGCTCTGTTTCTGTTTTGTTATATTTGTTCATTTGCTTTGTTTTTTAGATTCCACATATAGTGAAATCATGCAGTACTTTTCTTTGCCTGACTTATTTCACTTAGCATAATACCCTCTAGGTCCATCCATGTTGTCACAAATGGCCATATATCATTCTTTTTTATGGCTAAGTAATATTCCAACATATATATCTATATATCATCTATCTATCTATCTATCATATATCACATATTCCTTACCCATTCCTCTGTTAATGAGCACTTGGTTTGTTTCCATATCTTGGCTTATTGTAAATAATGCTGCAGTGAACATAAGGGTGCATATATCTTTCTAATTAGTGTTTTTGTTTTCTTCAGATATATACCCAGGAGTGGAATTGCTGGATAATATAGTAGTTCTATTTTTAATTTTTTGAGGAGTCTCCATACTGTTTTCCACAGTGGCTGCAGCAACTTACATTCCCACCATCAGTGCAAAAGGGTTCCCTTTTCTCTACATCCTCGCCAATCCGCCAAAATGCTAAGCATTATATTTTAAAATTTTAAATCTACATGCATAACTCCAACATCTAGAGAGGATGTTATATATGTTTTCCTTATATATTTGTTCATGTTGTCTCATCATGTGTCTGGTTTTTTGTTTTTTAGGTTTTGGGGGGAGTCTTGTTTTTTTGGGTTTTGTGAGGTTATGTTTTTGTGTGTGCATGCCCTAGACATTGTCTTTGCAAAGTCATTTGTAGAAATTGTCTAATACCAGGATGACATCTTCTTCCAGAGAGGATTTACAAGAGCCTGAAGGCACTAGCAACATTGGATCACCTTAATCCAATTTCAGGAATTGGGATGAGTCAAAGCTAAGCTGCAGCCTCTGTGAGAACCTGTCCACATCCAGATCATCCTTCCTTCTCAGGTGCAGCCCTTTGGGGTCCCAATTCAAAGCAAGGGGGTCACCAAACACTTCTCTCGATAAGCCTTGTCTTTTATCCCCAGAAGACCCTCAAAAGCCCCGGTCAACCTTGCAGCACCTCAGTTGCTTCCTCCCCTCCCAAACGAAAAGCGTTTCTGAAGCCAGGTGCACCTCCCTAGTCTCCACATCCCAGCCCAATAATTCTCTCCTGCCTTATTGATCTTATTAGCACTCAGATGCTCCAGTTTTTTCTTTTCTTATATGTGTGTGTGTGTGTGTGTGTGTGTATACACACATACTGTGTTTTCATATATATGTATATATACACATATTTTGATATATTTATATCTTCTCTAATTACCTTCAGCAGGAAGGTTAATCCACATTACCTAGTCTACTGTTTCTGAAAGCACCATGATGTGTAAGAAGTTTCTGAGACATTTGCAACAGTGTTAAAAAGGCGTGTGTGTTTTTTGAAGTTAACAGTTTACACAACACAGATTAACATGTTATGGTTTGTCACAACAGAGTTTATGTTTCTGAGTTAAAAAAAGATCTGAGATTTATATAATTTATTGACTTTAATACCAAAGAGGGCTGGTTAATCAGGATTATAAACTGTCAAAGGGCAAATTTAAATGACGAGTTTATGTTTTGAACAAAGTTTCATGTTTTGAAAATAAAATTAGATTCCAGGGCTCCCCTGGTGGCGCAGTGGTTGAGAGTCCGCCTGCCAATGCAGGGGACATGGGTTCATGCTCCGGTCCAGGAAGATCCCACATGCCGCGGAGCGGCTGGGCCCGTGAGCCATGGCCGCTGAGCCTGTGCGTCCAGAGCCTGTGTGTCCGGAGCCTGTGTTCCGCAACGGGAGAGGCCACAACAGTGAGAGGCCCGCGTACTGCAAAAAATATATATAAAAAATAATTTTTTTAAATTAGATTCCATGTTCATTTAAAAAGCACCATGACCTGGGGAAATTGACAGGACTGGTGGGTGGGTGGAAATTTATAAGAAGGGATGAGGAGTGGTGGATTGGATCTGGGGTGATAGGGAGTGGAGAGCAATTAGATCTGGGGAGAACACAGTGAGTTCAGCACTGGACGCCTTCCTTTACTGGGTTGGAGGGAGTCTAGCAGGGAAGGCCGCTCAGTGGCCAGAAGTGGAGTTCTAACTGGGCGATCTGATAGAACAGAGACATGGACTTGGGAGCTGCTTGTGCACAGACTGGACTCAGATCAGGGGAATCAAGTGACCCCGGAGGAGTGTGTACAGAGACAGGAGATGCCATCAGAGCACTGGTCTTTGCGGGCAGAGGGAGGCAGAACAGGTGCCTGGTGGCAGGGAGAAGGAACACGTGGGCCCTGACGGCCCTGGGAAGAGGCTCTCTCGAAGCCCTCTGGGTCGTAGGGCCAATTTCCTCCAAGAGCTTGAGGTTGAGATGTGGGGGAGGTCTCTGCTGACTGGGAGAGCAGTTTCCGTAGAGTGTTGGGAACCCGGAGGCTACCAAGAAGGGGTTAGGGAGTGAGTGGGAAGCCAGGAAGCAGAGGCAATGTGAATACACTTCTTTTTTAGAACGTGTGGGGCTCTGAAGGAAGGAATTGAGATGGTGATTAAGGGAAGAGCCATTGAGAACTACTGGAGGAAGTTTGTGGGCAGAAGGGAAGGAGCTAGGGCAGATGGAGGGACCAAAGAACCCCCCGGAGACAGAGCAGAATGGAGGAAGTCAGCGCCCACCCCAGGGGGCCCTGAACTCCACCAATAGCTCTGATGATTCCCATTTTTCAGATGAGGAAAGTGAGATTCAGAGAGGCTGACTTTCCCAAGTGACTCCTAGAGGGAATTGGGACTGGGATGGGACCCAGGTGTGTCAGGTCACAAAGCCCACCCCCCGACTCTCAGCCCACCCACCCCCATCGTGATTTCAGAGTTTCCATGACCATCACCACCCCCGTCACCACCACACTGCCACCGTCATCACGCCCACCATGGCCTCCACCACTGTGACCACCACTGCCGCTGTCCACCCCACCACAATAATTACGTTCACCAATACGAGATTTCCTGTGCCGAACACAGGCAGTTTCTGTCTTTGGGGTCTCCTATTCTGAGAACATGCGAACAACAAAACAAACTAGCAGAGACAGTCAGCCAAAGCTTTTCGATCATACGGCCAGTCAGCGGTTCTGCTGGTCCGTAGTCAGATGGCCGGCATTCCTGGCTTCTTCTTGGGGGAGGGGGCATGTCAGAAACCGGCTTTTCCATTTCCAAATGTCTTTTCTCACAGCAAGCTCCACAGGCCTCCCCCATCAACCATCCTCACTCCACCCCAAATCCTCCATTCATTGTCTCTGAGCTGGGAAAATTAAACGGATTTTTCCAAGGGAAAATCCTTAGGGAAGGGAGTATGTACAGAGATTAGGGCTGGGCTGAGGCCAAGTCATTCTTGGTCCTCCTCTGAGACTCTTGGCTTCGTGCAGGGACACGCTCCCACTCAATAGGTCCCCCTCCCCTCTCCCAACTCCCCACACCCCTCCCTGGTACAACCAGGGAGGGGAAGCCCGGGGCTGCAGCCCGGCCCCACTACCCCCTGCCCACGGGCCGCAGAGCCTCCCCAGCCCTGCTCACAGACCCTGTTCCCCGGGCTCCCAGGCCTCAGGCCTGGAGAGATGGAGGTCTGGGTTGTAAAGGGATATGGGGTGGGGAGGTGTAAGGCCTGAGGATGCTCAGAGAAGTTTCCATGATGAGTAGCTTGTTCTGAGCTGCTCTGTCAATTCCCCCTCCTTACTAATCCGAGGATTAGAGTAAGTGGAATTCGGGAATACAGGGGCCGGAGACTGGGAATGGGGCGCACCGTGGTGAGGGGTACCAGGCAGGCTTGCACCCGCTGTGTGGTCTGGGCAGGCATTGACCTCTCTGAGCTCCACTTACTCACTTGTCCAATGAGGATCATCAAGTCCAACCACAACTGGAGAGGACGCTTATAAGACAGTGTTTGGTAAGC
The DNA here is from genome assembly GCF_003031525.2 of Neophocaena asiaeorientalis asiaeorientalis. Lineage (NCBI taxonomy): Eukaryota > Metazoa > Chordata > Mammalia > Artiodactyla > Phocoenidae > Neophocaena > Neophocaena asiaeorientalis. The sequence continues at coordinate 10,378,309 of NW_020175393.1, forward strand.
GGTGGCTAGCTGACTGTTACTGTTGTCATGAGCTCTAAGTGCAGGGAAGAGCCGGGAAGAACGGGCATTTCTTGAGCCCTGGAAGGCCAAGCGGTTCAGTGAGGAGAACATGGCATTGGCATCAGATATTCTGGGCTGTACCTCCTCTCCACTGTGAGCCCGGCAATGACTCACCCTTTCCAGGCCTCCACTTCTGTGTTAATACATGCAATGCCTTACAGCCCTGCTTCAGGGACCGAGTGAGATCTAACACAGGCGTGGGTCTAGAGCAGTGTCTGTTGTGTCTGCCCCACTTCTATTTTGTCTCTGTCAGAACCCGATGAGTCCCATTCCCTCCCGCAGCTCACTAGGGCTGAGGACCCCTGGTTCCATCCTCTGCCCTCCTCCAAGGGACAGTCACGGGGTCCCAACCGTCCTTGTCTTGCCTGACTTTTGCCACACTCCCTTTTGCTCCTTTTCTCCAAAACCATATCCACCTGTCACCTCCCTTGCTTCAATGCCTACCAGGCTCCCTATTACTGACCACATGTAAACCAGCCTTCTCAGCCTGGCATTCGAGGCCCCTATGCCCCACCTTCTGGCTCCATCTTCTCTCCCCTGTCTCACCAGACGCCCCTTGCCCTGAGCTGACTTGGCCCTGGCTGACCTCCTGCTCCCCAGCCTGTCCCCACGGCACTCATCTTCTGCGGCCTCCCTCCTCCTTCCTCCCTCAACCTCCAAGCTGGGCCCCGACTCATCCATCTCTAAGCATAACGGATATAAGAAGTCACAGGCAAACCAAATCTCAAGCAACAGCCGAGGGGAAGCCTATCAATAATGGGCCCTAACACAGTTACCAGGAGGATTGGCTTTGGGAAGAAGTAGGTAATCCAATCTCCCTCCGGTCGCCATCTGTCTCCATCGCCCCAGCCTTGCCCGCAAGGTGCCCACCGCACATCCGGCAGCCCAAGCAAACGAGTCTCAGGACATAATGCAATTCCGTTAAAGAGAGCTTGGGTTCTTTGGGGACATGAAGAAAGTTTCCAGAAGGATGAGGAGGAGGGGACAAGAGCAGAGTCAGAGGGGACAAGTACGGGAACAGCAGCCACCCTAAGACTGAAGGGGGAAGTCAGTGTGGAAAAGAGCCTGTTGTCTTCAATATTCTTGTTCCTCTTGTATTTTTATCCATGTGGTCTTCCTTTCAAGTTTCTGGAATGGTGGCATGTGGGAGGCTTCTGAGCACATAGAAGGTGCTTAGACATATAACTCCCACTCAACAGGGCAGAGGGGCTCAGCCACAGGCTCTGGCCCCAGGCTGCCTGGGATGGTGACCCCACCCCATCCCTGGGCAGGGATGTGACAGGAAAGGCCTATTCGACTTCTCTGTGTCTGAGTCAGCCTCTCTGTGAGATGCAGATGGTAGTAGTAATACCCAATTCAGCTGGCTGTGAGGACTAAGTGAATTGATCCAGGGAAAGCCTTAGAGCAGGGCCTGACCTCTGGGACTGTTCCCATTATGTTAACTCTTACGGTTACCGTGTCACAAAGAGTGGGGTGGCTGCTCCTGAGGGGCTGCCTACGGGGGCCACCCAAACCCTGCCTGTCTGCAACAAAATGGTGTGGGGATGATAGCTTTATAGCTGGCAGTGGCTGGCAGCAGCTGAGATCCCCTTTCAGCATCAGAACTGAGCCCTACTCCCCATGGGGCCTCAGGGACAGCACACTGGGGCTGCAGGCAGCATGTTCCCTGCGTGCACAGCCAGCCCACCCCAGAGCTTCTCATCTCCCTGGTGTGGGGTGAGGCCCCGGTGAGGCTGACAGACAGCCAGGAGTGGGGACCACCCTCTCTGGCCTGGGAGACCACCCGAATGTGGTTGCAGGGCCAGGCAGAGAAGCAGAGGGAGAGGTCAGCAGGACCTGGAAACACAGGGACCCTCACAGGGAGCAATGGGTGGAATCAAATCTCTGGCTGCCGACGGCCCATTCATTTAGTCCATAAAAGTTTACGGTCTGCCTGCTCTGTGCTGGGGCTGGGGCAAGCCCCTGGGGCTCTAGGGATGAAACACAGGGTCCCTGTCCTCCAGGCCACAAGTTCTAGTAGGGGAAGCAGTGGCCGTCAATCATGATAAGAGCAGCTGCCTCTGGGGTTCATCCTGAGAGGGCTGCAGTCAAGCAGAAGGGAGTCGTAGAGATGTCGTTTTGACAAAACTGGAGCTCTACTGTGCGTACTCAAAGTTTGTGTTTTTGAGCGATAGCTCCCACCGTAATAAACGGCCATCCACAGCATGATCGCACTCAGCTACATCCTATTGTATAATGTGATGTGCCGTAATTTATTTAGCTATTCCTCTGCTGTTGGGTTTTTAACTTTTTTTTCTAGTTTCCACTGTTACACGTAGGACTACGGTGAATGAACGTTCTCCTACACAAATAGCTGTTCATTTCTTTGACTGTTATTGAGAACCAAAGTTCCAGGAGCGGAATTGCTAGGCCCAAAGGGAGACGCCTTTCTTCGCACCTTGCTCCATAGGCAGGACCTCCTGCTGTAGCAGGACACCCCAGCGATAAGCTCAGTGCAGCAGGGACCCTCCTCAGCAGGATCCTCTCGGGAATGTCTAGCTGGGATTTCTTGCAGCCTGTGTTTATCCATCACAGGAATATCAACCCCTGTTGCTTCCCAGGGAGGCTACAAATTCTTACAGCCCTGGAGCCTTTTGAGCCTCGTGTAAAATGGGAGTAAAGGCCAAGATGCTCAAGCCTGAGGAACGGCATCCACTATAGAACGTCTGGGTCAGTGTGTTGGTTAGGACTGCTTTAGGCTGCAAGTATCAGAAACATGATCTCAGAGGCTTAACCAAAGAGGTCTTATTTTCCTCACACAGTGAGAAGCACAGCAGTAACAGCAGCTTGAGACTGATGTTCCATATTGACACTACCCTCCAAGACCCAGGCTCCTCTAGCTTTACCTTCCCTCCAGTCTGAGCATATGGCTTTCCTCCTCATGCTCAAAAGATGGCTGCTGGACCCCCAGCCATCACATCCATATTCCAGGCAGGAAAAGGGGAAAGAGGGAAGGGCAGGGCATGCTGCCTGCTGAAAATCCCTACTCCCTTTTAATCAGGAAAACCATCCAGTCATCTCCAGTCACATCTCATTGGCCACAACTACGTCACAAGGCCCACCCTTGTTGTGAAGAAATAGAGAGAGTATAGCTTTTGCTGGGCACATTGCTGCCCTGGAGAGAATTGGACTTGGATGAGTAAGGAGAGTGGGGAGGACAGCTATTTGGTAGGTACCTAACACTGTCTGCCACCTTGCCCACCTAACATGACAAACTGTACAGATGCCTGAATGCCTTGCCCTCAAACAAGCAGCCTGGAGGCAGTGAGTCTCCCAGGCCCAGAGAGACTCAAACAGAAGTGATGACTTGGCCAAAACACCCTGGAGAGGATTCAAACAACAGAAAGAAATCAAGAGACTCCCCAGATCTCTCTAGCCTTAGGGCTTTGGGGGAGAGTCCTATGCCCTTAATTAAGTTTTACATAAGTTTGGTTTAATGCAGAAAGTATCATGAATCAAAAGTCCTAGATTCAGGGGCTTCCCTGGTGGCGCAGTGGTTGAGAGTCCGCCTGCCGATGCAGGAGACACGGGTTCATGTCCCGGTCCGGGAAGATCCCACATGCCACGGAGCGGCTGGGCCCGTGAGCCATGGCCGCTGAGCCTGCGCGTCCGGAGCCTGTGCTCCGCAACGGGAGAGGCCACAACAGTGAGAAGCCTGCGTACCGCAAAAAAAAAAAAAAAAAAAGAAAAAAGTCCTAGATTCAAACCTCACTCTTCCCCTTACCATGTGACCTTTAGCAAATTCCTAAATGTTCTGAAGCCTCAGATTTGTCTACTATAAAATGGCAATAAACAAACGTAATTATTTCGTGATTAATAGGTGCAAGGCACTATGCAAGTTATTTGCTTGAATTTTCTTATTTAGTTTTGACAACAAGCCTGTGAGATGGTTATTACCGCAGATGAGAAACTACAGCACCAAAGGGTTCACAGTGAGGTGATCTATTTACCCCTGTACCATCCCTACTTGTCAGTCTTTGAGGTAAAGTGAGATCCACATTGTAAAACGTAATGTGCTGCTCAAAGAGTCCACTAAAAGAAAACCACCAAATCCATTTACTCATTCCACAAATATTTATCCAGTGCCTGCTGTTCTCAGGACTCTTTCAGGGGATGCGTCAGTGAACCAAACAGACGAAGTTTCCCATTCTCAGAAAGCACACATTTTAATGGAAGGAAACAGCTAATAAAATGAGTTATATATTTATATATATTTGATAGATGGTGATAAGAGCTCTGGAGAAAAGTAAGGTAGAAGCGGGGGTTGTCAGGGTGGGGTCAGACAAGGCATCGCGAGGAGACATTTCACCTAAGACCTGAAGAGGCCAGGAAGCCTGTCACGTGAACGCCTGGGGAAGGTGTTCCAGGTAGAGGGGAAGGCTGGTGCGATGACTCGAGGTGGGCTGTTTCCTGGAATGTTTGAGAAACAAGAAAGCTCAAGTGGCTCAAATAGATTAAAGAAGCAGAGTGGTGGGGAGAGGAGGTCCGAGAGGCAATGGGGAGGCATTGGTCAAGGTTTTGCAGGCCACTATAAGGATGTTGAGGGGAACGGGAGCCACTGGAAGGTTCTAAGAAGTGGAACAATGTGATCTGATTTACGTGTTAACAGGATCACGCTGGCTGCTGCTGAGAATAGACCAAGCCAAGGGGAAACGGAGAGTCCAGGTAGGAGGGGCTGTTGCGATGACCCAGCTAAGAGAGGATGGCGGCTTGGACCAGGTGGTAATGGTGGAGCTGGTGAGAAGTGGTCAGATTATGGATGCATTTTGAAGTTAGAGCCAACGGGATTTGCTCACAGATTGGACAAGGGGTATGAGAAAAAGAGAGGCGTCAAGGAGAACTACAGATTTTTCGGTCCGAGCAACTTGAAGGAAGGAGTTGTCATTAGCTGGGATGGGGAGACTGTGCGGAAAGCAGGTTTGGGAGGCAGGAGCAGAGTTTAGTTTCAGAAGTGCTGATTTTGATGTTCCCGTCGGTCATCCAGACAGAGATTCTGAGAAAGCAATTCGAATACACAAGCTTAGAGTTCCAGGGAAAGGCTTGGGCTTAAGATAGGAATGAAGGGGTCGTCAGCATACAAACAGTATTTAAAGCAATGAAAGTAACTTAATTTACCAAGGGAATAAGTATAGATAAAAAAGAGAAGAGGGGCAAGGACTAAGTCCCTTAGCTCTCTGTCGGCAAGAGGTAGGAGAGATGAGAAGGAAGCAACCAAGGAGACAGAGAAGGCACAGCTGGAGAGGTGGGAGGAGAAAGAAAAGAAAATACAGATGACTTATCTGGAAATATGCATAAAGGCTTTCAAAAAGCTAATACCCTTTAATTAATTATTGCACCTCAAGAATATATTCTAAGTAAATACTCTTGGCCTTGCACAAAGATTCATGGCCAGCGATGTTCTTAGCGTGGATTACAAAAGTGAAAGGCAGGAAACAACTTGTTTAAGAAAAGAGGGTTGGTTACATAAATTATGGTACATCCATATGATAGGTTAGCATACAGCCATGGAAACCCAGATTTTTAAAAATGTTTTCAGAATACTGAATGACCTGTGGACAGGTTTATCTTCACGATCTATTATTTAGTGAAAACTAGAAGGTTATAAATTGCTATGGTCAACGAGATCCCTGGATCGGTGAGCTAGGAACCTGGAAACCACTCTAGGCATTTCAAGCAGAAAGGGATGTGGTACAGAGAAGGACGTGTCTACAGAGCTGTGCAAGGGCTGGCTGTCAGGTTCGTGACGAGCTTTTAGGGCGCTAGGAAGTTGCTGAAACCTCAGGACATCTGAGCCTCCTCAGGTGGAAACATGGAGGAAACGCCTGAAGGCTGCTCCAAAATCTCCTATCTGGAAGCGCACGCACCTGCCTGTAGCCGCCGGGAGAACAATGCTATGATTTATGCTTCTCTCCCTCCCTGCCAGATCTCAACGCAAGTGCCTCTAGTCGGCTGGCGGGGATTCTGAGAACTGTAGCTCCCTGGCTTCCAGCCCCTGCCGGGCAGAGGAAAGCATAGACCGGGGGAAGGAAATGATATTGAGTTGCCAGCAGACTACTGCACGCTTTTACAAATATTTCTTTACAAAGATAATATGCCTGGAGAAAAGACTGAAAGCATAAATACTATGGTGGGCCAAGTAATGTACCCCCAAAAGATGTCTCTGCCCTAATGCCTGGAATTTGTGAGTGTATTATGTTCCCTGGCAAAAGGGACTCTTGATTAAGGTTGCAGACCCTAAAATAAAGAGGTTTTCCTAGATCATCCGGGTGGACTCCATCTAATCACATAAACCCTTAAAAGCAGAGAATTCTGGCTGAAAGATGGGGCAAAAGAGGAAGACAGGAGAGATACGATGGGAGGGAAGTCAGAGAAAGTCCAAGTGAGTAAAGAATACTTCGTGCTACTGCTGCTTCTGAGATGTAGGGGCCACACGCAATGGCCAGAGAGAGGCCTCTACAGGCTAGGGACTCCCAGGTGACAGCCAGCAAGGAAACAGTCCTACACGGCAAGGGACTAGATGCTGCCAATAACCTGAACGAGCTGGAAGTGGATTCATCCCCCCAGAACCTCCAGAAAGGAAAACATCCCTGCTGACACCTTGATGTCAGTCTCATGAGACCCTAAGCCAAGAGCCCAGTCGAGCACGCTGGAACTTCTGACCAACAGAAACTGAGATGATAAATGGGTATTGTTTTAAGCCGCCAAGTTTGTGGTCATTTGTTATGGCTGCGGAGAAACGAATGCAAGCCTCAAGATGCTGCATCTGGTTTTCTCTGGGTAATTGGACAGTGGTCATTTCTATTGTTATTGTTTCTTTCTTTCCTTTTTTATTTTTTCTTTCTTTTATTCCTTGTCTTTGATTTTCTGAATTTTCCCTCTTTACTACAAAAAACATGTATTACCTTTATACTCAGGGAAAAAAATCCCCTTCAAGCTGACGAGACAGAGTGGCCCTTGCCCAATCAGGGAGAAGGGTCAGAACACAGACCAGGCGTCCTGGAGAGACAGTGAACTAGTGCCATTCCTGGGTTTGCAGGTAGGATAAGGACATTAGTAATAGCTAACACTACGTGCCAGGTATTGTGCTAAGTGCTTTCTTAATTGTCACGACAGCCTAGTTTACAACTCGGGAAACTGAGGCCCAGATGGACTTAGGTAGCCTGCCTGAGCACCCAGAGCTGGTAGAAGGCAGCCCCAGGAGTATGACTCTGGGCAGCTGGCTGCAGATCCCTGCCTGTAAACCAGGATGGAGCACGGCATCCATGGCCAAGGCACAGAGCCCACAGGGCAGGGCCCCTGGGCTATTCCAGGGTCTTTCAGATGTATTTTAAGATTCAGAACTCATGGTGTAAAGGACATTACTCTGAACCAAATAAGTACAACATATCGAGGCAGAGGCTCATCTTTGGTTGAAGCTCAGGGTGGAAGGGTTGGGGTGATGCTGAGCGCTTCCCGTTCAGCTGTCCACCCCCTCAGGAGGCTCCACAGAGCTCCCAAGGCGCCTTGGGGCATCATTTGGGGGGAAAGGGTCCCTCCAACCCCGAGGGTCCCTGGCTCTGGAGAGGGGAGGAAGAGCTCGTCTGGTCTCTCTGAGCTGCTGACATCAGGTGGTGTCTGCCCAAAGGAGAAGGCTTTTCTGAGGAAATTGCTTTTTATTCCAAAAAGCAGCCATCTCGCCCGCCATCTTGGCTCGTCTCACACAGCACATCTGGGATGTGTTTACTAGCAGCCAACCCGCTGCCAGGGGGGCCTGGACCTGGTACAGAAAATGAGAAGAACTGGAAATGAGTAAGACTCACGCCAAATCACTTAACAGGACCGTGGCACCTACTTTTCCACAGAAAGCCACATCCTTCAAGAACCCACCGTGATTTTGTAAGACGATTCTAAGGAAAGCCCTTGGGGTTGTGGCTGGTAGGGACCAACTCAAATGCCCCTAGGGTTCCTCATTCCGCACGCAGCCCTCCTTGTTCCGGACCTTCAAGTCCGCACTCAAGGACCCATCTTGCCTCTTTCTATCCAAGGCCCTGCCTTGAACGCTCACCCACCGTCCTGACGCCCCCAGGGCTACAGTCGGCCTTGCTCTTGCCGTCTTGCCAGAAGCTGGATTTCCAACCTGAGCCCCAGTCTGTCGGCAGGAGCCTCTTCCTGCTGACCATACCCCCACTCTTTTCCCAGCCTCCCATGGCCGGGAAATGGGGTTAGCCCCAGTTGCCCCTACTGGGATGTGCCGAAAGTAGCAGGAAAAGACAAGAATTCGTTAATCCTCACAGCATCATCGACATCCAGAGGTCATTGCATTCAATCCCCTGCCTCCGGGCAGGGTGCCCACCACTCACTCAGGCCTGCCTCCTGTGAATGTCTGACCATGCTCTCCCTCACTTTCCCTGAAACTCAGTTTACCTCCACACATGTCTGTATGCTCTTGACCTCTCATGAGAAAAGAATGGATTGTGTCTGTACCCACTCAGTGAATATGAACACAGCCACAAACTCACCTCCCTTCCTCTTAAATGACTGGGTTAATTAAGGGCCAGAGGGGAGTTCGTGGGTCTGGACAATGCAGCGATTCTGGGTCAAGGGCTTACTCCTTCTGTGCTCCTGGAGCTGCTGGTCATGTAAAGAGAGGGAGGCCAGCTCAGAGAAGACACCTGAAAGGCACTTCCATCTCTTTCTGGCTACCAGGCTTCAGCCCATCATGTACATAGGTGCCCTCAGCCACCTCGATGCCCTGCACCCAGTATGGACCACACAGCTCTTCGCCTATCTCACACCTCCACCCATCTTCTCTGCTGCCTCATGCCTTCTCTCATGCCTCTGCTTCCAAGGGAGGAGTGATCAGCTAAGAGGAAGTTCTGAGCTAAGGAAGGATGTATTAGTTAGGATTGTGTTAATTAAAAGCAAAATACATGAAGACTAAGTGTGGTTCCTTTCAGAAGAACAAGAAGGCCAAATGCTGGGAAACTCAGCATAACCTACTATCTTAATATGTAAACAATATATTTCATGGGGAGAGTCTAGGAGTAGCCCCATATTAAAGACAGATGTCAGCCATCACTGTCAACTACCACCAAGAGTATTTAACATGGTTTTGGAATTACTTGATAATGCAATTAGATAAAAGAATAAAATAAGAGTTATAAATATTGTAAGGACAAAGCATAATTATTATCATTGGATGATATTATTCTATACATGGATATCCCAAGAGAATCAGCTGAAGGACTTCTGGTAATAATCAGAGGATTTAGCAAGGTGGCTAGTTTAAAAACGAGATTTCCTAAACACAAGAATCAAGGTCCCATGCGTGAAGACAATAAACTCATAATGTGAAATATAGAAAAGGATGTGCAGGGATACCTGGAAAAAGCTATAAAACCCAAATCATAAACTTGAATAAATGGAGAGAGAGAGAGACTTTGCTTTTGGATATAAGGTTAGTAACACTGAAAGCATGTCAGTGTCCCCATAATGAACCCATTAATTCAGTAGAATTTTTTTTGAGATAATGTGACAAAGTGATTATAAATTCATCTGGGGGACTTCCCTGGTGGCGCAGTGATTAAGAATCCGCCTGCCAATGCAGGGGACACGGGTTCGAGCCCTGGTCCGGGAAGATCCCACATGCCGCGGAGCAACTAAGCCCGTGCGTCGCAACTACTGAGCCTGTGCTCTAGAGCCCGCGAGCCACAACTACTGAAGCCCACACGCCTAGAGCCTGTGCTCCACAACAAGAGAAGCCACTGCAATGAGAAGCCCGCGCACCGCAACAAAGAGTAGCCCCCACTCACTGCAACTAGAGAAAGCCCGTGCACAGCAACGAAGACCCAATGCAGCCAATAAATAAATAAATATTTTAAAATAAAAAATAAATTCATCTGGAAAAATAACTGGAAAAGAATAGCCAGAAAGTCTCTGGACAGAAAAAAGTAAACTAATAAGGGAGGGAGGAGCCCTATAAAATACTATTTAAAATATTATACAACTATAACAATTAAAATAGTATGGGACTGCTACAGGCAGACAGATCAGTAGTAAAGAATGCAGAAATTTGATATTGACTCAAATAAACATAAGAATTCAATTCAATAAACTGAGACACCAGGACAAAAATAAATAAATCTGTATTCCCTACCTCACTCCTAACAATGAAATAAATTTTAACAGGATCAAAGATTTAAAGAAAATAAATTTTTGAAAATAAAACATTTGAAAAATAAAGCCATAAAAATGCCAGAAGAAAATGTGTGTAAATGTTTTTATGATCCTGGGGTAGCAAAGGCTTTTCCAGTCATGGAACAAAACAGAAGTCATAACAGAGAAGACTCATAAATGTGTCTATGTGGAAATTAAAAGAGAAAACGCCATAAATAAAATCAAAGGACAAAATAAGAGAATAATACCTGCAAGATGTATAACAAGATGCTCCTTTTCCAAATGAAAAAAAAAAGTCGTCTTTTATAAAACAATAAGGAAAAGACAACAATCCAATGGGAGAATACAGGCAAAGAATATAAATAGGTCACTCACAAAAAACACAACTGGCTAATAAAATACACAAAATGTTCCATCTCACTAACAATTTTAAATGCAGATGAAAACAAGATATAATTTCTCACTTAACAGATTTGCAAAGATTGAGAAGATTCATACCACACAAGGTTGTGGAAGATGTGGTTACAAGGCCGTCTCATACAATGCTGATGGAAGGAAAATTAGTACATTCTAGAGAGCAATTAGGCATTATCTATTAAATTTTAAACGTTCATACTATTTGACCTAGCAGTTTAACTTCTTGGATTTTATCCTGTAAAAGCATTTATGCATGTGCCCAAAGGTAAATAGACAAAGATGTTCACTGCAGCATTGTTTATAATTTTTTTTTAAGGGGCAGTTCGGGGAACAACCCAGGGATTCATTTATAGGGAATTGGTTAAATAAATTATAGTATATCCATAGAGTGAAAGTCTATGCAGCTATTAAAAAGAATAAGAGGGATTTCCCTGGCAGTCCAGTGGTTAAGACTCCATGCTTCCAGTGCAGGGGTCATGGGTTCGATCCCTGGTCAGGGAACTAAGATCTCACATGCTGTGTGGCACAGCCAAAAAAATAAAAATAAAGATTAAAAATAGTAAAAGATAAAAATAATAAGGAAGCTTTCTATATATACTATTGTGGAAAGATGTCTAAGATAATAAGTGAAAAAACAAGTTGCTAAATTTACCTATAATATAACCTAGCATTTGTAAAATAAAACCTAATATAATATGCTTTAATCATGCCTTGGTCCCGCCATACCTCCTCCTTCAGAGGTCCCTAAGGAAGCTTAATGCATAAGAACAGAGGTAAAAGGAAGCAAAATATCATGTTATTACTAGCTGGGACCCCGACCTCAAACCCGAAATCCAGTCAGTGTGACAAAGGCTCCTCTGACTCGCTCACAGCAGGGGACCCAGCAGCTCACAAGGCCTGTGCTCCCACTGTCTTTGTACCCATCACTCCACCTAGATGTGACCCTGATGTCCCTGACCCTGAGGACGGCCCCATCATACAGGTGTGCACAGATGCATCTGCTTTGTTCAAAAGAGCCACAGCCCCTAGTGGCCCCAGCATCTCTCCCTTCTGGGTATGAGGGCAGAGAAGACGGACTCAGGGGAAGCAGGGAAAGGGGTTGACTCCCCTTCTGGGGTCAGAGGTGATGAGCCCTCCCGGATGCAGGGGGTGGACCAGTGCCAGGAATTGCGACAGCTGGTGGCTGGGTTTGTGGGTGAGTGGGCGGGCAGCCTGCTGTGGTGAGGAGGGGAGGGTTTGTGGGAAACATGGTTGGCAGAAATAGCCAGGATGGTGTGCACCAGCAGCCTCTGGGGAGGGGACCCTTGCCCTCAGCCAACACCCCCAGGGTCTGTCCCCTGGGCACCACAGACCACCTGTCTGCCCTTTAGCCTTGAGTCACTTCCTGTGTTTTTCTGTTTCCCCAGGTAGGCTCCTGACTCACAACTCTCCTTCTTTCCTTCCTGCCCCTCTGTGACTCAGGGACAAGGACAAGGACCCACCTGAGGGCCAGGAAAAAGGGGACCCTGGCTTGGGATAAGTGCCCCCCTTGTCTCTGTACCTCCTATACCTTGGTCTCCCCATCCCTGACAGAGAGTTGGCCTCAGCTCTAGGGGAAGCCCAGCTCCAGGTCATCTCAGTCAGTCCCCTGCCTCCAATCCAGCAGGAACTGGGATCCTCATCAACTCCTTCCCTCAGAGAGAAGGGCTAGAGAACTTCCTGTCTCCAGTTTCAACAAATTCAGCCTTCTTTCCCGGGCCCTGTACCCTGGCCCTGCTCTCTGCTCTCCCACATTGCAACAAAATCCCTCAAGGGCAAAACCATATCTCATTCCTTCAAAAAATGTTTTCTAATTGAATCAGTTTCAAGCTAGGTCTGCAGAGCAGGAGCCACAGGCTTGTCTATTCAGTCTCTGTTCCCAGACTCCTTTTCTCCTTTAAAACCCAACCTGGGGCTCACACATTCTCCCTACAGAGTTAGGGAGTTAACAAAGGAATGCACATGTGCCCTAACCTTGGCCTATGAGAGCCGAGGATAAGTTTTGCTAAGGGTATTTCAGAGAAACATTTTCTTGATCTAAAGAACAGACACACAGAAAGAGATTGTCCCTCTTCAACCTCCAGACATAGCACGTCTGGATGTGATGTCTGGATCTTCAGCAGCCATCTTGCAACCATGAGGAGAAATACAGCACTTAAGGAGCAAGCCAAATCTGAGGAGAGCAGAGCAGAAAACCAGAAAGAACCAGGATGCTTGATGAAGTGGTAGAGCCACTCACTTAACCTCCCTGGAGCCACCTTACCTCAAGACATTTTTTCTTATGAAATGAAAACTTCCTGTATAGTCGAAACCATTTTGAGTCGGGTTTTCTGTTACTTCCAGTCAAAGGTTCTTATGATACAGCTGGGTGTTTAGAAAGCCTGGCTGAAGACAGCAAATGAGTCGTTGTGAGGAAGGAGGGTGTGTGGCCTGAGGGGGAAGAAGATCACATTTTCCAAACTTGTGGCTCATGTTCAGCCCCAGGACATGAGATGGGGTCTGAGGAGGAATGTGGACCATGTGTGGTTAGAGACGAGAGAAACAGGAGGTGAAGTGAGGGGACCTCGGGGAGTCAGCAGCTCAGATGTGGTGAGGGAGAGGCACAAAGATGTTCATTACAGCACCATTTCTAATTGCTTCAGATACTTAAAAACAAAAACAAAAGCAAAAAAAAACTGGAAACAACCCAGAGGTTCATTTCTAGAGAACTGGTTGAATAAGTTATGCCTAGAATGGGAGAGGCATACCAACAGAGCCCTAAAAGAGGAGGTGCTCGCTCAGCAGGGACCCTGGGTAGGGTCATGTGTTTCTCCCCATCGAGGGCCTCCAGGGAGAAACAGATCGTGGCTGGGCTTGGGTTCGGGGTTCAGTTGCTATCACACATTCCTTTATATTATGCAATCCATTCCCTGACCCCCCAGACAAGCTCTGACTCCCTAGGACAGCTACTCCCTTCCTGAGAGCAGGGACCCCTGTTCTGTGTCTGGTGGTTGCCCTGGACCCAGTGCAGCATTTGGGGCCTAATTCCAGGGGGGCCCAGGAGGAAAGGAGCATCTGGGGAAGGTGAGGGAGGAGGAGGACACAAAAAAGAAACAGGCGAGTGGAAGGACCAAAGACTCCAGAGCCCAGAGGTGGCCAGAGGAGGAGATGAAAGAAATAGACTCTAAAGGGAGGGAAACAAGGGGCTCGGGCGAGGACGGTGACATCAGAGAGCCGATTTCAGTCCATACAGCACTGTGGGGAGGGGCACCCGGCCACAGGCCCGGGCAGACGTCTCACCTCGCAATCCAGGACGAGCACGTGTGTGTGTGTTCAAGTGCGTGTGTGCAGTTACCTGAAATAAACACTTCATAAAACCACACTTCCGCTACTACAGGTGAGGCGCTGTATTTCCTATTCTGTTCTAGTTCATGTTTTGAAAATGCGGGTCACAACCTATTGAATTAATTTCCCACCCCACTAGCAGGTCACGACCTGCAGCCTGAACACCCTGCTCCAAGGCAGTGACACTCCAGGAGCGATCCATCCACCAGGCTCAACCACGGCTGCCAGGGACCGGGCAGTGCAGACCAAGTACAGGCACTTAGACTCTTAATAGCTATTTGACGAAGTGATTTTATGTCTGTTGAATCCAACAATAAAATGTTGGGGCTTGTACGTCTTGTTTCATTTTTCTAGCAATTCCTCTGTATTGTATTTTATAATTTAATGGTCTATGACAAATTGGAATTTAAAGAAAAACAACTGATCCTTCCCTCAGGCGGTCTGAGAAGCACTGCTTCAGAGGATACAGGCCCTGCCCAGCAGCTCACAATGCAAGATGGAAGATTCCTCTGGGGAGTGGCCTGGAGGCTCTTCCCTCCACAGATCCGCACACAGAGCTCCTTTCTCTGCCTGTCCTTCAAGGCTCATCCAGGAGGGCACCTGCCTGCCTCTGCATTCCTCCCTGAGCTCCCACAATGCCTCGTGTGGGCTCCTGCTACATTAGTTCATGTTTTTGTTTAGTTGGCTGTTGGTGGACCCACTTACTCTGCATTCAATCAAGTCCAGTGCTTTGCACATAGTACACACCCCAGAGGAAGAGAGAAAGAAGTGCAGAGACAGGGTGGGAAGAGGAGGGATGAGCTCCGTATCCAGTCACGGAGATGGGAAGTCTGAATCCAGGCTCTTCCCAAAGCCGGAGAAACACCTTGGATGGAGATCCTGGGCGAATCCCAGCCAAGGTGGTCTGGGGAGGGAAGCAAGGGAGACGGGTGGGGGGCCGACTGGAGCAGAGAACTAGCAGGCTGCTCTGAACCGGGCCTCCTCAGGCCAGCCCAGAGGAAGGGAACCAGAGGTGGGGTCCGGGGGGGGTGGGCACTGGGCAGGGATCAGGAGCTGCTGAGTGTTTGCCCTCATGGGAGAGCCAGGGTCTGAGCCCTCTGAGGCTGGTGCTGGAAGCTCTTCACAGGAAGGGCAGAGGGAGTGGACTGAACCCAGGCAAGCATTCAGAAGGTCATTTCATCCATCCTCCTTCCTCCATCCCAGACGCTGGTAGCAATACCTAGACTTCCCATCCCAACAGGTCCAGGAGCTAAGGCACTTCAAGTCCTTGTAGGGGCAGGGGCTGCCCCCTCCCCCACCCTGGAAGCCTCTGTCATTCCCACATCATTTTGAGAGTGTCTTAGTTTAGGGGTGTTGCTGTGTGACCTCAGGCAAGTTGGTAATCTCTAAGAGTCTTGGTTTTCTCCTCTGTCAAATGGCAATAATAATCTCTACCTGAAAGGGCTGCTGTGGGAATGAAGTCAATAACGCAGGGAAAGTGCTGGCAGCTGGGGGGTGGTAGTCAGTGCTGCCACCTTCTCCTTGCCCCAGGCTGTTCCTTGGAACAGCACTCAGCCAGGAGACTTGGATGTCAATCACATAGTGTGTCTGCTGTGGGCCCAACCATCTGGCAGCACCCAGGAGGAATGGGCTATCTGAGATGGAAAGTGGGCAATCCAAGAAGGCTTCCCAGAGGAGGTGAGTCGCAGGCAGGAATCGAAGCCTGAGAAATGGAGTAAAGAGAGGGTGAGCTTCCCACACAGGATACCTGGCTTCTTCAAAGACCTGTGGGAAAAACCAGGCTGGGGTGGGAATGGAGGGCAGACCAGGCTGGCTTGCCAGCTCCTAGAATGGGGCAAGGTGTGCCCGTGGGCAGCTGGCAGGGAGGGGCGTGAGTGCCATGCCTGAGGCTCAGCATGCCTGTCCCTGCCACAGAGTGGCTCTTGCCCCTGCCTCCTGAGGGGAGACATCAGATAAGCAGCGGAAGGAGCCGCCACCCAGCCAGGTGAGCAGTCCCAGCCTCAGAGAGTGAGGCTGCCAGCTTGCCACCGGGAGCTGGCGTTGAAGCCGGCAGGGGCGGGGCAGAGACCTGGGGAGTGGCACAACGTGCTCTGTGTACACTGGCCATGGTGGGGCGGGCTCTTGTGACTTTCCGAGAATGAGTGTGGGCCTGCGGAGGGGCAGCGGGGGCTGCCTCAGCCTAGAAAGCCTGCCTCTGCCCACCACCCAGAGGGACAGCAGCCCCCGTGCCAGCCCTCACGCCCCACGCTCCACAGCCTGCCCCACCTGACTCAGCCAGCAGCCCCTTCACACACACACACACACACAGGCAGGGGTCACCCAGTGCCCACAGGGAGGAAATGGAAATGGAAAAAGGGGGTTCTCCTGGTACCAGGTGGCACAAAGAGGCCCAGAGAGAAACAGACACAGAGAGAGACAGGAGGGACTGACAGGAGGGGCAGGGCCTGAGAGAGACAGGAGGACAAGAGGAAGAAGAAAGGGTCAGAGACAGAAACGGGGTGGGGGTAGGAGAGAGAACAACAGAGACAGAGGCGTGAGAGGAAGGACCTTGGAAAGGGATCAGGACATGGTCCTGCAGGGCTCCAGTGGAGGCTGGGCTGTCTTCCCCCTTCAGCCATGCAGGATGGGGGTCCCATTTTCTCTCCCGCGGCCCCTCAGTCACCACACTGGCCTGTCATCAGGAAAATTCCTCCCTCCTCTCCTTCAAGATGCAGACTGCAGGGTCCACAACGTTTGTCCACCTTCAGTCTGCACAGACCTCCTGTGAGGGCCAGGCCCGTCAGCCCTCCCAGGGCACCAAGCATCGTGCCAACATTGCTCCGTGCCTCCCCTAAAATGCATCGCCTTACATCTGGAGAAAACTGCCCCCATCCCCGCAGTGCTCTCCCAGCCTTCCACAACACTCAGAACCCCTGGAAATCTGTTCCCATCGTCTCGGTTTGTCTCTTCTCCAAGAGCTTAATTTCCTCTGCAAACTCAGAGCTCTTCATCTCATGTCTCCTTCAGATGCTCAGAAAGAGGCCCTGGGTACACCCAGCCCAGCTCCGAGGCCCCGGGGAGCTGCTGTCTGGCAGAGAAGAGGCTGGTCACCTTCCTCTTTTGTTTCCTGCCCCTAACACATCCCCTCTCCGTGACAAAACGGTGTCCCCAATCCCACCAGCAGTTTGGAGGTGAAACCTTTGTTGGAGAGGCTTAAAGTCCAACTACTATACCTTCTTCCTTCCCTGAACTGGGTAGGCAGGGTTTCCCTCTTAAAGAAGCAACCATATTGCTTTTCTTCTAGAAAGTCAAAGCACTCAGGGCTTCAGTGCCCAGCCCTTTATTATGAACTCCTCCAGTGGGCCTGGTATGGAAGCCTGCTGATCTGAGACCCTGTCCTCTGAATCTCCTCTGACTTTGACAGGGAAGAGGGTGGCCATGCGTGGTGCCCCTTGTCAGGTCCCCTGTGCACTGCTGGGACCCGCAGTCCCATAATCCCAGCTTCTCCTCCAGCGTGTCCACCAGCGTTGCCAGAGGACTGTCAGAAAGCGGGACCAAGGGGACAGAGACTGCGGCCTTGAGGGAGGGAGGGGGCAGAGACAGGACCAAGGAAAGACGGGTTGGGGGTGGGGGAGAAAGAAACAGAGATAGGAAAAAAGATAAAGATAAAAAACCAAGGTAAGGTGGACACAGTGGGGGAAGGGGAGAGTGGGACGAATTGGGAGATTAGCTTTGACATAAACACACTACCATGTGTAAAATAGATAGCTAGTGGGAACCTGCCATGTAGCACAGTGCTCTGTGATGACCTAGATGAGGGGGAAGAGGGGAGGGCGGTCTAAGAGGAAGGGGATATAGGTATGAATATAGCTGATTCACTTCATTGTACAGCAGACTGACACAACATTGTAAAGCAATTTTACTCCAATTAAAAAAAAAAAAAAAAAAAAAAGGAACCAAGGTAAGAAAGAGACAGGAACAGAGCATGAGGTTCCCTGGCTCCTCCAGCCCTCTCAGTGTGATCTAAGACCTCAATCGATCCTAGAGATCAAGGTGGAAGCTTGGCCCGGGGCAGAGGATGAAGCTGCTTCCCAGGAACTAACCCCAGTGGCCCAGGACAGTACCTGGGGTGGGAAAGGGATGGGGAGGGCCTCTACCAGGGCCTGGGGGGACGGGGAAGAGAGACTGCCAGCCCCAACTGTGGTGTATGTCCACCAAGGACACGCAAGGATGCAGCAGGTGAGACTGTGATTAGACAACAGGGAGCACTTGATGACAGTTAGGGCCCCAGGACACATTCCCCACGGGACAGAGAGGGGGAGGAGTCTGTGAGGAAGGAGCTGACCATCATCCTAGAAGCCCAGCCTTCTCCCATCTCCCTCCACCCCCAGTGATGAGTCAGGGATTCCGCAAAATTTTGAATTCTTGCCTTCCTTTGGGCAACGGATACTTGACACTCTCTTGGGTTTTCTCTCCTGCCACAGCGATGAAATCTCCAACCCTCTCTAAGCTTCCTTTCTCCTTGACTCCAGGGCAGTCTCTGCTTCCTCCCTGCCTACCTCAGCCCTGGCTTTGCCCGTGCTGCTCCCTCTGCCTGGAACCCCCTTCCCAGAACCAGCTTCTTCTCATCCACTGGGAATCAGTTTAGACAGCATGTGCATGGCTGGCCAATTCACAAGAGCCCGGCACCTAGCAGGGCTGCCCTGAGGGACTGAATGAATGAATGAATGCAGAAGACCCTGTGAGAGGGAGACACCTCAGGCACCACCCTCAGGGAGCCCACAGTCTGATGGTGGAGACTCAGGACTGAGGGAACCCCCGGTGAGCAGAGCTTCAGAAATCAGAGGAAAGAAAGCACTGTGTGGGTCCTGCAGTGAGGTGCTCTGAACCTCAGCAGGGTAAGCCTTCACTGATGGCCAGGGCCTAGCAAGGCCTGCTCCAATGGAGGACTCAGTAAACATTTGTAGGAGGGAGGGAGGAATCTCATGGCCCTTGGCTTCTCTTTGAAGGCTATTCTCTGGTGTTGGAGCTCCCTGGTGACCAGGACCACCTGGGCCTTTTTTCAGCGCTGGCCCCCAGTGCCAGGCACAAAAGGGCACAGAGTGGGTCCCTGCTACTGAGTTAGAACTCTGACTTGAGCTGGATGGCTCTGATCACCAAGAAGTCAGGCTTCAGGCAGGCCCCAGGCCCGCGGACAAAGCTGCCTCAGCACTTGCCTCGGTCTCCAGCTCCAGAGCGAGCACATCAAAAAGGGACTGAGGGGCTTCCCTGGTGGCGCAGTGGTTAAGAATCCACCTGCCAATGCAGGGGACACAAGTTTGATCCCTGGTCTAGGAAGACCTCACATGCCACGGAGCAACAAAGCCCGTGAGCCACAACTACTGAAGCTCGCGCGCCTAGAGCCCATGTTCCGTAACAAGAGAAACCACCGCGATGAGAAGCCCATGCACCGCAACAAAGAGTAGCCCCCGCTTGCCACAACTAGAGAAAGCCCGCGTGCAGTAACGAAGACCCAACACAGCCATAAATAAATAAATAATAAATAAATAAAAGGGGCTGGGGTAGGGGGCTGCAGTGGGACCAGGTAGAGGCGGCCGGCAGTGTGGGGCTCCGGCCTGCAGCTCACAGCTGCCCAAGATTCCATGTGTCCCTCAAGGAGGAGGGGTGCAGGGAAGACAGAGGTCTGCCCCTCTGGTGGGATCTTAGCCTGGGAAGGAGGGAGAGGCTGGGGAGGGGGCCTGGGAGGACAGAGCATCCCTCCACCAGCCCTGCAAAGCAGCATGTAGTCCCCCCCTACTACTGCCCGCAGCCCAGCACAAACATCTGGAAATGGATTAGGTTCATTGTCCCGGGAAGGCGGGTGAGTTTCCATGAGTGAATCTTTTCCATCCTCAAACCGAAACCTACATCGTCTCTAGCCCAGCAGGCAAAGCTGCCACCTCCTTCCTCCAGAACATCCAAGACCCAGAAGGTGCCGGGGAGAGACCTGTTGCACGGGCACCTCTCGAAGAGCAGTGGGAGACAGGTCAGGGTGAGAGAGACTTTCTCCTGAGCCCCCTTTGGGCTCCATGTTCTGCTGTGACATCCCTGCCCCAGGAGTGATAAGGTCAGGGCAAAATGGTGCAGACGAGGCTTCAACACAGAGGAAAGGGGCAGAGGTCAGAGACTTCTTGGGTCCATGTGGGGTGGGAGCTAACTGCCAGGACAGGAGTAAGTGCTGAGGCACAAAGCTAGAGGTTAGCAGGTCAGTGACCCACCCATCCTCCCAGTCCTTAGCTGGCCATCATTTAGGAAAGCGATGTATTTAGTTAACCAACACTTACATAGTGCAAGAGAAAGCGCATGTCCCTTACACATATTAACCCATAGAATCCCCAGAACAAACCTATAAATATAGCACGATGATCATCCCAGTTACAGATGGGGAAACAGAGGCTCAGAGAGGGTATGTGACTTGCCCAACATCACACAGCTGGAAAGTGGATGAACCAGGATTCAAATCCAGGCATCATGCCACCCCAACTGATCCCTGCTGCTGCCACAGTTTCAAGACCTGGCCAGGGCAGGGAGACTCAAAAGGCAAGAGGCCTAGCCAAGGATGACATTCCTCCTTCAGGATGAGCGGGTCCTTTCAGGGACTAGACAGAGGCCTCTCCCACAGAGGGCTGGAGCCAAGAGAGAGCAACTGATGTAACTGCTCCCCCTTGTTGGCGGGGGTGGGAGCTGGCCCAGGCCCAGGGGGTGTGCCTGCTGTGACTGCAGCCCGGGCCAATGGCAGGGCACCAGCCTCCCCCAGCTGGCCCAGGAGGAAAGGAACCCCTCCCGGGGTATTTCTATTATCTTGAGGAGAAAGGGCGGCAGGAAGAAAAGTTGGCCGGAAAGTGGAATGAACTTGCAAATCGGTTCAACAATCAAATCCCAGTTCTCCTGTGGGCCAGAGCTCCCTCCTGCTGTCTCCTCCAGGGAAATCCAGGCCAGGCCTGGGGCTGGGAACAGGTAAGCCTCTCCTCAACACCCCCAGCCTAGAGCCCCAGAAGTGGGGTCCACCTGCCCTGGCACCTGCAGCAGCCCCTCCCTGGCCAGGTAGAGAGGCCAGGTAGAGAGAACACGGGGTCCTACCCCAGCCCTAAAGCAGAAGGAGACTTCTAGGAATGGGGGCTGCATTTTCCAAGCTGAATATGAGTCTGTATGGGTTGGCAATATAAATGGCACTAGTGGGGCAGTGGAGTAAATCGTGTGAATGAGGGTTGTCCTAAGTAATGCCAGGCATTCATCCCCGGATGAGAGGTAGGGTACCCACTGCAGAACGGCTAGGCGAGGGGCAGGTCGGGGAGAGTAGGCACAGCTTCTGTCTCCTCACCGCTTCCCCAGCACTCAAACACACATTCACACACTCATACACACACACTGATATATACTCACACACATATATACACTCACCCACAAAGACACAGTCAGATACTTATGTACACACTCCCACACTCATACACACATACACTCATACGCTCATATATACACACCCACGTGTATATACACTCAGGCACTGAGGCACACTCATCTGGGCATACACACACACACACACACACACACACACTCATACACTCATATATACACACCCACGTGTATATACACGCAGGCACTGAGGCACACACATATGTGCATACACACACACACACACACACACACACACTCACACACTCTCACGCTTCAGCGGGTTGGGACTGGGCTGGGTAGGAAAGAGGCCTTCTGGGAGGATGGTATGGCTGGTAGCTGCCAAGGAGTGGGTGGGTGGGCAGAAGCCCGGGACCGAGTGGGGAGCCCAAGATTGTGGGTGGTACTCTGGGCCACCATGCAGCTCCAGGGCAAGGATTGTGAGTTAAGTGGGCCCTGCTCCTGCCCCTCCTGGGCCTGCCTCTGGCCAGGCCGGCCTCCATTCCCAGCATTGTCTTGGGCACCTCGGGCAGGGTTCCCAGGCCCAGCTGAACTGGGGGCCTGGCCAAATAGCCCTCCTCTGCCCTCCCATTCCCTTCTCCCTTGAGAGGGAGGGTTGTGTGGGGAAGTGGGAGAGAAGGAAGTTTCCTGAATCACCGGCATCCCATCCCCCAGCCCATGCAGACGGCCTGCAGATGAGCTCAGGTGCAGGGTATGACCCCAAAGGTCCAGACTCTACAAGGTCCCCATCCTTCCCAGGGCAGCAGACATGGTAGTCCAGCCCACCCCCACCTGTCCCCTTGACCATGAAGTTCATTTCCACCCCCATCTCTGGGGTCCCATCTGCCCCCCTCACAGGCTGGGCTTAGTCTGGGGCAGCTCTCTCCCACCCAACAAACCCCTCCCCAAGCAAAGGGAACCACTTTGTATTTTACTCTTAAAGACCAAATGAATCACCTGGCAGGAAGGGGATGCAGGTATTAATGGGTTAATCGGAGCGGTCACCTTCTCTGAGAACTGGCTCTTCCCTGCCCCCTCCAGAAGGTTTCCCCACCTGTTCCTGGCAGCCTTCACCTTATCTCTCCTCAGTGGTTCTGGAGAGCTGGGCCACATCACGGTGGCTGCACCTCAGCCAGGGGAAGGGACCCCGTGGGCAAGAAGACCGGCCATCGCCCAGGACCCCACGTGGCCTCCATTAATGGGATTTGGGCAACACTCCCCACTGGGCTCTGTGGAGTAACAGCAAGAAGGCCACCATCTGCCTTCACAGGGCTGGTGTCCTGGAGGCGCCCCTCCCTGTCCTAGAGCTGATTCTGGTACAGGACATCCCTCAGGTGTCCTCCAACCAGATCTCCACCTGAGCCAAAGGGATTTTTCCAAAACAGAAATCTGATCCCATCCAGCCCTTGCTTAAAGCCTTTCAAAGGTTTCCCAGTGCCCTCCAGATAATTCCTTAACATAGCTCAACACGTGGGGCCTGGCCCCTGCCACTAGCATACCTCGCCTCCACGGCCCCCTCAAGCCATGATCTTCACCAGTTGAAAGGAACATCCACCCCCAACCCCCCACCCCCAGCCCCAGTTCCGGTTCCGAGATGCTCTTCTCTCCTTCCAGCTCACTCATCACCCTGCAGGTATCTCTCCACCTCCCCCGGGGTCTGAAGCTGAAGCCCTCCTCTCTGCTCTCGCGGCCCTTGCATCCCTCCTCTCCTGGCACCAGTCAGTGTGCTGGGATGCTCTGTTTGCTCCTCAGTCTTCCCAGCTAAACCAGGAGCCCCAGGAGGGAAGGGACACATCTATGCTACTCATCAGTAAGTCCTCGGCCTCAAGCACAGCCCTTGGCACAGAGGAGGGAGGAGGTACTGGATAGATGCAAATGATTGAATGAATGAATGAACAGCCCGGAACCACCTTTAAGGCCTTTAAACCTAACCAGCCTTCAGGTCCACGAATGCACACCTCTTCCAGGGCTGGCCGGGCCCTTACCCCTCCGCTCTCCCCACTCAACCCATTGCTTCGTCCAGCTCAGTAAGGCCAGCCCCCCACCCTCTGGGAGGGACCTCCTGCATAGCCCTTTCCCTTATCCAAGCCCCACACCCTTTGAGACTCAGCTCCAGTCAGAAGCCCCACTCCAGGAAGTCCCCTGACTGCCTCCTCTCCTGCTCCAAGACCTCACCTGCTTCAAACCCTGCAAAGCCCTGGGCTAGGGCTGCTCTCCCACTTATGATGTGCCCTTTTCAGGATGCTCACCGTTAGTCCCCCTAGGGCTGCTGGATTCCCCTGAAGAGGCAGGCCCTGGCGGACAGTACCAACAAATGCCACGTGGGCTGCGCCAAGAGTCAGGCCCTGAGCTGGGTCCCCTGGAAATGAGGGCAAGCCTGGCCAGATCTCAGGGGCAGGGAGCAGTGCTCAGGAAGCCAGGGGCTCGACCCTTTCCTTCCTCACCCCCAAGCCCTGCTCTAGGACCTCAAAACTAAACATCAGAGAAGGAAGTTCCCAGTGTGGGAGGGAGAGGGGGTGTCAGTCAAGCAGGCGGGATCCCAAGAAAGGAATGAGCTAAGATTGGGGCAGCAGAAGTCAGACTCCCAGTCCTGAGGCAGGAACCCAGAGGAGACACGGAGGAGCCTGGCAGGAGACGAGAAGCAAGCGGAGGCTTCTCCCCTCCTCCTTGCCTGCTGCTCAGCCGGGGGGCTTCTAGGAAGGCGAAAGCCTTACGGTAAGGGCAGAGCTTTGTGTGAGCTCACGCCACGTGTCTGGAGCCCCGCCTGCCCCCTACGCTCCTGGCAGTGGCTGTCCTCCCCGACTCAAGTCACCGATGTTCTCAGGACCAGTCAGCAGAGAGGAGACACCCACCTCCCGCGTGCTAGGTGGGCTGACCCCCAGCAGTGGGCCAGAAGTGCTGCAGACCCAGCGCTGGCCTGACAGGGGGGCGGGGGGGTTGCTTCTTGCACCGACACCTTCATCACCTCCCCAGAACACACACACACACTTACGGGCTTGCCAAGCCCTAAAGACAAGGCAGAAGCCACGTGGCAAGAGAAGACTTCAGGATGGGGCTTGAGAAGGTGGTGCAGTTCCCCTGGGCAGCCACGGGATGGGGCCTTAGACCCCTCCTGGCTCCGCCATCACCTGCTGGGTGACCTTGGCTGAGCCTCCTCCGTCTGCCTTTAAAGTGGAGGTGATAATCCCTGCTCAACTCACCTCTCGGGGTTGCCGGTTGCCGTGATGATCAGACGAGGTGTGCCCATGAAAACCCTCAGTGCACTTTACCATCTACTACAGAATGAAAGGGTTCTCATTGACATTCTTACGGTTGTCATCATCATCTAGGGAAACTAACCCTACCGTCTTGTTTAAGTACAACACCTTTGGGCTTCCCTGGTGGCTCAGTGGTTGAGAGTCCGCCTGCCGATGCAGGGGACACGGGTTCGTGCCTCGGTCCGGGAGGATCCCACATGCCGCAGAGCAGCTGGGCCCGTGAGCCATGGCCGCTGAGCCTGCGCGTCCGGAGCCTGTGCTCCGCAATGGGAGAGGCCACAGCAGTGAGAGGCCCGCGTACCGCAAAAAAAAAAAAAAAAAAAGTACAACAGCTTTATCTCCCTGCAGGATGCCCTCGTTCCACAACCATCCGTGGCCCCCCATTGCCTAGAGGAGGAAAGCCACATTCTATGGTCTGGGAGTTCATCTGGGTTAAGCCCACTTTCCAATTTTAACTCCAGTATATACTGGATCCCTCTGGTCCTTTCAGAGTTCCCTCAACACACTTTTTGCTCTCCTGCCTCCGTGCCTTTGCTCATGCTGTTTCCCCCTTCCAGAATGCCCTTCCTTGCTGCTCCCTATCATATTT
Source organism: Neophocaena asiaeorientalis asiaeorientalis (assembly GCF_003031525.2). Lineage (NCBI taxonomy): Eukaryota > Metazoa > Chordata > Mammalia > Artiodactyla > Phocoenidae > Neophocaena > Neophocaena asiaeorientalis. The sequence continues at coordinate 10,403,578 of NW_020175393.1, forward strand.
AGCTCCGTCCTTCTAGACCAAACTGTGATACCAACTCTCCCATGAAGCCTCTTTCCTCAGCCAAGCCGGAAGTGATCTCTCTCCCTCCCTGGAAGGGCTCCGGTTTACACCAAATGCCACAACAGCTCCTAGCACAGAGTTGGTGCTCATGAAATGAAAGTTGTAATGACTACACCCTGGGTGCTAAACACTTTACATTCACCGGGTCATTTACTCCTCACCACGGCCCATGGCTGTGGTACTATTAGTACCCCCATTTTACAGAGGGAGAAACCAAGGCATAAGATGCTAAGTGCCTTGACGAAGTGAGTGTCAGACCAGGGTTTGAACCCGGCAGACCGAAGTCAGAGCCCATACACGTGCCTCTAAGCACCACGAGGGATGGAGCCACGTCTGCCCATTCATCTTTGTCACTACCCTGCCCAGCCCAGGACCAGGCTCAGAGCAGGTGCTCGGTAAATATGTGATGGTTCCCGCAGTCAAGCCTCCTAGATGCGCTCAGCTCCCTGTGCTGGGGGCCCCTCTAGAGCAAGGCCCAGAGGCCAGCTCAGAGGGGTCCCAGGGAAGGTGGCCAAACAGCCCCATTGGCCTGTAGATCCACACTGTCCTCAGGCGTCCCAGTGCCTGACCAGGGCTGGAAGAGGTGGGCCCCAGCCCTTTGGCCGGCATCGCGAAGCTACCCAGTGGCATGTTTGCTGACCACTCTGGCTGCTGGCCGAGGTCATGATGAACCCCCCACTGTGGTCCTGACAAGGTGTGTGGAGGGGGGCCCAGATCGGGGTGGGGAGGCAAGCAGGCAGGAGCAGCAAAGTCCAAGCACAAGGAACCCTAGGGACCACCTAACCTCACTGTTCACTCGCATTTAACAGATGCGGACACTGACGCCTGGTGCCAGGAGCCGGAATGAGGCCTGAAACTGAGGAGCACAGCAAAAGCGTCGGCCTTTCTGGGCCTTTTTCCTCCTCAGCTGCGTGCGGCCTGGCTCCCCTCCCACCGAAGAACTTGATGACTAGCCCCGTGCAGTCCGGTCACGGAGAGGCCTGACCTCTCTGGTGATCCCAGCAGGGGCAGGGGTGCCCGCAGTCCGCTTCACCAGTCCCTGTGCCCAGCCAGCGGCCGCCCCAACAAGAACCCTGGGAGAGTCACTGGGAGAAGGCCAGCCGCTAATTGTGGAAAATAAATCAGGGAAATCTAAACCCCACAGCTGAAGAGGGGCCAGCTGCACGTAGCCTTGTTTCCTTCTGCGCTCTTGCTCCCCAGCTCTAATTGTTCATTGAAAGCTGTGAGTTATGTAAGTTCCGTGGATACCAAAGAAGGAGTTGAACAAGCTCTTGAAAAGAACCCATGTGCTGAGTGGTTTTCAGGAGGGGGGTCTCAGAAAAGCGGGCGGCCGATGTGGGCAGCTGACCCCAAGAGGGTGACCAGAACAAAACCGTTCCCTGGTGACAGTCCTCTGGATCCGCAGACATATCATTCCTGGGTTTTTATAGCACAGCGATGTGTGTTCAAGTCGCTACTTCTTCACAGAATCACACAGAAAATCAAAAGTGGTGCTATTACATTAATTTCTCAGTTTAACAACAAGGCAAAATTTCCCTCTCTCATCTCTGAGCTAATTGAGGGCAGGGCTGTGTCTCCCCCTCAAACTGGGGCTCCCTGAGTCAGGGCTGTGTCTCCCTCTCAGACTAGGTCTGAGTTGCATCTTCCCCATATAACTAAGATCTCCCTGAAAACAGGGACTATGTTGTTTCTTTCCCTTCAGACTAGGGGCTCCTGAGGCAGGGGCAGGATCTCTCCCCCACTCCCACCAACCTGGGTTGAAGAACCAGGGACCTGGAGCCACGTGTTAGGGTGGAAAAGTCTCAGGACACACCCTGGTGACGGGATTGGGAAGGGTTAAGAAAAGTTCGCAGGGACACCTTTCCCATGAGCCGCCCTCCCCTTCCTGCCTGCTGCCAGGGCTTCGTTTGGCCTCTGATGGGTTCCAGCTGACAGCTGGGCCTCCTCCGTTCTGACCCTCGGGCTGCTGTGTCCTGTAATGACCCCACCACGGGTATCCTTAGCCACCCAAGCCGGGAGGGCTGGCATCAGGATGGAGTGGGATGCAGGGAAGGAGGGGCAGCCTTGCCTCGGGGAGAAAGCAGAGCATAGGAGGGCTGGAGGAGGGGGCAGGGGACTTGGGGCTTCCATGACTCCCTCTGTCGCCTGGAGACCCAGAGTGGGGTGATAGGGACCGCCTTGCCCACATGGGCTAGTTCTTCTGCTGCCACCATCCCAGGGGAGAGGCCTCCACATCGCCTGCATCCTGGGCAGCGGCCCCTGGCTCCCCCAGCTCCTGCTTGTCTGCGAGTCATTCCTGGCAGCCTGTGTGAGCAGAGGCAGTAAACGCTGTGCCACAGCCTGAGGAGAGCAGGGGACAAACTACAGGACTGGCCAGATGCAGGTGCCCAGGGCAGGAACAGCATCCTGGTCTGGATGAGGAGGCTGAGCCTTGGACCTTGAGAAATCCCCAGTCCCGTCCCCTGCTCCACCCACATCGCTTTCTGTGTTTCTCATTTGCACCCTTGTCTCTCACCCAGGCCTCCCCTCAGCATCTTCGAGCCTTTCTGGGCTCATCTCAAATGTCATTTCTCCTGGGAAGACCCCCTGCACCCCTGGATCTTTTCTTTTCTTTTTTTTTTTTTAACATCTTTATTGGAGTATAATTGCTTTACAGTGGTGTTAGTTTCTGCTTTATAAAAAAGTGAATCAGCTATACATATACATATATCCCCATATCTCCTCCATCTTGCCTCTCCCTCCCACCCTCCCTATCCCACCCCTCTAGGTGGTCACAAAGCACTGAGCTGATCTCCCTGTGCTATGCGGCTGCTTCCCACTAGCTATTTATTTCACATTGGGTAGTGTATATATGTCCATGTCACTCTCTCACTTCGTCCCAGCTTACCCTTCCCACTCCCCGTTTCCTCAGGTCCATTCTATAGTAAGTCTGAGTCTTTATTCCCATCTTGCGCCTAGGTTCTTCATGACATTTTTTTTTATTCCATATGTATGTGTTAGCATACGGTATTTGTTTTTCTCTTTCTGACCTACTTCACTCTGTATGACAGACTCTAGGTCCATCCACATCTCTACAAATAACTCAATTTCAGTTCTTTTTATGGCCGAGTAATATTCCATTGTATATATGTGCCACATCTTCTTTATCCATTCGTCCGTCGATAGACACTTAGGTGGCTTCCATGTCCTGGCTATTGTAAGTAGAGCTGCAATGAACATTGTGGTAGATGACTCTTTTGGAATTACAGTTTTCTCAGGGTATATGCCCAGTAGTGGGATTGCTGGGTCGTATGGTAGTTCTATTTTTAGTTTTTTAAGGAACCTCCATACTGTTCTCCACAGTGGCTGTATCAATTTACATTCCCACCAACAGTGCAAGAGGGCTCTGGGTCTGTTCTTTATGTATCCTCGGGGCACCATGTGCATCCTTTTATCTGCTGTCCACATCTCTTCTTTGGCTAGCCAAGGTACCACAAAGGCAGCTGGGACTGGATTCCATTCCTGTCTGTATTCCCAGCACCCAGCACGGTGCCTGACACATAGTAGGTGCTCACGGAAGTGTTTCCAAAGATGGATCCAGACGGCAGTTAAATAAAATCACTCAGACCCTAGTAAAGAATATCCGCTGGTCCCAGCTGCTTCCAAAGTCCCATCAGCTATCCCTGGACAGGCCTAGGGGGTTTCTCACCTGGTGCAATGACCTGACGCCCCCACCCAGGACCACTCGCAAATGGCAGGTTGATGTGTCTAAGCCCTTGAGGTGCCAAAGCTAAACAGTGGTCTGCGGTAAAGAGAGGAGATGTACCTCCCGCTCCCATTCCCCTACAAGAGACTCACAAAACAGTGCTGCTGTAACTGGCATCTTACAGAAGTTTACGAGACAGTGTGCAGTGCATATGGTGGACTGGCTCTCAATGCCCGCTCCACCCTCTGCTAGGTGCCTTCCTAGACTGCAGAGACAGGAAGAGTAAAACAAACAAACAACAACAAACCCTACATTTCTCAGTGTCCCCTGCTGTTAGGATTCAGGAATCCAAGATTCAGCCAATCAGATGCACTTGCATGAGATTTGGAAGGCTGTGCTTCTGCAGCTCCTGACGCTTTCTGGGATTGGGGGGGTGCAATTTGTGTTGTTGTTGTTTTGTTGCTGAGCTCACAGAGGGCATCAAGTACACTAGGTCTAGTGCATCCATCTCCTAGTGTGGATCACAACAGGTGCAGTGTGGAGCTGGCAGCAGTAGCAGCTTCCTAATCATGGTACTGTGTGTGGTTCTGGAGTTGGTGACCTCATGATTACCAAAGAGGCAGCAGCTTCCTTGGTAGCCCAGTTCTGCTGTGTGGCTTTGAGAATTGCTCCTGAAGACTCAACCTTGAGTCTCTGTCTTTGACCTCCCAACAGTTCTGTAGCCGTTTCATAAATCCCTTCCATTTTAAGCTCACCAGAGTGGATTCTGTTGTCTGTCCAACAGAATCCTGACGGACAGCACTTTGTATTCTGCTGCCAGCTCTCTCTCCTGCTCTGTCTCTCAGACCCAGATATAAGTCTACCAGAGAGCTGGATCAGAGCATATCCAATGACAATCATCCACTCAGCTTAGAACTGCCCTTTTTTGCCCTTTGACAGTGAAGCATTATCACTTGGCCAAGATTGTCACCCGACTCTCTCTTCCCTTCGATGAGTTTTCTTCTGAGAGTTTCCTTAGACCCTTGTGCATGTCTGAATCTCAGTCCAGGATGGTAAATAGATTTTCATTTCATCTGTCAACTCTGCTCATTTAGTAGTGATGATCTGGACCAGTGTGTAAGAAAAAGGGTGAAGCTGCTTCTGGACTCAGAAGGAAAGAGCACTGTGATCGGCTAGTGATGTCTGCCATGGTGCAGAAATGGACATTGACAATGTTCATGCTGTGTAACTGTCCACATATTTGGGGGAGAAGTGAATGAAGGTGCCTTCCACTTAAGCTAGAGTGGCGTCCATTCAGCCATATACTCCCCAGGCAGCCCTAATGCCACCCCACAGGCTCCTGACACTACCCGCTGATTACTCCAACTCAGCTTTTGTTCACTGACCAGTTTTACCAATTATTCATAATGCTTCTGATTCCTGTCCGCAACTTAATCCCTCTCCAGTTTACATCCCCAACCCTGCCCTCCAACATTCATATGAACTCTCATGCTTACCAGGGTTCTGACCTCTGAAATGGGCTAATTCCTGGAACTTTTAAGTCCACACCCCTCCAGGAAGATCCTTGACCTTTAGGCTCCCCAAAGGCCCTCCCTCACTCGTCTGTGTGCCCAGTCAGCACTGGGCCCTCAGGAAATGTTCCACAAACCCATGGATCAGTGAAAGAATATGAGGATTGCCAGGAATGACCTCACCAACCACGGGCTTCCCTCTTCCCATCCTGCCTCCTGCCCATCCCCGTACTCAGATACTTTTGTTGACATTGACATACTGGCAGCCTAAATCTCCAGGAAGTCCATACACAATGGGGTGCCCTGCATCCCATCTGAGTCACCGTTGAACCCACATCCAGCCTGCTGCAGAAGCTAGCTGCTGTGGGACAGAAAATTTTGTCCTTCGGGGAGCTCCCAGGCTCCCCTGTGAGGAAGGGGAGCCACCTTCTAGGCACGGCAGAGGTCAGGGTGGGTGTTAAGTCATTTTCAAGGGAAGAAAACCAGCCCAGAACCCAACCCACACCATCCCCACTCCAGGCTCTTGCTCACCCCTAAAGGGAGACAGATAGTGTGGTTAACTGGGGTGTCGTAGTGGGCTCTGGCCCTCATTAAGGGCCGGGTAGGGGGCAGTGAGTGATTTACCAGGTCATAAACAGCAGCTCAAGGGGGCCAGTGACGTCATACCCACAGCCCCTGGGGACTGAGGGAGCCGTGGACAGAGGTCACAGGTCTTGGGCCAAGAGGTCAGGCTGGAGCCTGACAAGAGACTCCTCGCCTCTCCCTGATCACTGGGCTCTGAGCCGAGGCCGCCGGGGGTAGGCAGAGCCCAGTGACAGCTCCTGGGGGGTCCAGATGCTCACAGATAGAGAAAGTGAACACTGACCTGGGAGCAGGGGAAGGAGAAGTGGGGTGCAGGCAGCAACCACAGAGGAGCAGAGACAGCCAGGGAAGGATGGTCAGGGGCTGCTGGAGTCTGAGAGACCCCCAGAGGTGCAACTGAGGCCTGCCTCTCCCGAGCAGAGCACCAGAGCCCCACGCAGACAGCCCAGCTCCAGAATCCCCGCAAGAGGGACATGAAGAAAAAGCAAGTCCATCCCTCTCCCTAGGAGGCCCTGTGCCAGAGAGGCAGTGGTTAAGAGCCAGGCTGTCTGGGTTCAATCCCCAGCCCTGCCAGTCCCTAGCCTGCGTGACTGTGGGCAGCTTCTTTAATCCCTCTGTGCCTCAGCTTCCCCATCTGTAAAATGGGAGAATATTTTCTCAAGATTTAGTGGACTAGTTAATGGACTCAGAACAGAGCTGATACACAATGCTGTGTGTTTGATCTAGGTTATTATTTTTAAGGCAAGAGGCCCTGTGTGGGGGATATTCTCACCCTTCCCTGTCACCAGCAGCAGCAGCCTTGGGGGAGCTTCTCTTTGCATACCCATTACTCCCAACCTCCGAATCCCCTCCCTCACCCCACCAGGATCCCCAAGTGGTGAAAGGAACAAGCGGCTCTAACCCTGCCCAGAAAGTGAATGAGCCAGCTGCATTCCAAACACAGCCTGGATAAATAACAAGGATGAACACTGTTTACTGGGCACCTGCTATGTGCCAGGCCCAATGCTGGTGCTTTACCTGCACTTGCCCATTTAGTCTTTAAGGGGGATATCGCCGTCCCACTATACAGATGAGAAAGCCAAGACCTCAAGAATCAGTGTCCAAAGTCACCCAGAGAGCAAGACTTCTGACCTCCAGAATCTGAGCTCTTTCCTCAAAAGCCAAGTGTGCTTCTTGGCCATTGGTGTCACAAAGGCTGAAGGACATTTTGAAATGCAGGGTCCTAGATCCTTCCAGACCTAAAGAATCAGAGGTTCTGTGAGTAGGACCCAAGAGTCTATATTTAAATACAGTAGCTGCCCCTGGCTTTGGACCTCCTCCCACCCAATGCAGCCCCCCATCTCAGACAACAGGGACCCCCGCAGAAGGAAAAAGGAGATGGAGCCCAGTCAACACGCACTCGTTAATTCTGGAGGGATGGGAGCATCCCTGCCTCTGGGACCCCTTTTATTCATAGGCTCCTTCACTCTCTTTCTCTCCTGGAACTGGGGCCCAAACAGGCAGAGTCAGGCAAAAGAGGGCAAAAAAACCATGTCTCCAGCGTGTCTTACGGTGGGAGGTCCAAAGCATGGGGCAAGAGAGGCAGCAGGGTCAAAAGGGCCACGTCCTCCATCCACTGCAGTGGTGCAAGTGGAGTGCAGAGGGACTGACACCCTGGGCAGTGCCAGGGGGCCCTTCAGCTGAGGGTGGAGGACCAGATTCTCTCAGACCGCCCCTCTGCCTGAAGCACAAGGGGCACCCTCTCCACACTCCGGCATCTCCCCCAAACACCTCCAGATGAGATGTGAGCGCTGCCCCAGGCTCCCTGTGCTGCGGGGGCAGCAGACACTGGTCTTCAGTAAGGAGTGGAGAGGGATCAGCACACATCACATCACGCTTGGCACGGCCCCCATTGGTGGGCACTGTGCCACCGTGTTGGCCAGCCATCTCCCTGCAGAACCCTTTCCGGCAGGGGAGGGCTGCCAGGGGGATCTGCACCCACCAGGAGCGCCCCAGACCCCCAGAAGCTCCCTAACCACCATCCCCTCACCCCCAGGCCCTGCCCTCCCTGGATCCAGTTTGTAATTCTTTTTTATTTGTGTGACCATTTGCTTTCAGTCTCTCTTCCAGGCTCTGAGAGAGCAGGATGGAGTCCATGGGGTTCACCAGTGTATCCTGAGCACCTGGCACATTTGTCAAAAGAACGAATGAATGAATGACTTGAATAAAATCTCCACATTCCTGTCCACACCCTCGCTCCTAGCACAGAAACTGTAGGTGCCCAGACTTGGCAGGATGGAGCCCATCTTGCCAGAGGTGGGAGGGGAGCCAGGGTGTGGGGGGAGGACGGTGGGGTTCCAGTCTCACATCTGCTCTTCCTGTTCATCACCTATTTCCGGTGGGAAGTCCCAGAGGCCAGAGGTCATGTCTGGGTCTCAGGGCTATCCCCAGCACATCCCTATGGGAGCCGCGCGTGGCCTGCCCCACAGCCACAGCTGCCAGCTGTGACTCATGGCTCATGAGCCTTTCCTCTTGGCCAGAGATTGGGGAGCAGATATTACAGTAACATTACTAACCACATGTGGTGGCTGTGACCCTGCTTATGCTCAGAGCAGCTCCCCCTACCCCGAGGGCAGAGCAGTGACCTCACCCTCGGGGGTCAGTAGCAAGCAAGGACAGTCCTTCCCAGAGGCAGTGGGATGGGCTGGATGGCCCTGGTCTGCTTGAGAAGCCCAGAGTCTGGCCCCTTGCCCTCAGAGTTGGTTGCACACCCTCCCTCTCCCCCACCAAAGCAGCCCAGTTGGGGTAGGGGCTCAGCCCAGGTGGGCAGGAGCGGGAGAGGGGAAGTGGCAGAGCCTGCCCCATCCCTACCCTTCCTCACTGCTGGCTCCAGGACGCTCATGCCGGGGAAAGTGGCATCTGAGGACGTGGCTGCAGTGGTCAGCTCCTGGCGCCAGCAGAAATCCCCAAGCCCGTCAGTAGACCCTGTTCAGACGCGTCGGCTGACCGTGGCGTTGAGTAAGTACTGAGGAGTCACCTGCGGACTGATGTCACGCCCCGCCTGCCCTCTCCTCCCAGACAAGCACTCCTGGAGCCCAGACCATTCCAGTTCCTCCTGTCAGACCCTAAGAGACCCAAGGGCATCCACTCCTCCAGGGAAGGCTCTGTGGGAAAGAAAGGGACGCACAGCAACTGGGCTCAAAGCCCAGCTGGGTGCTCTTAGGAAAGTTACCCAACCTCTCAGGGCCTCAATTTCCCCAACTGTAAAGTGGGACTAAGATGAACTGCCTCCCGGGTGGCCATGAGAATAAGTGAGTGCCCTGGCCTGGCAGTGGATAGACAGCGGCCCACAGCAGCCAGTCTTGGTGTTGCACTGCCACCCTTAACAGCTCCAGGCAGGAAATGCCAAGTATCAGGAAGAACTGGGGCTTCAGATAAGGGAGGGGAGTAGGGCTGTCTGAGGAAGGGAGTTGGGAAAGCCCCACCCAGGCTCTGCCAGTTGCAGACTAAAGGTAACAAGGGCCTGGTGGCAAACACGGTCTCCCAACCTCCATTCGTCCCTCCTTCCTCAGTTTTCAGCAAGACCCACACGGGAATGACTCTGTGGTCCCCAATTTCCCTTGGGCCAGGGGTGGCTGGAGGACTGAGTTGTGGCCAGTGGGATAGAAACAGTGTGTGATTTCCGGGAAGTTTCCTTAAAGGGAAGGGTCAGGCTTTCTTCCTCCTTCCCTCTGGCTGGAGCTCCAGTGGCTGAACTGACCTTGGAAATGGAAATGACACCCAGCAGATCAATAAGCTAGAAGGGGCCTGGATCCGTTGTTGAACCCACCTTCAAGTACAGGAGCAAAAAATGCACGACAGCTTCTCAAACCTAACTCTAATAGGCCCTTCCTCTGGTGGACTCACCTCAAGACTCATGTGTGCCTGGGTCAGGTGGGACAGATGGCATGCCTGGGAGAGAGGAGTTGCCCGGGATGTGACAACCCCTCAAGGAGCACTTCCTTCTGTATGAGCTGCAAGCCCAGGAGGAGCCCTGTTGGGAGGACCTATCTCCAAGAGGAGCTGGGGATAGATGGGTGGGTGGATAAAAAAAAAAAAGGAAGGAAGGAAGGAAAGAATCAGGTAAGTGGGTGAGCTGGGGAGAGATATCCAGAAAGAGGGAAGTACCCTGCGAAGATGTTTCAGGTGACAGACAGCCAGGCTTGGGATGTGGGGAGAGGAGGATGGCCAGCCTGACCCACTGTTTGTGTCGGACTCTCTGTTTTCCCATCTGTGCTTCGGGAACGGGTCTTACCGCCTCACTACTCAAGGGCAACGAGCAGTGATTTTTTTTTTTTAAGACCACAGCATCAGTGCGGCATTGCGCCAGTACAGTCCCCAGCCTGGAGCCCCTCTCTGTACAGGGATTCCCCCCACATTGGAACCCACCTCATCCAGGTGTCACGAGGATTCAGGGAGCTGAGTCCGCAGTGTGCCTCTCACAGCGCCTGGCGCAGTGCAACGCGCAGGAAACCCTAGGAGCTCATTACTGCTGCTCTCGTGAAATCCTACCCTGGGGTGTGAGGAACAGAGTTGCCACCGGGTGACCTGTGGTGTGAGTCTAGGGAGAGACCTGTCTGGGCTCCTCATCCCAGAGCAACAGCCCCAGCCCTTGGGGACCCTAAAGATCAAGGAGCGTAAATGCCCTGGGAGACCCACCCTCCCTTCCCATCAGGACCCCGAGAACGCAGGCAGGGATGGGAGTAGTAGAGAGACCTGGCAGGGTGGGGATGGCTAGGGCATAGCCTGCTGTCCCACTGCAGTGAGACCAGACCCTCGACAGGTCCATGTTTGGTCACAGGAAGTGGGCGAGAGGCCACGCAGGGCAACAGAGGCCATGAGGAGGGTGAACACAGGCCTGAGCAGAAGGGGAAAGGCATTGGCTTGTCCTGCCTGGGGAGGGGAAGGCTTGGGGTCCACCTCAACGCCAGCTTCTGCAGCTCCATGAGCTATTGCACAGGGATGCCCTTCCTAAAACTACCCAGAAAAACCCCGGGGGTTATAATATGAGTGAGACCGCGATTCAGGGTACGAAGGGACTTTACCAGGGGAACTGAGGGCTGTCATATCTCCTTGGAGCAGCAAACAAGAAAAAAATGATCTTACATAAAAGTCACCGTGACTCCAGGTGGCCTAAGGGAGAACTGTGACTGCCCAGGAGATGAGCCCTGATGCAGAGGGAGCTATGGATGAAAGGGTCCCGCACCCTAAGCGGAACCTCCAGCCAGCATCTGAGCCTCCCGGCCTCTGCTCCCACCTCCATAGAATCACACAAGGTAATGATTTGGGGATCACTGGGTTTGGGAATCATACAGAGGTGAGTTTAAAGCCACCTTGGACAAAGTTACTTAACTGCTGTGTCTTTGTTTCTTCTTCAGTTAAAAAAATTTTTTTAAATACAAAATAATAAAACAACAGAGCTGGGCTCAGAGGGCCACTGGGAGGATTAATTAAGTGGGTGTCAGATGAGGGCCAGGCACCCATAAGTATTCTCTAGTGGGCCACTGCTATTTTTCTCCTGTTTGGGCAGAGATCAGGCTGAAAGTGTCCCTTGGAGTTCTTTTCAAGTCTAGAATTCCTTGATTCCACAATCCTGTGGTTCCCGATTCTGACTCTGGGATCTGAGGACTAAGAATGACACATCTGCACAGCTCTGCCTCGTGCAGCCCCAGCCCAGAACCTGACAGTCCAGGCTGCAGCCCGCATCATTTTACTTCCACAAGTGGGCTTCACCCTGACCGTCATGTGCCCCCAGCCTCATGGCAGTCCTGTGGCAGCCCCAGGGCCCCAGGTGGCCCTGCCAGCTGTCTCTGACCCCTGCACTGTGCCCTCACCTTGAGTCGGGGCAGCACGAGCCCCTCTGGCTGATTTCCTCACACCTATGGTCCCCTGACAATGTCACATGCTGTGGAAGTTGGCAGGCCCAGAGGGGCCGCAGATGCCAACATAAACACCATTCCTATGGAACGAGAAGAGCCTGTGGGGGTTATTTTTAACCTGTTGATCAGAGGCCACAGATCTGGCCCTGGGAGGACCGGGGATGCGGGCTCTCAGGGGGGAGTATGTGGCCAGGCCTCACCTCAATGACCCTCAAGGGCACTGGGCTGTGGGGACCTCAGCCTTCACCCCACTTTGATGGAGAAGGGGAGAGAGAGACGTAGAACAGGACATGCCCTATCTTGTGCATGGTTTCACCTGGGGTTGAGCTCAGCCGGGAAGAACAAGGGTATTGTAAATCACAGACAGGTGACCTGGAGATGGGGCCTCTCCCGTCCGCATCCTACAGGTAACTGAGACCTGAGAGAGGAGGCCCAAGGTCACACCACTGGTTAGCACCAGCTCTCTGCCCCCTTGTGCACCTGAAATCTGACATGGACATCTCAATAACTCTCCAAGGCTGCATCCAGGGGGTCACCTTGCCCTTCCCCCCTGCCCAGTCTGTTCCACCCTGGTGGACCCAGCCCCTGACAAGCCCAAAACAAAGTCCCCAGGCCCTGACCCACCCTGCAAGGACTTCCCAGGTGCCCAAACAGTGCCCCCTGGAGTCCAGCCGCAGCGGTGGCCAGCGCAGCGGGCAGTGCCACGGTGGCTGGAGGCCCAGGCGAGGACGTGCGGGCCAGGGCGTGCTTGCGTGGGGGAAGCAGGACCAGAGCTTCTGCCAAGGGCCCGCTGCCGGCTGCTGGTGAGGCTGTGCTCACCAGAGGGGGGCAGCGGGCAGACAATGGACCCCACAGCCCAGCCTCCCAGCCTTGGCCCCTTGAACTGGGCAGGCGGCTGTCAGCCGAAGCAGTCGCCTCCGCTGGCCCCCCCACGTCCTGACTGCTGGGTGGCCCTTATCACCGGTACGTGCCAGGAGCCCACATGCCCACACTCTGCGGTGGGGAGAGGACTGGAAGCCCGGGACGGATGGAATCAGTGGGGAGTAAGGCTTTCTGCTTCCCCCTCCCCCCCAAAACTCCCAAGGAGGGGCCTTCACAGGCCCAGAGTACCCCTCGGGGAATGTCCCACCCCCAGAGAGACTTAGCCCCGTCTTGCCAAGTCCCAACTCTCAACCACTCTTCTCTTGGACTGAGGGGGTTAGGGTGGGGGAGAAGGAAGAGGCCGACATCTTCATATGATTACTCTGGGTGAGCTCACAAATACCAACCATACCTCCATATAATAAGTACTATTACATTATACACATTTAATACATAGGGAAACAGAGGCACAGAGAGGTTGAGCAACTTACCCACAGCCACACAGCTGGAAGGGACAGAGTCAGGATTCAAACCATGCAAGCTGAGTCAAGAGCCGAACCACATCCAACAGAATGCAGCAGGAACAGGGATGGGACTGGGCGATGCTCAGCCTCCGACCCCATGGGAATGAAGGCTTTGGGGTCTGACAGATATGGGCTCAAGGCCAGGAACTGTGTGCTCTAAGCCAAGTGAAGACCCTCTCTGGGCCAATGTTTCCCGGCCCGTAAAACGGGCACAGTGATGCAGTGATGAAGTACAGTGTCCTGACACAGAGAAGGTACTACTGCCTTCACCTAGCAGAGTTCTGAGTGTTCTTCCATCGAGTGATTAGAATGTCCTCTAGAATGTCTGGTCAGTTGAAGTGTGCCATCCCAGCCTCCCTCGGGCCAAACCCACAGAGTGGCTCCATTCCCTGGCACTCGGGCTCTGCTGCAAGCCACAAGCATGTCTAGCCAGGCAGCTCCAATGGCATGGCCAGCTCAGCCCGAGCACAGTCACGTAACCCTCCACAGCTATTGGGTTCTCCCTGTCTTCTCCCCAGGGAGACTGTGCGTACCTGCAGGCAGGCTGAGGGCAGAGGCCATGGCTCCCCCCGGTCTGATCAGAGGGTCTGAAGACAGGAAAGGTGCTCCCTCAGACACAGACACACCAAGTTGGTGCTCTCTGAGAGCAGAGGCCGAGCAAGCCATGCCATCCAGGCTACTGACCTGGGGAACATGCATAGTCAGGCCCTGCTCCATTTCCAGTCCACCACCTAAGAGCTGTGTGACGCTGAGCAGGTCCCTCAACCTTTCCGTTTTCTCACTTGCCAAGTGGAGATTACATTTCCTGTCTACATCCCAGGCTAGCGAAGATGAGATGAAGCCACGTGTGTGTGTGTGACACGCTCCCTCCTCATGATCTCTGCGGGTACATTAGGACTACAGTATGTGTGTGTGGGCAGGGTGGGGGCCGTCCTGACTGGGAGGACATGGGAGACAAGCATAGACGTCAGCGAAAGAGGGAAGCAGAGGGATTTCCCCACCGTGATGTGGGGCCTGAGGCTGCTCAGGCAGAGGAAGAAGGGCTGAAGGAGCTGAGTCACCAGCGATGCAGGAGATGCTGGGAATCTGCTGCCTTTCCAGCCACTGAGAGTGAAATGACCACAGGAGGGACCACAGGAGACCCCGGGAAGCCTCAAGGAATGAGGCGGTGGCCAGAGAGGACAGGAAGGGAACTGCAGCTGACCTGAGTTCCAGGGGCCCTAGAGGAAGCAGCCTGAGCTGGAGACTCAGCCCTGACCTCATAGGGACCCCACGTTGATGGGGACACACAGGCCTGCCATCGGGAAGCCCCAGTCTGATGGGGAGAGAGAGGAAGTCTTACTCTGTTTATCCAAATTAACTGATTTAAAAAATAATCAGTTGCAAGAGGGAAGACACATGGGAGCACATGTATATGTATAGCTGATTCACTTTGTTATAAATCAGAAACTAACACACCATTGTAAAGCAATTATACCCCAATAAAGATGATATTTGATTCCAAAGTTATCTTTCTAGCTGCTTCCTAGCTATTTAAGTAATCTTCTTTCAAGCATTGTAGGTGGAACTCCCTATCTGATGGGGAAGTTGTACTGACATCTGCCCCCAGGAGTTAGAGTGTGATGGGGAGACTCAGCCTCTGTTCTTAGGGAGCCCCAGCTCTGGGCGTCTATGTCTGAGGGAGCACCTTTCCGTCAGACCCTCTAATCTGATGGGGCAAATGTGGCCTCTGCCCTCGGGGCGCTCTCTGCCTTAAGCACTCAGGCTTAAGCGAAAGGTGTGCAGGCACAGGTGAATGCCCTGTGTGGAACCCCCTCCGGGACCACCCGCCTGATGGGGGGAGATAACTCCTCACAGTAGACAGAGAGAGAGTCCTCTGTCTGCCCAGGGCTGGGGCATCTTCCCCAGAGGTGCTTCTGAGCGCCCGGACCATAGAGGGTGGAGGGAAACAGAAGTGCCGCCACATCTGGTCTTGGGGAGGCTGGGCTCGCTGCCCTGCACAGCTGGCCCACATCTGGCTTCCAGACATCCACCTCTTGCTCGGTGATTCACTCCCATCCCACATGTCTGCAGAAATGGGAGGACGTAGGCTTGGAGTTACACAGGCTCCTCCACACACATGTGCGGCCCCAGCGTGCACAGAGAGGGCAGCGGGGTGGGGGGGTGCCCCTTCTTCTCCTACCTCTGGCTCTCTTGTCCCCTCTCACACAGCCACTGCTGTTGGGGCGAGGGGGGTCCAGTCCACCCTGGAGTCACCATGACTCACTCTCCCCGCCTGGAACCCTCACAGTCAGCTTCACAGGTTTCATGCAGGGACCATCAGCGGGCTTGGAGTCAGCAGGCAGGTGGCGCAGAGCCGGCCCAGAGTTCCCGATCCCACAGGAGAGCAGAGGATGCAGCTGGGGAGGAAAAGTAACACGCCAGGGAGGAAGTAGGGAGCATAAGGCATTTCCCCATCAAGTGGGACATTGATGGCAGGGCTGTGTCTCCCCTCAAACTGGGGCTCCCCGAGGGCAGGGCTGTGTCTCCCCTCAGAATGGGGTCCCTGAGGCAGGGCTGTGTATTTCCCATCAAACTGGATCTCCTTTAGCTCTGTAACAGGTGACTCATGCACCACCTCCATCATTGGGGTTTTCAGACTGCTTGGAGGGTTGGAGGTGGGAGGGAGCATCTTCCCAACAGAGCCACATCCTGCGGGAGACCCATTATGCTCACTGGCAGGGGCCCCCTCAGAGAGCAGCCTGCTTGAAGTTCACCCACTCACCTCTCTGGGTGGTCCCTCCCACTCTCTAGCCCCAGTCTCTCATGCTAAATCACCCGCTGGGCAGGGTAGACCCACAGGACATGTGCAAGACGTGGTGGGGGTCGAGCTGAGAGAGCTGGCATTCTCTGGCATCACGTCCAGCAGCCCTCAGCTGGAGGGGTCTGCACGTCCAGTTCCCCCTGCAGCCGAGCATGGGGGGGAGCAGACAAGCCCGTGGGCATGTGTGGCCTGGGGAGGCTGGACTAGGCAGGCTTTTACCTCCGTGAGTCCAAATCAGCACAGGAAGTGGCTCTCAACTCCTATCAGCTCGCCTTTATCCTGCACGCTACCCGGACAGATTAGAGGAGAGGCCTCCTACCCCAATGGGTCACTGCAAGGGGGCAGCCCTACCCTGGAGTGGATACTTTTGGTAGTAAAGGAAGCAGGAAATGGGCTGGACGGGCCTGGGAATCCCACCCCACACTCTTAACCACCGTTCTATACCAGGAATAGGGCTCTCCTCAGCCTTCTACCTCCACTCCTCTCCGTCACCTCTTTACCTCCTACACCTCTTTCAGGGAAATGAACCACAAAGCCATGTGGCGCTAGGGCTGGTGAGGCCACACCAGAAGCAAAGACTTCTGGGTGGTGTTGGAGCGTCTGTACTCCCCACCGAGCACTGAGAATTGAGCATCACCATGTCTGGAAGCACCCTGAGCTAGCAACCCACTGTACAGAAGGGGAGACTGAGGCCTGTGACTTTGCAGAGACAGAGTAGGTCCAGCCCTGAAGTGAGCTGGCCAAACCTACGTCTGCCTGTGTCAGGGCGGCCCCTTCCCCAGTGGGACTGTGAGCTCCCTGAGATCAGGGACTGTCTCCAGCTTCCTGAAAAGGGCTTGCTAAATGAGGGCAGACTGAGTACAGAGCTGGGTTGGCCCTGGGGCAGAGTGGGGGGAGATTCATGCAGGAAGCCTCAAATCAGGGTCCTCTCATCGTGTCTCCTGTCCTAGAGAACACACAGGAAGCTCAGAAGTTTCTCCAGATCCTCTCCCCCTCCCCTTTGCTTTGCACTGCCCCCTCAGCCTGACCAGGTGGGCTGCAGGGCCTCCCCATCTCTGGTCCCCTCCTGGGCCACAAGTCCCCCTGCTTGGTTGCTGGCAGAGGGGGGTCTAGGGTGAACAGGCAGGCCTGCATCAAGGCCAGTTTGGGCTACCTGCAGAAGTCCCCAGAGCCTGGTGCAGGAGCCCTCTTCCCCAAGCTGAGAGAAGGGCAGGCAGTAGCCCACATGCTCCAGGCAGTTGGCCATGCCTGGTCCAACTTGGCCAGTGCCCCCACACCCC
>NW_020175393.1:10420852-10428052 GCF_003031525.2 Neophocaena asiaeorientalis asiaeorientalis
ACACCCCCACACCCCCACCCCCTCCATCACTCTTTCAAGTACAGTCCTTGCTCCAGCCAGATGCCTGAGCACAGAACTTGTCCCGGAGAAATCCGTGCCCTACCCTACCAGTTTCTGCTCATCCTGCCCTCTCTCCCTCCTCTCCCCACACAAGCCATCTTCCTGGGGCCACCGGGCTCACCACACTCTCTGCAGAGCTCTTACCCACATGGAGAGCCAGCCACTCCCCAGCCCAGGGAAGGGTCTCAGCAGAGGCAGCCGGGAAGGGGCCACGACTCAGCTTCCCCATAACCTCGCATGTCTCTGTATTCCACCCAAACCACTCTCCTCTCTGTCCCTATTACTAGCCTATGCCATCTTTCAAGGGAGCAAGTTCGTTAGGTCTGTTTCCCATTGTGTGGGCGAGGATGTGGTCTCTCTCTTATAGGATGCCAAGACTTGCTGCAACCGGACCCTGCAGCAGAAAGAGTTGTCATCAAGCCCAACCCTCAAGTTCATACTCTGTAATCTAGAGAGAGGCTCTCCCAGAACCTGCCGTTTTCCATCCCTAGCCCTACTTTACACAACTTTTTGGTCAGGTAGCTCTTTTTAAAAAAAAAAAAAAAAAATTTTTTTTAATTGTGACAAAATAAATAGAACAGAAAGTTCACTATCTTAATCATTTTTAAGCGCACTGTTCAGTGGCATGAAGTAATTCACATTGTTTGGCAACCACCTCCATCCGCCTCTCCGGAAGTCTTTTCATCTTCCCCCAACCTCTGTATCCAACAAACAATAACTCCTCATTCTTCCCTCCCCCCAGCCCCTGGCAATCACCATTCCACTTTCTGTTTCTATGAATGAGGTACCTCATTAAAGTGGAGTCATACAGGATTTATCCTTTTGTGACAGGCTGATTTCACTTAGCATGATGTCCTCAAGGTTTGTCTGCATTGTAGTGTGTGTCAGAATTTTCTTCCTTTTTAAGACTGAATAATATTCCATGGTATGTATATATCGCATTTTGTTTCACATTTGTATGTATATATCGCATTTGGGTAGCTTGTTGATTTCTTTTAGAAAATCAAAGTAATATATTCTCAGGGTAAAAAAATCTGAGGCTTTCACAAACAGATAAAGTGCAAAGTGAAAGTTCACCTCAGCCCCACCTTGTTCTGCTCAGACTGAATCCCTGAAACTTCCGAAGCAGAGGGCAGATGGACTTATATCCATTTTTTACACAAATAGTGACATACTCCTCACCAGTATTTCTCAAACATGAAGTCAGAATCCTCTAGAGAGCATGTTAAAATAGACTGCTCGGCCCCAGCCCCAAGTTCCTGACCCACTTGTTCTGAGCTCCATCCCACCCTCCCCATCCCACCA
This sequence comes from Neophocaena asiaeorientalis asiaeorientalis, assembly GCF_003031525.2. Lineage (NCBI taxonomy): Eukaryota > Metazoa > Chordata > Mammalia > Artiodactyla > Phocoenidae > Neophocaena > Neophocaena asiaeorientalis. The sequence continues at coordinate 10,422,218 of NW_020175393.1, forward strand.
CCCCTGAGGTTCTGGGTCTCTAACAGGCTTCTCAAGATTCAGTGCTGCCCGAAGGTATACCCTTTGTGGACTAGTACGATCAGAGCAGTCCTGCCACTTGCTTTCCCACTTAATGAATATCAACCTATAAAGCTGGACCTCGTTCTTTTTCATCACTGCATGCAACTCTAGTGTTTGGATGCCCCAGAACACAGCTGCCTTACTGATGGACTTGACGTTGCTCCCAGTTTTTTAGATTAGGAAATAAAACTGCAATGAATGCAGTTTGTACATAGACTTTAGACACTTGCAACATTTGGGACAGTGTATCTGATAAATTCCTAGATATGGAGCCCCTGAGCAAACAGTTTGAGAATTAATTCTTTCCGGGTAATTGCCAACCCCCTTCTCGGGTGCAGTTGCCTTCCCACCAATTCCGATGGATGCCTGTGTCCACAAAGAGAGGGGTCCCTGTTTCAGTTGTTGTCCATCATAAGGGGAAAAGAGAATCTTATCATTTCTTACTTTTGATTTCTTGTATTTTGACTGAGGGTAGGAATTTTCACCAGCCATTAGTAGTCCCTTCCTTGTTCATGTGTTTTGCCCATTTTTCTATTTGCTTCTCTTTTCTTTATTGACTTGTATAAACTCACCTGGCATATATAGTGAAAATATTTTTTCTGGTTTGTTATTTGCCTTTAGACTTTAAGCTATTACATGTTTATGTAGCCAATTTTTAAAAATCTTTCCCTTTGTGACTCCTATATTTTGTGTCCTACTTTCCCAATTCAAGAATATACATTTTAAAATTTTTGTTAATGATTTCTTCCAGTAATTTTATGGTTTTCTTTTCACATTTAAATATTTGATCCATCTGGGGCTTACTTCAGAATAAGGAATGGAGAAGTGGCTTTTTTTTTCTTGAACGGCGAGCCAGTTGTCCAATTTGATTGCATCTTCTCCTCTGATCTAAAATGTCCCTTTACCATATATTCAATTTCCATTTGTTCATGGGTGTGTGTCTGGGCTCTGTTCTGTTCCTTTGATCTGACAGTCTGTGTGCCAGTACTCAGCTGTTTTATTACTGAAGATTTATACATTTTTAGTAGCTCTAGTTGCCCCTTATAATGCCTCTTCTCCAGAATTTTCCAAACTCTTTTTGCATGTTTATTTTTCCAGATGAATTTTAATATAATTTGTCAAGTTCAGAAGATTCGTTGTTTTTCACATCTTCTAACAGATGTGATTTTCTGGTTTCTCAGCCCACAGCAGAATAGAGACAAGTTGAGAAGAGGTGAGGTGGTGGTCTGCCTGAGGCAGTGATGGTGGTAAGTGACAGCTAATGGAGAGTTGCTGAAGTGATAAAGAACTATGAAAAGTAGTCACAAGAACTATGAAAAAATAGACATCAGGGAATGGGCCATTAGTGTGCGGTCAAAAAAGACCTTGGATTTTCACTGTATTACAACCAGGATCGTGAGGGACACTTGCAACCACAACTCTGAGTCATGAGGACTCACATGTTCTATAACGTCTGAATAAGGCAGGAAAGTGTGTAATACCCACTAGTGACTTCCATCCAAAATATCTCTTTTTAAGGTCTCGGATATTAATGTCCGGAAAACTAATGTGAAATGGTTCATTCTTGGATGATGACAAAAGTATGACATGTTACTGGTTTCTCTATAGTTTTTGCAAAACCCACCTCCAAATTCCAAGGAGTTCTGGGATTTGAATTCACTCTATCCGTGGAAATTCATCTGAGGGAAATGTTCCCAGCCTTTCAGCCAGTCCACACACAATTAAAAAAAAAAAAAAAAAAGATTTAGCTCTTACTGAGCATCTGCCTCCAATACATGAAGCATGTTATATGCAGACTACATTTCAATCCACAAGAGCCCCACTAGGTGAAGGCTGTGCTCCCATTAGACAGGAAATTGAGGCTTGGAGAGGTCAAGTCTGGGCACATGCAACAAAGAACCCTCAGCCACCTTCACCCCACATGCCACTAACCAGTCCCCTTCAACTCACTCCCCGCACCCCAACCAACAGGCGACCCAATCCAATTCAAACACCCCTTTGCAAGGCCCTGCACCTGCCTTGCCCAAGGCTCACACAGCTGGAAGAGCCTCATCCCATGCCTCTGAGTGGTAGGGAGGGTGGAGTAAGGTGCCAATCTGGGCCATCTAGGGAAGGAAGGAGCAGCCTCCAGGCCACCCATTTACCAGCTCCCAGGATCAGGGGCTCAGAAAGTGGGGAGGGTGCCCCGGGGACTCAGAAGACACCTCCAAGATGAGTACTGTCTACCCCAGGCTGGCATGGCCTCTCCTGTCCCAGGAGACAGACTCTGTGTTCACCATACCACACCTTCGCCACTGGGGTGGGCAGAGCCCAGTCCTGTCCTGGATGTCCCAGGGAGTGGGAGTTGTGCAGGTGACATGCAGAGGGAGGAGGTGACAGGGAAAGGCACTCCCTTGGGAGCTCCCCATCCCAGCAGAGATAAAGGTCAAAGAACTCATTTGTTTTTCCTTGACAGCCACTTGTCTAGGGCTTCTAGGGGCCTACCCTGGATCTAGGTACAGAGAGGTCTCAGGGTGAGGGCCTCCAGGCTGAGAGCTCCTGAGGCAAAGGTGGGACTATAGGGTTGTGAATCTAAGTCCCCAAAGGACCAGAGTTTTCAGCCCTCTCTGACCCCCAGCCCAGGACCCAGCCGACTGTAGAGCAGTGACCCAGAGGATGAGAAGGGCGAGCGAATCAATTCATTTCAGCGCCCTGTCACCATGAAGCGCCTACTGCGGGTGAAGGACCGCGCTATTCGGGTGGATGATGAAAAGGGGGCCTGGGTAGAGGTGGGGTTCGCTGGAAGGTGGGCAGAGTGCATGGGAGGCCCCAGAGCAGCGAGGACCCCGCCGCCGAGCATCCCCAACCTCAGCGCACATAAGAGCTGCGCGCTCCGGGACTCCGCCGCGCGCGCTCGGGGCCGGCGCCGCACGCGCACGCGCACCAGCAGCCGCTCCCCACTGCCTCCCTTCCCCCCTCCCCCCTCGCCGTCGCTCCCTACTTCAAGGCCATTCCGGCCAGCCCCCCGTTCCCTGCCCGGACGTCCTGGAACCTAGCCGACCAAGGGGGCTTTTCTTCGTGTTGTCCCCTACCCAAAACCCAGAACCCAAACCCAAGAAAGAACCACTCCTGCTGTCCCCTCTCCCCTCTTCCTGTCCCAATCACATTCCCAGGCTTTTGTATGAGATAACCCAACAGCAAGCCCTTTCCCACTCCGCCTTTCATGGATGGGGTCCCTAAGAAGTACTGTAGCCTCACTCTTCTCTCTCTTACCACCCACCTGGAGGAAGGGGTATGGACAGGACGGACACTAGAGCCTAGTTCCCAGAATTTCCACAAGGGGAAGCCCAGCACCTCACACGCGAACTCGGAAAGGATGGCGGAAAGGGCTGGTGGTCCAGAAGAGCAGGCTGCTGCCCAGGACCCTAAATCCATGTCCAAAGGAACGAGTGTCAGGAGGGTCCCCCGCTAGATTGGCATGGATTCACCACAGTATGGAGCTGTGTCCTATACACCTGTGTGTAAAGAGCTCCCCAGCAATGTAATGGTGAGAAGCCACCAAGGGGTGGACGGTATATCCCTTGAGGATCCCAAGCAGACAAGCTCCCCTTGCTGCCAGGAATCCAGATGTGGCCCAGATGTCCACAGCAGTCCCTCCCACAGGGTGGGACACCAGCTATTCTATGCAGCCCCTCCCAACTCTTCTCTCAGGGTCAGGGGAGGAAAGCTGGCGACCTCCAGTGCCCCTTCCCCATTCAGGCTACTGGGAGGAGGCAGCTCCCTCATCCTCTCCATCCTGCGTGGGCCACCTGGGTTCACCTCGAAGGCAGCCGCCTGGGTTTAAGCTGTAGTCTAACCTCTAGCCCTCTGCTGACAGGTTAAGTCTAGATCGCCAGGAAGGAAGGCGTCCTGGGTCAGTTTCAATTCACACAAACGAACCCATGAGCCTGGGCTTTGCACAGTGCCTGGATCCAGGGAAGCGGATTCGCTTCCTCCCTGATACCTCCGTCTTTTTGGAGGCGCCCTCTGCTGGCCACTGGGAAATGCAGGAAAAGAACAGATTCTTGCAGATGCACTCATGGAGGGTCTGGAGAAGCGGACAGAAGTCAAAGAAGCAAATGAAGACCAGGAGCCCCCTAACAGTGGCGCTGGGATGGCCACAAATAAGGGAGGTATGCTGAAGCCTTCCTGAAGGTGGGGAATTTTGAGCCAGCTTTCCCTGGGCAGAGAAGGGCAACCATGCTGGCAGATGGGGGCTCAGGACACCCCAGGGGCAGCCCTGCCTGTGTGCAGAGTCCTGCCCCTGCCCTGGATGGCTCACACCCCCACTGACTCTGATGACTGCTGTGCCCCGCCAGGGGGCCCTCCCTGTCAGCCTCTAGTGGGGTGGTGGGCTGGGAGAAACAGCCAGGGCTGGAAGCCCCAAACCTTCTAGTCATGGCCTGGCTCCTCGGGGCTGGGAGAGAAGGTGACCCCAGAGAGAAGTCTACAATTGACAAATCCACCCCACATACACAGGTCCTTGGCATGGCGGGGCTCAAGGTAGGGTACGGGCCTGAGTCACAGCCCGGTGTGGTACTGCCCAGTCTCAGGAAAGGCCAGCTTGCCAAGAGGTGAGACCCGGCTCAACAGCCCATCACCCTGCCTCTGGCCACTGGGCATCCTCCCCATCACGTCTCACACGTGGGGCCAGGGTGGTGCCAGGGAGGTGTCACGGCGGTGCAGGCCCTGCTAGCGCTGGGGCCTGTGCCTCAGAGCCATGGAGGGCAGGAGGAAAAGAAAGAAGGGGTTCTCACTGCAGCGGGAGGAGCTGGGTTAGAGAGACAAGGGACTGGATGGACCCCCAGGCGTCCAGAGCCTCTCCTGGCGTGTGGAGTGAGGGGGCAGCAGGTGCCACGAAGGACTGGCAGCTTCCAGAACCTGCCCCACAAGTCCTCTGAGGAGGGTCGCCCTCAGGGGCCTCAGCATCTGCACAGGGCTCCACGCAGGTCTTACCTCCAAAGGCATCCCAGGCTCCCAGCCTTCCGAGGCCCCACAGGGGGCCCAATCCCCAGACCCCAAGGAAGGTAGGGGCCCTGGCTGCCCAGACCGCTCCCCAGAAGTAAACGGCACTGTGGGCTTCCCCTCCCCCACCCCGCCCAGCTCTACTCACTGATTCATTGATTCCACCTTATTGGGCAGGCTCCCTTCCAGACCAGCCGGGGTGAAGAGGACTCCCAGTGTGGGGATTGAGGCCCAGGAGGGAACAGAAAGCATGGCGATTTAATTAGAGGTAATTGGTTAATTTACTCTGAAAGCAATGGGGTAGGGGGAGGGGAGGGGATAGAGTCTGTGGCCTAATAGGGCTCAGACTCTCAAACTGGTCTCTTTCTGCACCAGAGCTGACCTAAGCAAACTCACCCGCCCAGGACACCCACTCTCTGGCCAGGTCAGAGCAAGGCCCAGAGCAGACTGCGGTGGTCCTGCAGGAAAAAAAAACAGGTGCCCTGGGGTGGTGGGAACAGGCCTGTTGAGGTTAGGGAGGTGGGAACTGGCATGAGGAGGACTGAGGAGGTGCAGGGAGTTCTAGGATGGGAACTGGTCCCTCTCCCCTCCTCTCACTATATTATACATCCAGCCTTCCCAAGGTCATTGCCCCAACCCCACCACCACCCCCGCCGAGTTAGACCTTATTGGGCAGGCTCCCTTCCAGACCAGCCGGGGTGAAGAGGACTCCCAGTGTGGGGATTGAGGCCCAGGAGGGAACAGAAAGCATGGCGATTTAATTAGAGGTAATTGGTTAATTTACTCTGAAAG
>NW_020175393.1:10429750-10476094 GCF_003031525.2 Neophocaena asiaeorientalis asiaeorientalis
CGGCGCGCCGCCCCCGCCCCCGCCCCACGCCGGCCCCTTCATAAAAGCAGCAGGAGCTGCCCGGGCCTGGCAGCCTCTGTTCCTAATTGCAAATTCATTAAGGAGTTTGCATCTTATTTGCATGGAAATCATTTCCTGGCCCTAAACAGAGAACGCCCCCCTTCCTTTGGCCCCCTCTGCCCTGCTCTACCCATCCGCAGTCTGGGAGAGGAGAGGGGGCGTAGCCCTGCCCCGAGCCCCCTCCCTTGCCGCATCCCCCATCCCCGTGGTGAGGAGTGGGGGAGGGCAGTTAGCAGAGCACCAACCTAGCTGGAGGCGGGCCTGTACCCTAGGTGAGCCGGCCCTGCCCCAGTGGGTCCAAGTGAGGGGAGGTGCCCGCCAAGTCATTTGCCCCCCGGCCTGGCCAGGCCCAGGGAAGGGAGGAGGCGGGTGGCGGGCAGCCGCAGCAGCTGGTTGTACCTGGCAGGAGTAGGGCTGGTAGGTGAGGCTGTTCGTGCCCAGCCTCACGAACCCAGTCACAGCACACAAAGGCACCCACACTGGGCCAGCCACCATGGCTGCCGCCCTGGCAGCCACCCTGGGGGGCAGCCAGATGTCTTCACAAGCCATTTGGTCCTTTCCAGCACCCAGCCAGGGTTGGGGGAAAGGGGGCTTCTCTCAAGACTTCTCTGAGTAAGGGGGGGCTCACGTCTGTACCCCAGATGCAGCCTCTTGCCCCTCCTCTCCTGCAACTCCTATTCATGGAGGCCCCCAAGTGCTGGTCCTGCAGGAGGACCTGCCCAGGCAAGGATGACACAGGGGCCTCCAACCCAGGAAGGGCAGTGGAGGATGAAACCCCTGAGGAAGGGGCACCTAAGTCGTCCCCCGCCAGACTCTGTCCTTCCTGTCCCAAGTGTGTGTGTTGGAAGGAGTGCTCCCAACTCGGGGCAGGAGTGGGGGGGGCGATGTCTTAAATTGTTGGAAACAGAACAGAACTACCTGAAGGACATAAAATCAGATAACTACCTAGGACACAATATCTGGTTCTATATGTCCTGGGGCAGTGTAAAAAGTAATCACAAAACTTTCAGCGTCAGGGTCTAAAATAAAAACCTGCTTCTTGTCCAGGTCATCGGAGTCCCTCCCTGACATGGCCCTGCTTATGCTTCCTGTCTGCCCACGCTCCCACCCTGCTGTACCTGAAGTTTCTCCCTTCCATTGCTAGGGCATGAAGGGGTGGGCAAGGATGTTCCAGAACACTGACCATACTTCCATCCTGAGCTGGGTTGGACTGATGCTACCCTCCCATTTCCTGGAGCAGTTGGGTCTAAAGTGCTGTTGGCGGGGGCCGGAGGGGGTGGTGGTTGGGGGGTTGGAGGGGTTAACAGAGGTGCAGGAGGAAAATATTAGGACATCTATTTTTTTTTAATCTCATCTTTTTTCATTCAGTGTAAGTGTGTTTTACAAGGTAAACAGTATGAAAACATGTTTATATTACAGGTGCATGCTCAGCAATTGTTTTATTGCTAGGGGGCATGATCAAAAAACTTTGGATCTAGGCATAAGGTGGGGGTTTGCAGGTGAGGGATGGCCTGTCTTGTCCGTCTTAGTACCTGACCTGAGGAGTGGTCAGCTCAGAGCCCAGCAGGGGGCAGGGACAGGGTATTGGATGAACAAAGTCTGCCTGTAGAATTGACAGGTGAGGAAACTGAAATAACACTGGGGTGGGAAGTTTGCTCCAAGAAGCACATGTGCAGGTAGTGAGAGCCTCTCGTTGCTGTTGTGTCTGCAGCCTTCCCATGCCCACACCCATCATGCACCCAAACCCCACTTCCACCCACCCCAGTGAGCATAGCTACCTCCCCAGCACACTGGCAGCAGGCCTGTCTGAGCTCCTTGCTAGCTCCTGATTACCAGAGCCAGGAAGGGTTGCCACCCACCACATTTTCTCCCAGCCTGGTGGGAAGCCCATTACAGGTTTCCTGTCCTCTGAGTAACCTGGTATAGGAGAAAGAATTTAGGCTGTAGACAGGCCTCAATCTTGTCCAGCTAGGTGACCTCAGCCCAACACATAATCAGTGTGAGCCTCAGTTTCCTCATCTGTAACATGGGACTAATGATGTTACTATACCAGGTTGTTGTGAATACTGAGTGGCCTCCTATGTGCACAGGGTCTGGCACAGAGTAGGTGTTCAGTAAGATCCTTACCCCCTCTTGCTTCCCCCCCACACCCGTCCCCCAACCCCCCACTCCCGTGTGCAGCAGGTGCCCCATAAAGAACCTGTTGACCTGTGATTTGCCATCAACATGGGAAGGAGAATTCTGAATGCGGACAATTGAACCTTTGCAGATCACCTTCCTGAGGAAATTAACAGCCACCCCAGCAGCCTCGGGCCCTCTCCAAGTTCACCCACTCCCCGGAAGGGCATCTTCCTCTTCTCCACCCCAACCCCTTTCCCTCCTTCTGCACTGCCTTCACTTCAAGCATGAGCTGAGGGTGACACCTGGTGGCCATTTCTATATCTGCAGGACCCAGACCAGTGACACCTCCTAACAGGAGGTCCTATGATGAGGGAGCCATTCTTTCCAGCACTTTCCCTGCGCCTCCCAGCTCCCTCTCAGGGCCCAGGGAACCTCCAGGATGGCCACTACTCCACTCCACCTGAGAGTAGCTGGAGTTCTGAGGGTTGCACCTGCCTGATGGATGAGATGATGGAGGCCTCTGCCCAGACACTGGCCCCAGGCAGAAGGCAGAAGGATGATGGCTACCCTTCCCCCCCAAGTGCTGCTGGGACCTTATAAGCATCATCTCCTTCTATTCTTATCACCAGGCACAGCAAGGTTAAGCAACTTGTTCAGGGTCATACAGCTCCTAAGTGCCCAAATGATTAAATGAATGTGACACCCGGCAAGCCTCCAGTGGATGGAGGAGGCTGAGAGGAAGTGGCCTGCCATGGGGTTAGAAGCCCCAAGTTTCAACCCAGTCTTGCCCACCTAGTGAAGTTACCTCCCTCAAGGGCCTTCTGCTGGCAGATCAGTCTCCTTGACAGCACCATGGGGCATCAGATAGAGCAGCGATTCTCAAACTGGCTGGACGTGAGAATCAACTGGGGAGAATTTTTAAATGCAGATGCTCGCCCCAGCCCTGGCTGATGAAATCGAAATCAGTAGGTGTGGGACCGAAGTATGGTATTTAAAAAAATCTAGGTGATTCTACATGAAGCCTGGGTTGAGAACGGGGCCCCTGGGAGTTTCTCATCTCTAGATTTCACTGCCCTCTAAAGATCAGCTCCCCAGGGCTCCCCGCTGCCCTGAGGGCTCTCCAGAGAAACCAGCCCTCCCTCCCCAGCATTCCCTGGACACCTTAACTTGTCTGCGCAGACCCCCAGCACAAGCTGTCTCCCCACCCCCCAGACCCCAGGGAGAATTCGGGCCCTTCCCAGAGGGGGCCCAGCAGGCATGAGCCTCCTGAATCTCTGACCCCAGGCCTGGCCTCTGGGGTGGGGGCAGGGAAGGCCATGGGGAGCTTAACCCCAACAGGATGAAGGCGCCATAATTAGGATCATGCGGTTGGCTCAGCCTGCGGAAATCCCCAGCTTAGTAGGGATGGAGGGGCTTCAGCCTGGGAGGGGGTACAGGGCAGAAGGGAGGGGGCAGGGGAGCACCGGCGCAGAGATCCCAGGGCCCCTAGCCCCTAGCCCCCTCCTGAGAGGGCCCACTAGGAGCTAAACATAATTCACCCCACACTGGGGCTGCTGACCCCCCGTGGCGGGGAGGGAAGGACTGACCAGCCCCCCAACCCCAGAGGCCCTGCTGCTCCTCCAGGCTGGTTTGTGCCAGGATCGTCCCCCTTCCCCGGCCTTTGGCAGAAGGAGGGCACCGATGGGAAAGGGCTACGTGAGCGTTCCCAGGGCAACGTAGACTTCTCTCCAGCCTGTAATCCTCAGGCCTTGAGTGAGGGATCACTTTCCTCTGTGGAATTTAACACCGAGGGGACAAAATGGGGCAGAGGGACCTGGGGGAGGCAGGACGGGGCCAGGCCCCCAAAAAACCCTCCAGGAAGTGGCAGCTGAAAAGAGAGGAGGGATCACCCCCACCCCTAGCTCACCCCAGGGTGCAAGGTCTTGGGCTGGGCTCTAGCTCCTAGCAGACCCCCACCCAGAGCTCTCATACTGGGGGGCCTGGGTAGTCACCTTTGCTAACCACACATTTGCAGGGGAGGAAACAGGTTCTGAGAGATTAGAACCAGCTACGGTCACGCAGCGCCAGAAGCACACGTAGAAGCCTCAGCTTCCCAAGAGGCTGCCCAGATGGGCCAGCAAGGACTGAAACCTGCAGGCTGAGGAGCTCCCATGCTCACCTGGGCCAGAGTCCCTCTGCCTCCACAGCTGGGCACCCCTCCCTCCTGCCCTCCAGGGTCATAGTCTGGGCATGGCAAGCAGAGGGCAGGTGCATGCTAGTTACCACAAGCCTGTGATGGCTGGGACCGAGGGCCAGCCCGCTGGCTCTCTCATTGATACTCAACACTGATTCCTCCAAAAAGCCTTCCAGGCTGATCCACAAAGGGCCAGAAGTCCTCCTCCCCACACCCAGCCATGACCTCCCGAAGGATGTCCCCCCCTCCCCAGCCTCACCCCTGGCCCATCACGTAGGTCCCGCCTGGGCCTCAGTTCTGCTCACTGTGGGCTTTCCTTGACCCAGGAAACCCTGAGGGCAGGACCGTGTAGGCACAGAAAGTACTGTGCCCAGCACAGAACCAGCTGCAGGGAGGCTTTGGAGTGAGAGGCTCTTGGAAAAAGAGCAGAAGTCGGCTCAGGTCACAGAAGCTGGAAAGAACCTGCAGTGGGAAGTTACCTCAAAAATCATCTGGTCCAGCCCCTCATGACCTCCCAGCTGCCTCAGCACCTGCAGAGACAGATGTCTCTTCGTTCATTCACTCGGTCAGTCACACAATGAACCTCACCCAGCCAGCTCTACGTCTCAGGGGCTGAGGCAACCCAATCCCTTTTCAAGGGCACGAGCTAAATCCTTAGCAAGTAGAGCCAGGGGTCCATCAACCACTCTTCCTGGACCTGGCACAGCGCTAAGGAGAAATAGAAGGTGCTGCCCAGCAAGCTCACGCACACATCTATGTCGCACACAGCGGCGTTTACACACAGCACAGCCCCGGTTTCGTTTCAGACTCAGCAACCATCCCAGGTGCTGGTGGCCTCCTTGACAAGCAGAAGCTGAGTCTGAGCAGGGGATGACTTTGCAGCCGGAAGAGAAGTACAGCCAGGACTCAGCCTAGGCAGCTGCACTCCCAACCCAGTTCTCACTTTACACACAAACACACACACACACACACACACACACACACACACACACGCTGGGCCCTCCACCAGCTGGGGTTTCATGTGAAAGACAGGCTTTGCCTGGGGGGAAAGAAAATGTGATTTAAGCTCCTAACTATAAAATAATAACAACGAAGACGGGCCAGAGGCCTGCTGGGTCCCAGACACTGTGCTGTTTGTTAATGCAGGGGAAGCAAGTAGTGAACCGAGAACTCCCACCACCCCTCCCCTGGGGCCAGGCCGGCGCTGCCCTGGTCTGGCACAGCCGGCACGTGCACACACGCACACATGCACACCCCCAGGTGGCGTGAGTCCCTGCACGTCCCAGGAGACGGGGTGTCCCAGCCCCTTCACTCCCCTCTGATAAGCCAGTGCCTTCCAGCAAGATAGGCACGTACCCCTCAGGCTGGCCACATCAGGCACATGCCAGACTAGCTCCAAGGCCCAGTCTCCAGCCCCTCTGGGCCCTAGAGGGTGACCTCCTCCATGGCTGACTCAGCTTAACCTCAGGAAGGGGGGCGACACCCCTGGATGTGAGGCCCAGAGCACCCCCAAGCCCCACCTCAGTGTGCGCTGCAGGGCTGGGGCTTAATGAGGAGCCTCAGGCATGCTTTGTAGGCACCCAGCTCCTGGGCACACCCCAGGGAGGTGCAGAGAAGTGAGAAGAAGCTGGGATGGGGAGGGGGCAGATGGGGCTCCACCAGGAAGGGGGACGACAGGGGAAAGTAGGAGTGAGCCTGGGAGAGGCGGAGGTGTCTGTGTGAGGTCGAGGTTTGGAATCAAGGAGACAGATGGAGAGGGCTTGGCCAAGGAACGCTAACAGGGTAGGTGGAATTTAGGAGGGAGGCCCCATGGGGGTGTGGGAGAAGGCGATTAGGAAATGGACTCTGGAGCACGCAGAGCTGGGCTGGGATCCTTGTCCTGCCACTTATAAGCTGGGTGACCTTGGCAGGTGGCTCAGTCTCTCTGAGCCCCTCTGTATCACCTGCAAAAAGAGGGTGGTCATCGTACCCACCTTGCAGATTTGCGGGAAGTAAATGAGGTCAGGAATGTAAAACACCTGCACAGCGGCTGGCCCATGGAACCTGCTCTGTTCACAGTTTTATGAGGAAAGTACAGAAAGGCTCTGAGAGCAAACCCTGAGGCTATTAGCAAGGTGGTTTACAGGGCAGAGAGGCAGTGGAGAGCGCCTGGGGCCACAGACTCCAGGTGACCTCTGCCCTCAGTTCCTCCCCATCCCTTGAATGGTATGGCGGGACCAAGAAGAGGGGAAGATGCCACTGCTGCCATGCTGGCAGCATTCCCGGAGGGTTCTGGGAGAGCCTGTCTCCACCCCACGCTCTCACTGTTCACTGGGGAACGGGGTCCAGAGAGGAAGCAGGACTTGCCTAAGGTCACTGGGAGAGCAAGGACGGAAGGCAGGTCTGCTAATCCCCAAGCAAGCCTCCCTTCCCTGTGAGGCATCCTGGCTCCTGTTCAGAAGGAGAAGCCAGGAGCAATGACCACTCAATTCCATGAAAAGGAGAGACCTAGAAGGCATGTTCCCTGGAAATGAAGATGAAAGGCTGGGCTCCTGTTCCTGCCCGGGCTTGAGCTAAGACCTTGTTGAGGCCTGGAGAACGCTCCTGCTTCCTCCAAAGCCCGGATCAAAGACACCTCCTCTGGGAAGCCCTCCCTGCCCAGCGATGGCAGTGGTCCAAGACTGCGTCCTGCAATGCCCTCTCTCTGCAGCTTCAGCCCAGCCACCACCCTGGGCAGTGGACGTGCTCTTTCCCCGCACTGAGCAGGCGTTTTTGAGGCCAAAGGCAGGGTCTTGATCAAGCTGGAGGCCCCAGGTCCAACACAGTGATCAGCCTAGCACTGATGAGTGTGGAATGAAGGCACCCTGACCAGTTGAGCCCAGAGGCCCTGACCAGGGAACCCAAGGGTTAGGGCCCTGGGGCAGCTGCCATCCTGCCCTGGCCCATCCCTCCCTCCCCTGTGCCCGAGCCCTGTGCTAAGAGCAAGTTCCTGGTGCAGGTTGTACCCTGTTCTGGTTGCCTGGCATTTACCAAAAGGGCAGAGACAGTGAGAAGGGCCTCACCTGTGCCATCCGCTCAGAAAGGAGCCGGGCGCAGGCAGGAGGGAGAGGAGTTAGGTTTCAAAGTTCTGGAGGATGACAGAATGATGGCGGATACTCGCCATGTCAAAACAGACAAGGGATTAATACCTAGATTAGAGGATACAAGGAACGCCTGCAGAGCGACAAGAGGACAGCGGCCCGACCCCAGCATGAACAAGGACCACGAACAAGCCAGGAAAGGGGACATAGGCCCCCGAAGCTAGCAAGCATGAGAAGGGACACTGACAATCACAGGCATCACCTCTGGTGGATGGGCAAAAATGAGGTAGCAGGCTGAAGCCCAGCTGTGCAGGGGTGTGGGGACACAGGGACCCCCTTCTCTGTGCCGTGGATGAAACACGAGCGTGCCTGGGACCCAGCAGCTCCACTCACGATCACCTCCTAGGAATCTCAGCCCTTTCCCTACCCGGCAGGTAAGGGGGGGTGTCATGGCAACTTGTTCACGGTCAGGATGAGCAGAAAATTGTGGGTCTGCACATCTGGGGTCCAATGAAGCGACTGGAAGCAGCAAGGCTAGACTTTTAAAACAGTGCTGAGTGAAGGAGGTCTATCACACAATGACATTTACCAGAGTAAAACGAAAAAAGTTTACAGAACAGCAGCACCCATTTGCAGGAAACATACCAACAGAAAGACGGGCATCAAATACTATGAGAGGAGAGGGGAAGAGTGTGGGAAGGGAAGGAAAAAGAAGAAACACACACACAAAACAAGACGGCCAGCGATGCCCTCCAGCCTGCCGTGAGCAGAGTGAGACGCACTCTGGACCCGAGGTCCACGAGGGGAACTGTCCCCAAGGCCTGAGGACCCCAGAGGTCGCCCCTGTCCCCGCCCGCCCCAGGCAGCTGAGGGTCTTTGCCAGAGTCAGTCCCCTGCATACTCGAAGCCCCTCCCAGCTTGTGCTGCTTTCGCGCCTGAAAACGGAAGCAGAAGGAACCTCAAACCCAGAGCCATGAGGCTCCCCTGAGCTGGATGCAAGGCGGAAAGGAATGAGAATTGGGTTCTTGCCTTCACAAATGTCTCCTTAATTAAGGGGTTTTCTTTCTTTTCTTTGCGGAGGGTCCTTACCTTTAGATACATTCAGAAACATTCGTGACATACTGTGTCTGAGGTGTGCTTCAGGGTGATCTGGGGGTGGGGACAGGGAGAGGGGATGGGGGGTTGGCCTTGAGCCTGAGAATGGGTTCATTATGCTTTTTTAAAAACTATTTATATTGAAGCATAGCTGATTACCGATGTCATTATGCTTTGTTCTCTACGCATGCATATGTTTGAAAGTTTCTGTAACAGAAACTTAAAAAAGAAAACGTTCCCCGTAAGAAAGTCTCTCATGTGAGGAGACCAGCGCCTGACCTCAGGGACCTGCAGTCTGATGGGGGAGACACAGCCCTCTGTCCTCTGTGTGGCCAAGGACTCCCTGCACCTCCTCAGCACCCCCCAACCCCAGCCAGGGACAGAGGCACAGTCCAAGGGCTGAGCCCCTGGACCTGGCCCTCGTGGCTGAGGCCCAGGGTCAGGCACTGGAACCACATCTAAGCAGATATGGTTCCAGGTCCAGCTCCACCTGCACGTGTCTCTAGACTTCTCACCTTAGCAGCATCTGCCTGGAACAGAGGGCACACCCAGTGAATCCAGCTATTTCCAGTGGGGAGAAGCTTCCACTAGCCCAGCCCCTCCATGATGGAGTCTGTCTTGTCTTACTGCAGTTACTCACCTCTTGCTACCTCTGCCTCTTTGTCTGGATAATGGGGACCAGAATCACCAGCAGGGGGATGGGGGTGAAGATTAAATGAGGCAGTGTTTCCAAAAATGTTCATACTGTCCCCAGGACCAGGGGAGGGCCAGGGTCACACAGCGAGGTAGTGGCTGAGATGGCTTAGTCACAGCTGCAGGACACAGAGCCAGCTGTCATCCCCCCACCCCCACCATAAGGCTTGCAGGCTGGCACACAGAATATCCTCATTCAGAGTCCAGGGCGGTGTCCCTGGGACCATCCCCTCCAGCCCCCAGTCCCCTTCCTAGAGCCTCCCACTCAGGGGAGCCCCAGGAACATTGCAGGGGCAAGACGCAAGCCAGGGGTGGGAAGTGGGGCAAGAGGGAGGCAGAAGACTTTATCCTGCCCCACAGGAGCACCAAGGATCCAAGGTCATCTGTCTGGGAGGGTGCATCGAGACTCAGGGCCTCTATCAGGGGCTGCTAGATGACTCCTAAGCCAGGAGTCTTAGCCGGCCCTTGACTCACCTTTCACAACAATAGTAATGAGTAATAATATAGCCAACCTTTGTATAGTTCCTACTACATACAAGGCAGTCTTCTATCCTTCTTCTACCTTGCGTGTATTATCTCATTTAATTCTTACAACAATCCTAAGAGACCAATTTATTATTGTCCCCACTTTATAGATGAGGAAACTGAGGTACTGAGTGGGTTAAGTAACTTTCCCAAAGTCACTCAGCTTGTAAACAGAAGAGCTAGGATTTGATCCCAGGCTGTCTGCCTTGGGTCTATGCACTTAATCACCCCAATACACTCTCAGAGAGCAATTGCCTGGCTTCTCCTGATCGGGTGCTTCTCGTTTCCCAGGGTCTGGTAATTGTTGATACTTGGGGCAGGGCTCAATCACAAAGGGGCACAGGCCATGCCTCTTCCCCCCATGGGTGCCTGGGGCACCTGCTCACCATCGGCCTCCTGGCAGCTCAGATGGTGGGGAGACCAGGTAAGGCAGCAGCTGGTACCCCATGTGCACCCACATGTGTGGGACGGGGTCTTCACCTGGCTCATGGGCAGGACTTCCACACATCTCTCGCTCAGGAAAGCAGAGTAGGAGTAAATGAGCAGAGAATGACAGTATCAGAGGGATGGACTTGAATTCTCTTTCCTTCTTCCTTCTTAATCTGAATCATTCCCACAAGGTTGACCAAGGTCAGTAACAAATTACCTGTGAAACACCCTCACAACCAGTCCTTCGTTGAACGGGAGCGTCTGGACATCCCCTTCCGCCTCCCCCCAAAGTTTGTCCCTCTGTACGTATCAGTTAACCTCTCTGGGCCTCAGTTTTCTCATCTGTAAAGTGGGGATGATAATAGCATCCCCTCACAGAATTGTTACAAGGTTTAAATGAAATGAAGTATGTAAAACGCTCAGCTCGGTGCCCGGCACGTAGTAGGTACACAACACTGGCTGCCAGCCTTGCTACTGCTGTCAACATCAGCCCCAAGCAAGCTGTGGGCTCCACTGGGGAAGGAACTGCACTTTGCTGATCTTTGTCGATCTCGGCATTTTCCAAAGGGCTTGGCACACAGTAGATGCTTCATGTCTTAAGTTGAATTTTCCAGAAGCAGATCCGGAGAAGGGATTCCAATTTCCTAAGGGAGTGCTCCCAGGGGACATGAGAGGGACTGGGGAAGCAGGAGGGGAGAGGAAGAGGCCAATAAGCGTGCAGAGGACACCTGCAGTCTGTCCCACATGGGGGACTTTGGAGTGAAGGTTGTCCCCATGCCAGGCAAGGAAGCTGGGTCTTCCCTCCCCCACATCCCAGTCATTGGCTAAGGGTCACCTTGCGGGGGATGAGCTTCCAGGCACTTCTGCTGCTCCAGAAGCTGAGGGCAGTCTGCAGAGAGCTCGCAAAGAAGGGAAAACTCACGGAGGGCAGGGGGTGCTCGGAAATGGAAAAGGGGTCCCAGGGGATCTGCTACACTCCATAACTGTCTTCTGGGTTGAATGGAAATGAGCCCCGACCCAGCCTCGAAGGGTCATGGTTCCCTGTAGAGTCCTAGGTGGTCGAAGCAGAGGGGAGCAGCTCTAACTTATTCCAGAGTCCCAGCTGGTCAGAGCCAGGAGGGCCCCCCAAGCAGCCAGCGACTCCCCTCACAGAGCAAGGGCGGGCCTGGGGCTGCCTGAGGTGGTCTAGGAGCCCCTACTATATGCCTGACATGGATGCTAAGTTCACTCATTTCAACCTCACATCCTCCTTAGGTGTACCCTGATTTGGACATGAGAAAACAGGCATGGAGAGAGTGAGGGACCCCCAAGGAGTTAACAGCAAAGGTGATTAATGTCATTCATTAGGAAAATGCAAACAAAACCCACAATGAGATACCATTTCACACCCACTAGGACAGCTATAAAAAGGAAAATGACAAGTGTTGGCAAGGAGGTGGAGAAATTGGAACCCTCATACACGGCTGGTAAGAATGTATAACGTGGCAGCTGCTGTGGAAAACAGTTTGGCTGCTCCTCAGGAAGTTAAACATAGAATTACCATATGACCCAACAATTCCACTCCTAGTAGGGACCAAAAAATATTGAGAACAGGTGTTCAGACAAAAACTTGGACACGAACACTCGTAGCAGCCCTATTCACAATAGCCAAAAGGTAGGAACAACCTAAGTGTCCATCAGCTGATAAACAGATAAACAAAATGTGGTCTATCCATGCAGTGGAATATTATTCAGCCATAAAAAGGAATGACATTCTGATTCCTGCCACAACGTGGATGAACCTTGAAAACATCATGCTGAGTCACCTGCTACGCCAGTCGCAAAAGGCCACATATTGGGGACTTCCCTGGTAGCTCAGTGGTTAAGAATCTGCCGGCCAATGCAGGGTACGTGGGTTCAAGCCCTGGTCCAGGAAGATCCCACATGCCGCGGAGCAACTAAGCCCGTGCACCACAGCTACTGAGCCTGCGCTCTAGAGCCCGTGAGCCGCAACTACTGAGCCCACGTGCTACAACTACCGAAGCCTGTGCGCCTAGAGCCCGTGCTCCGCAACAAGAGAAGCCACAGCAATGAGAAGCCCGCGCACTGCAATGAAGACCCAATGCAGCCAAAAATAAATAGGTTAAATAAATAATTTTTTTTAAAAAGGCCACATACTGTGTGACTCTGTTTATGTGAAATGTCCAGAATAGGCAAATTCATAGAGACAGAAAGAAGATCAGTGGTTGCCAGGGGCTGGGGGAAGAGCAATAGGGGGTGACCACCCAATGGGTGCAGAACTACATAGTGGGAAGGGTTGCACAACCCTGGAACGTACTAAATGCTACTGAATTCAGTACACTTCAGTGAATCAAGCTGTACACTTTTAGGTGGTTAAAATGGTAAATTTTATGTCATATGCATTTTACCACAGTTTTTTTTTAAGTTAAAAAAGAAGTGACTGAAAGACAGAAGCTGGACCAGACCAGTTCTTGTCCCTTCCCTTCACAGGCCTCGGAGCGGCCAACACGCTCAGCCATGGTGTTTCAGTATGGACAGAACAAATAAAAGTCTGCTGGACACCGTGCTGACACAGATATGGGACCCAAGTGTTTTTGGTTTTTTGTTTTTTGTTTGTTTGGCCACGCCTCGCGGCATGCGGGATCTTAGTTCCCCAACCACAGATCAAACCCGTGCCCCCAGCAGTGGAAGCGCGGAGTCCTAACCAGTGGACCACCAGGGAATTCCCCTCAAGTGGTTTTTAAACATTTCTGGGCCTTGGCCTGCTAGAAAAATGACAGCTCCAGGCTTGAGTTCAGATAGACGTGGACATAAATGCTGGCTCCAGCACAGGCTGTGTGACCTTGGACACACCCTGTGTCCGTTCTGGGCTTCAGTTTTCTCATCTAGAAGATGGACAGAAGAAGAAGACGCTCTCCATGTTGTTAGGAGAATTCAGTGAGT
Organism: Neophocaena asiaeorientalis asiaeorientalis; assembly: GCF_003031525.2. Lineage (NCBI taxonomy): Eukaryota > Metazoa > Chordata > Mammalia > Artiodactyla > Phocoenidae > Neophocaena > Neophocaena asiaeorientalis. The sequence goes on from NW_020175393.1 coordinate 10,442,849, forward strand.
TGACACACGTGGGAAAGCCCAGGGGATAGTGCCTGACACACAGTGAGGGCTCAGCAAACCTGCCCCTTTCCTCCATCTCCTGTCCCTACATGTGCCCATGACATTTATCCCAACCAGATGTCACCTGGACAAACACGGTCCTGGAGGTCGTCCACACACCCAGCACTTGTGCAGCTACCCCGAGGGACCCTGCCCATGGGATATTTGCACTTTCAAAGAGAAAACTAGTTAATCCACAGAAAGTCTAAGTGATATAGAGAAGTGGAGACTTTCTGGATTCATCCAACAAATATTTGGGTTGCGGGAAGCACTCCCTTTTCCCTCCAATCACACCACTTAGGTAGCTACCTGCTTTCACACCTCTATCCTACACACACACACGCTTACACACATACACACACACACATACATACCCCCAAATCCCTAAGCCAAGAATTCATTTTTTAAAATTAATTAATTAATTTTTATTTATTTACTTTTGGCTGCGTTGGGTCTTCGCTGCTGTGCGTGGGCTTTCTCTAGTTGCGGCGAGCGGGGGCTACTCTTCGTTGCGGTGCGTGGGCTTCTCACTGTGGTGGATTCTCTTGTTGCGGAGCATGGGCTCTAGGCGCACGGGCTTCAGTAGTTGTGGAGCGTGGGCTCAGTAGCTGTGGCTCGCAGGCTCTAAAGTGCAGGCTCAGTAGTTGCGGTGCACGGGCTTAGTTGCTCCGCGGCATGTGGGATCTTCCCGGACCAGGGCTCGAACCCGTGTCCCCTGCACTGGCAGGCGGAGTCTTAACCACTGTGCCACCAGGGAAGTCCCCTAAGCCAACAATTCTTAAGAGCTGATCCCTGACCAGGTTCTTACCTGTCCACAGCTCAAAATGTCAGCATAAGAATGCCTATCGATCTTTCTGGGGAAAGACTATTCTTATCTCTCTTTTCTGGTATTAAAATGTTCATTTTTTTAAGGCTGTAATAATAAGAAAATAATTTTTAAAATTATTCTTATGTCTTTACTTAACAAAATAAGAAGCCAGCAGCCCTTACATCAGTTCCCAAAATGACTTTTTGAAATTTTATTGTAAATCCTCAAATCCAAGTAGCATGGCTTCCTCTACCCACCCACACTCCCCTGCAAGTCTCCCTCATCCAGCAGGGGGTGAATCCCACCTCACTAGCTCAGTGGGTGGGTAGAGGGCAGGGCCCTGAGGTCTGTCCCTGCCTGGGTGGCTCTCTCCAGCCCCTCCCCCGCATCCCCACAGCAGCACACTGATTTCAGGCTGGGTGCCAGAGCCCCGAGGGCCAGCCTCTGGATACCAACAGACTGGTTCCTGCTTCCTGGTGCCAGAGGCCATCCTCCAGCAGTGGAGTGGGTGACACAGAGCCATGGCACTGTCCCCTTTACCAGGCCTCTGGTTCAGCTTAAGAAAGGACAAGCCACGTTCAGGGACCAATTTGCCTGTGAGCCAAATGAGGCTTCATTAGACTGCGTGGACCCCACTCAGCCTGGGCAACTCACAGCCCAAGCTCCCCGAACCGTGAGGGGCTGGTGGGCATCACTGGGACCTCCTGCCCTCTCCAAGTCCCTCAGGTTAGACCAGACCATTCTAAGTCACTGTCCTACCACCCAAGGCCTCTAAAACTCCAGTCAGAAATGAGACCCAAACTCCCCATTTAAAATCCTGTGTTTGGGGGGCTTCCCTGGTGGTGCAGTGTTTGAGAGTCTGCCTGCCGATGCAGGGGACACAGGTTCGTGCCCCGGTCTGGGAGGATCCCACGTGCCGCGGAGTGGCTGGGCCCGTGAGCCATGGCCACTGAGCCTGCACATCCGGAGCCTGTACTCCGCAACGGGAGAAGCTACCACAAAGAGAAGCCCGGGCACCTCAACCAAGAGTAGCCCCCGCTCGCCGCAATTAGAGAAAGCCACAACAAAGACCCAATGCAGCCAAAAATAAATAAAATAAATAAATTTATAAAAATAAAAAATAGGGGGCTTCCCTGGTGGCGCAGTGGTTGAGAGTCCACCTGCCGATGCAGGGGACACGGGTTCGTGCCCCGGTCCGGGAAGATCCCACATGCCGCAGAGCGGCTGGGCCCGTGAGCCATGGCCGCTGAGCCTGCACGTCCGGAGCCTGTGCTCCGCAACGGGAGAGGCCACAACAGTGAGAGGCCCGCATACCACAAAAAATAAATAAATAAATAAATAAAATAAAAAATAAAAAAATAAAATCCTGTGTTTGACTTGGAAGCAAAGTAAATGGCAGAGACCTGGGGCCTGCCCGGGACATTCTCATTCTGGGAGACGCCAGGCTCAACCTGACACACATGAGAAACCATCAGCGGCCACGAGGAGCTGTGAATGGAAAACGGGCCAAGAACAAGGATGGGCAGGCAGCAAACACAGACTAAGTGTCCGCTCTGGGCCAGGCACTGTGCTGGGTGCTAAGAAGGCAAACATGAGTGAGACACACACCTGCCCTGAGGGGCTCCCCGTGAGCAACCGGGGGAAGAGGCGAGGCCGGGAGTGACACTTAGCAAGTCTGTTCATTTCCCATAATCCCAGAGACAAGAGCCCCAGCCTAACAAAACTGACAACCAAGTCAGAAAGTCAGAAAATTACAGATTGGGGTAAACCCTAGAAGAAAATAAACAGAGCGTGAGACAAAGCAGAACGGGGGGTGGCAATTTCGAGGGTGGTTGCACAGGGCTTCTCTGAGGAGGTGACACTGGAGATGAAGTGGAGGAGGATGAGAAGGGAGAATGTTCTAGGTAGAGAGCAGCAGGTGCAAAGGCCGGGGGGGCAGGAAAGGACTTGGTGAGTTCAAGGAAGAGCAGGGGGGCCGGTATGGTTGGAGTGTGGGAAGCCACGGGGAGAGAGGAAGGAGACAGGACAGGCAAGGCCTTACAGGCTGTGGTGAGGAATTTGGGTTGTGTAATAAGAGCTTTATCCCCATTTAGCAGATACAAAACCCAAGACTCAGAGAGGTTAACTACCTTGCCCAAAGTCACACAGCTGGTGAGTGGCCAAGCTGAGATTCCCAATCTGACGTCAAAGCCCCTGTGTTTTCTTTCCTCTACCCACTAGCAGCACTAGGCTGGCTGTTCCATGATGGGTATATGATTAATGACAACAGATTTAATGACAGGGGCTTTGGGGTGGCCGGTTTGCCGGGGATGTCTTTGTGGAGGAACTGACCGCTGAACCAGGCCTTTGAGAGTGAGGAGGACTTTGGGGAGTTCCCTGGTGGTCTAGTGGTTGGGATTCGGTGCTTTAACTGCTGTGGCCCCAGGTTCAATCCCTGGTTGGGGAACTGAGATCCTGCAAGCCACACAGTGCCGCCAAAATAAAATTTTAAAAAATTTTTTAAAAAAAAGTGAAGAGGACTGTACCAGGTGGAGAAGTAGGAGGAAGAGCATTCAAAGAAAAGAGCACACGGCATGTTTGAGGGCAATTGGGTTGTGGAGCGTAGCAGTCGCAGTGTGAGAAGGCGTTGGGAGCTGGATTATAAGGGACCACAAAAGCCACCGAGGATGCCCGAATTGACTCACAGGCAATGAGAAGCCAAGGAAGGTTCTTGAACAGGCTAAGCTGTTCTGTCTTTAGGAAGATGATTCTGGTACAGGAGCCAGGAGAGGGATGGGGGGAGGGACAGCTGAAATTAGTGAGGGGACAGAGGCTGGTAGACAGGAGAGAGGGAAAAAGGAGGGAAGTGTGAACTGCAGAGGGAGGTGGGGGGCAGGGCAGGGCCCCTCTCACCCCAGAGACAACAGCACTGCTGGTCCCCGCTTCCCCGCCACGGAGCCATATTGATGCTGATCACACGTAACCTCCACAGCCTGGCTGGTGGGTATGTGGAGAAAGGGGAGCTCAGGCAGTACATAGAGAGGTATTTCTGCAGACCTCAAGAATGGGGTAGCACAGCCTGGGTGCCCACCCTGCTTCACTCCAGGCCTGGCCTAGGTCCATGGTCCATTCCTAGCCAAGAGCCCCAGGCCCTGCTGTCAGTGACCCCCATCGGCCCAGGGCTTTCTGTTCTTTTTTTTTTTTTTTTTTTTGCCATGCGGCTTGCAGGATCCCAATTCCCCGACCAAGATTCGAACCCGGGCCCCAGCACTGAAAATGCCAAGTCCTAGCCACTGGACCGCCAGGGAATTCCCCAGAGCTTTCTGTTCATGCCCCTACGGCCCCCAGGCCCATCATCTTCCCTCAGAGCCCCCAGCCCCTACTCTCTGGGGAGCATGAAGGATGGGGTGCCAGCTTCACAGGGTTGGGTGACCCTCAGATACAGATAAAAGCTTAACACTTAACAGCCCTCACTCTGAGAGGGGCCTGTTGTTTCATTTTTACTCATTTCATCCACACAACATCCCTACAAGGTAGATACAACTGTGCTCCAAAGAAGGGAAACTGAGGCACAAGGGACCTACCCAAGGAATTCTCTGTGCTTATCGATTCTCACCTGCGCTGGGCCTTCAGCCCGGCTACACTCTCTCTCCTCTCTCCTCGCTGCTTTCATGATGATCCTGCCAGATGCTCCCATTCCTGCCAGGAGCAAGGGCTGTGTGTGGCGAGGTGGCATCTGGGCCTCAGGAACCATCTACCTGTAGCTCACCTGACGTGGGAAGGCCCCCGTGGGAGCAGGGCAAGCCTGTCTGAACCGTCCCCACCCTGGACCTGGGAGCCAGGCCCACAACCAACCCCAGCCAGCCCTCCCTGTCCCCTCTGCTCCAGTGCCCAGCCAGGCAGCACCCACACCCCAACGCCCCCAGGATGTCCTGTGGCCAGGGTGCTGGCAGCCCTGTGCCCACTAGGTGGCGTGATGCACACAGAAATGCAGGTTTGACTGCTGGGCCGCTCTTCTCACCTGCAGAGGGGCTTTATTTTTCACTACGCACGCCCTCTGTATTTCTCTCATTTTTATCCCCATTCCTCACGCCCACCCCACAGCCAACCATTTGTGTGTGTGTGTTCTTGTGAAAACCTGAGCCTGTATTTTCTAGTTTCATACTTAATACATTGTATATATTCTCACTTTGTTCACTCAGCACCGTAGTTTTTAAACCCATCCATATTGCAATGGCGGGTGTCCTCCACATCTATTTACCCACTCTGAGGGTGACGGGCACCCACGTCCCCTCCCACACCCCTCAACAATCCTGCATGAGCGTCCTTGTGCATGACACTCCCTGTGGCCCTGCCTAGGGAGCAGAATTGTCAGGTCACAGGGTATGTGTTGACTTAATTTAATGCAGCACCGCCCGCCAGCATTCAACTCACCCAGTTCTCGGAAGGTTCCTGGGAAAAGTCTCTCGGCCTCCCAGGACCGTGCAGCCTGGCATCCTCCCTGTGGGCTGCCCCAAATCCTTTCTGCTTGGGCCTTAGGGCAGTTGGAAGGCTTGGGCCTTAGGGCAGTTGGAAGGCTTGGGCCTTAGGGCAGTTGGAAGGCTGCTGGTGGGTGGCCTCTGTCAAGAGCACCTTGTGGAATTCCCTGGCAGTCCAGTGGTTAGGACTCTGTGCTTTCACTGCTGAGGGCCTGGGTTTGATTCCTGGTCAGGTAACTGAGATCCCACAAGCCTCATGGCATGGCCACACACACACACAAAAAACGGAAAACAAAAATAAAAGAGTGCCTTGTGATTGTAAGACCTGAGGTCCCGCTGTCCCACTAGGCCTGCTCTGCCTGCCTCTACCGAGCCCTCACCAAGATCATGCTAGCACATGACACGGCCCCATCTCTGTCTTCAGGAGTCTTTCTGGTGCCAAGGCCCATTCTTTCCCACTTTCCTCTCCCACAGAACTACCCCAGTTTTCTGCATTTTCCTGAGTTCTCTGCATCAGCCCATCCCTTCCGTGTGATCAGTTCTACACTTCCTAGCTATGTGTCTATAGGCAACTTATTTAGACTCTCCAAGTGTCCTTGTCTATGATATGGATATAGTAATATCATTACTGATAACGGGCACACAGGTATGATCCCCCCTGGCCGCTGCACACAGCCCTCTCTCTGACTCACTGATGCCCTGCTTCCCACACACTCAAGTAGCTGTAACTCCTCCTCCTCCAGGAAGTCACCTCTGATTGAACCAGTTATGGTCCCGAAGCCCTTAACCCAACTGGTCACCTAGTCAGAGCTCGAATATTTGGGGGTCTGAAATTTAAAAAACAATAATAGCTATGATTCATTGAGCACCTACTGTGTGCTAAGAGGTCTTTATCCTACTTCATCTTCATGAGAGCCCTGGAAGGCAGACATTATCATCCCCATTTCACAGAAGTTGGAGAGTTAAAGTGACTTGCCCAAGGTCACTGGCAGGTAATTGCCAAGGTCAAGACTGGAATACAGGGATGTCTGACACAAACGTATTTCCTCTACCCCACCCCACCTCCTTCAGAATCCCTCCCTCCTGCCTTCCTTCCCCCATATACCCAGTGTGTGTGCTGCTTTTGATAATTAGTTTTAAGTATACACATAAAACGGGTATATTATCCTTATAAAAACATTAAAGCAGTATAGATAGGGCTGTGTCACCTGGGCCCAGGACCTTCTACTCTCCCCAAAGAACCCTGCTATTAGCAGCATCCTGGATATCATTCAAGTCCATTTTCCATGCATTTTTCTACATGTGTAGGAAATAAGTAATATTGTTGAGTGCTTTCGTTTGATTTTACATAAATGATGTATGTGTACATATCACTCGTGAACATGCTTTTTCCCGCTCAACAATATGTCTTGGGGAGCTGCACCTGTTTAGAGCTATACCATCCTTCCTTGGAACTGTCGTGTGCTATTCCATGGCAAGGATGGACTTTGCCTCCAGAACCACCCACTACTGATGTCCATTCAGGCTGCTCACAGCTCTCACGATGAAAAATGAGGCTGAGGGAATTCCTTGGCGGTCCGGTGGTTAGGACTCGCGCTTGCACTGCAGGGGGCACGGGTTCAATCCCTGGTCGGGGAACTAGGATCCCACGAGCTGAGCGGCGTGGCCAAAACAAAGAAAAATGAAACTGAAATGCCCGTCCACATACAAAGGTCCTTGTGCACTATGACGTGTCCCGTGATGGGTGTGGAGAGCCACCGCTTCTCATCTGTCACACTGCTAACGACACGTGCCATGGGAATTCTCAACCTGGGAGCCAGTGGAGGCCTCGGGAGGCCTCGAACCCCTGAAATCTCACCCAGAGTTATCTGAGTATGTGGACTATTCTGGGGAGAGGGTCCATAACCCTCACCGGTTTTGAGGTTTCCAAAGGCCCTTTAAAAGCTAAAAAGTGCTGTCCCATGCTACCTTTTGTGCCTTTACGTAACACCACGTCATGTGCTCACAAGGACAGGGCGGGCGGCATAAAACCTCTTCCCTCCCAGCGGTTTTGCCAACAAGTATTCCATCTAGTGCTGAGAGGACCTTTAGAGCCAGATCTAGGTCAAAAATTCTGGCTCCAGCCCTTGTTGTGGGCAACTAAGTAACACCTGAGCCTCAGTTTCCACTTTACAGAGTCAGGTGAGTAATACCTGCTTGGTGGGGTTACTGTGAAGAGAGAATGAAATCACCAGTGCCAGGCATCCCGCACCCCCCCCACTCCGCCCTCCCCCAGGGCCTCTGTCCATCAGACTCCCCGCCCTCCCCTCCAGCAGCATTGCAGAGGTTGAACATCCCAGCGCCACCAGTTCCTGGCCCTGGCACCTCAGACAGGTACCAGGTAATCCTCCAATCCAAGCTTCAGCTCCTGCATCTGTAGCACAGGGCAAAACCCAGTAAGATTGATGGATCCTACCTCCTAGGGCCCTGGGAAGATGAGCTACCAGTGCATGAAGCGATTAGAAGCCGGGCTGGCTGACAGGGAGTGGTCCTCAATGTGCTCACTGTTGCTCTGGCCCCTAGGCAACACCCACAGCATCTGAAGGGCACAAAGACACCGCCGAACGATCACTGGGTAATCAGGGATGCAGAGGCCAGGGGACGGCACCAAATGATTGCTTGCTTTCCTCATCAAATCATATTTCAACCTAAGTCAGATGAAACCCCAGATCTGTCCCTCCTGGGGTCTTCACCCAGAGCCCCACCCTCCACCAGGCAGTTTTGTTCCACTCTCCTGTGAGGGGTGGAGGTCGGTTTCCACTGGTCTGGGCGTCACTGGAGGCCTTCAGAGTGAAACACAGACCAAGCTCGTGGGTCTTCTCACGCTGCTAACGTCAACCTCTTGGTACTCACCTTGCTAATATCTTCTTACCAAAGACCCCTCTTTGTAGGACCCATGTGTCTACAAAGAGTTGCTCAGGTCTCTCCATCCTAAAAAGCTCCTTCGGTCGCCCTCTAGCTACAGCCCCCCTCTCCTCTTGAAGAAGTCCCCTGCCCCATCCCCTCCTCACCCCACTGTGGGCTGCCTCTGACTCAGCTCTCCACCAGTGACAGCTGTGCAATCATTTCCCCGTCCCTCTGCAGACCCCACTGCTAAGAGCCCGGTGACAGCTGACCAGATCGACCACTTCCTCCTCAAACCTCGCCTCCCTGTCCTCCTGGCCTCCACTCCCCAGGCGGCGTCCTCCCTCCCTGGCCGTTTCTTCCAGATCTCCTGCCCAGCCGCCTCCTCCTCCACCCGCCGCCCAAGCATCAGTGTGGCCCCAAGTTCTGCCCCTGGCTCACTGCTCCTCCTTCCCTCTCTCCTTGTGACCTCATGGTTTGAAGTACCATGTACATCCTGATGCCTCTGAAATCTCCCACCCTGTTCTCTCCCCTGACCTTGTGTTGAGTGTAGCCCACTGTCCCCCAACACTTGCAGCTCGACAACCAGAAGATATCTCCCTTGCTCCTCTCCTCTCCTCTGCCAGGACCCCGGACTCCCTGAGGAGCCCTGCAGTGCCTCCCACCCCAGCTGGGAGACCTAGAAGGCCCCCTTGTCTCCTCCCACCTCCAGACATTCACGGGATGCTGCCCATCCCCCCTTGGGGCAGCTTGACAGTCGGGTAGCCCAGCAGCCGTAAGACTCAAGGTGCAGGATACTTGGATGCCTTTATTTCAAGGATGTGGCTCAGAGGAGGGGCGGCTCCGAATGTAAGGGCAGGGCCGAGAAGGGGCACAGGGCAGTGGAGGGTAGCAAGCCCCACGGCTGGGGTCACACGGCAGTCTGACCAGGCCACGACGTGGACCCCTGGGTGGTCTGCCCCAGCTGGACCAGGGATGTCGCAGCCATCTCCCCCCACCCACCCAGCTCAGGCCACCACAAGTCACCCCTGAGCTGGCCGAGCATCTCACCGCCGAGCGGCTCCTCCCTCCCCACCCCCCCTCTTTCACTGCTTCCCACCCCACCACACAGTTCCTCTGAATACAGACCTATCCCAAATAGCCTGGTTGTGCTAACTTGAATTTCTGGACCCCTGTCCTGTCTCCCAACATGACTCCTCTATGCCATGCTCCCCCAGCCTGCTAAACGCCTATTCCCCCCGCCCCCCAAATAGTTCTTGACTGCCATCCTCCATTCCTGCCCTGGCCTGGTGTTCTTATCATCTCTTGAACTTACGGATATCCTGCTGCCCGGCCAGCTGCTTGCACCCTCCCTTAGAGGGGTCCTCTGCACAGCACCAAGCCATCTTTTTTTTTTTTTTTTTTTTTGGCGGTACGCGGGCCTCTCACTGTTGTGATCTATCCCATTGCAGAGCACAGGCTCTGGACGCGCAGGCCCAGCGGCCATGGCTCACGGGCCCAGCCGCTTCACGGCATGTGGGATCTTCCCAGACCGGGGCACGAACCCACGTCCCCTGCACCAGCAGGTGGACTCTCAACCACTGCGCCACCAGGGAAGCCCTGGGCCATCTTGATAATGCACATCTGGGGTGAGGAGGCCCTGGCCGTGTAAAGCAGGGCAGTGACAGGTCTCAGTCTGGGCTCCTGGCCGGGCCGCCCCCCTCCACACTCACTGCTGCCCTCTAGGGCCCCCAAACTGCTGGCAGGTCCCTGTACACCCTACTGGGTATCACACTTCTGGCTCCGGCTGGGATGAAAGGTGCTCAGATGAAAGACTGTCGCTTGGCTAACTCTGACCAACCATCCAGCATCTAGAGATCCCCCCAGGAAGCCTCTCTCAATCTCCCAGGCTAATGGCTGCATGGCACTTACCGTACAATGAACACACCTTGCCACCTCCCGGGAGCTTCTCCAGGGCAGGAACCATACTTTGCCTATCTGGGGACACACAGTAAGTGTTTGCATGGGGCAGGGTCCAAGCAGACAGAGGTGCACATCCCATTAAGATCATTTGAGGGACTTCCCTGGTGGCACAGTGGTTGGGAGTCCCTCTGCCAATGCAGGGGACACGGGTTCGATCTCTGGTCCAGGAGGATCCCACGTGCCATGGAGCAACTAGGCCCGTGCACCCCAACTGCTGAGCCTGTGCTCTGGAGCCCTCGAGCCACAACTGCTGAGCCCACGTGCCGCTACTACTGAAGCCCACGCGCCTGGGGCCTGTGCTCCGCAACGGGAGAGGCCACCACGGTGAGAGGCCCGCGCACCGCAGTGAGGAGTGGCCCCTGCTCGCCGCAACTAGAGAAAGCCCGTGCGCAGCAACAAGGACCCAATGCAGCCAAAAATAAATAAATAAATTTATTAAAAAGAAAAAAGATCATTTGAGGAGGGTTTGACAAAGTGATGATTTACAAAGGTGTGGACCAGGGCAGTGGGTACCATAGGCTGTGGCCAGCGCCCCCGGAAGGAGAGCTGCCATGAGAAGCTGTGACATATGCCTGAAGGTGTGGCCAACCCTGCAGGGAGAAAGCAGGGATGACAGTGCCAAAGACCCCAAACCCTCTCTTTCCTCTGGTCCTTTGAGTTCCTGCTGGTGCCCCCACTGGCCAAACCCAGCTGGAAATCAGAGGCCCAGGGAGCCCCTGGTCCCTCACGCAGGTCAGCTGCGTGGGCACAGAGCAGGGTGGACAGGAACAAGAGGGACCCTGAGGGGCAAGTGAAGATGCAAGACCCAGGCAACAAATGTGAGATCAGAATTTCACCGATGAGACTCTGAGCAGGGCTCCATAGGCTGATTGGCCTCCACTCCAGGAGAAAAGGACATTCTGAGTGAAAGACGTGCACAGCCAGAGCTGTGGGCTCAGCGGGGCGTGTGCTGATGGAAAGGCAGGGGTCCAGGGGACGGGGCTGGAGAGACAAAGTGAGGTGCGGTCTCTGGGAGGGACAAACCACACTTCACGCTGAAGGGATGGGCGAGCAGAGCCTGGCCTCTGCAGGGCTGCCTTGGCCTGGGTTTTCCAGCTGAGGGATGGTTTGGAGAAGCAGAGACAGCCTTTCCTGGGGGTGGGGAAGGACCCACGCTCTCCATCTGGGAACCCACTAAGGACTGGGTGCCGAGAGCTGCACAGTGAGACAGGGCACAATGACCGCAGTGTCACCGTAGAGACTACTTGGAAGAGAATGTGTAAAGCGCCTGGTACAACAGTGGCACAAAGTAAGCCCCCAATACGTTGCTTTCTCAATACACTAGTGTTTCTTTTCTGCTCCTACTACCATGCGCCACAGACCCCAGGCCTCTAGATGGGATGATGGATGAAGAGATGAGATTCCTACACTGAGAGCTGCCTCCGGTGGGTGGCTGGATAGTGACAGTGACTAGGCAGCAGCATGCCCAGACTGGTTTGGGGCCCTGGTATGGACGAGGAGGACCACCGTGCCGTAAGAGAATGGGTAGCACTATGTGAAAACTAAAAATGGACAGGGAACAGCAGGACAAAGCCAAAAGTGACCCCAAAGCTGTGAGATTTGTAAGGTAGGAGGGCTGCTGGTGCCACTGCCAGGACAGTCATGGAGGATGAGCAGGGGCAGAAGCCAAAGTTTTGGGAAAAGTGACTCACCAAAGGCAACCCCACAAGCTGCTGAGCTCGAGCCCCAGCCCAGAGCCTCTCGTGTGGACCACGTCCCGCCATCTGCACTCTGTGAGCCAGATGGCCCAGCGCTCTGATGGCCTTGACTCTACTTTTCAACCCTTTGGCGAGCCACAGCCTTCTAGATTCTCCATCACCTGCTCTACCTCTAAGGCTCAAGTCAGGGCAATGGGCAGATAAATAGCAGTCAAGTGCAGAGCTGCGTGGGTTCCATTCCTATAATTCTACACTGTTACTTAGGAACCAGCGGTTCACAATGACTCCCAGGTGTCCTCTGTCCCCTTACACACAAGAGGTCCCACCTAGTCACACGAGGGTTGCTCACCCTTGGCACCATCTCCACTTGGGGCCGGTGGTTCTTTGTCGTGGCGGCTGTCCTGTACACTGTAACATGTCTAGCCGCGTCCCTGGTCTCTAGGAACTAGATGCCACCCCCAGTTGTGAAAACCAAGTCTCCAGACACTGCCAAGTGTCCCCTGTGGAGAACCACTGCCTTATCCTTTGAACAGCTTTCTTTTTCCCTAAACATGGTGAAGAGTAAAAAATTCGGGCTTCCCTGGTGGTGCAGTGGTTGAGAGTCCGCCTGCCGATGCAGGAGACACGGGTTCGTGCCCCGGTCCGGGAAGATCCCACATGCCGCGGAGCGGCTGGGCCCGTGAGCCATGGCAGCTGAGCCTGCGAGTCCGAAGCCTGTGCTCCGCAACGGGAGAGGCCACAGCAGTGAGAGGCCTGAGTACCGCCAAAAAAAAAATAAAAATAAAGAGTAAAAAATTCAACATTAATCCATTAGTAAACTTGTTTATTCTACATCCCTCTGGGTGGGGAGAGTGGAGGAAACAAGACAGAGGAAGGTGGAAAAGCTTTGTCAAAAAGAAGCAACCAGCAGCCTGGGCACTGATGAACACTGAGGCCGATTTATGGTGACACACTGTCATTGTCCATCACGTGCACCGCTTTCTTTTCTCCTCCTACTCCCTTTCTGTCCCCTGCCTAAGCCTGAGGACTGCTGACTGCTTCCAAGGACATCATTTAACCCAATGAACTTGAGCCAAGGATTGAGCTGTTCATCTTCCCCCTCCCATCCATCCCACAGACATCCACCCGCCTGAAGGGACTGCTGCCCTCTGCACCCCGTAGAAACGATGGCCTTATAAGGTGCTTCATAACTATCTTTTTTATTGTTGCCTGAACATTTGAAGGTATTAAAAATTTTTGTGTGACTGAAAGCAAGTTTAGGAATAAAGTAGTTTATGTTTGGAAAAGTTAGAAACCAAATTGCAGTTAAAGGCTCTTTGTTCATGCCTGGCTAGTCCTGGTAAGAGATACCCAAGGTACGGCCAAAAGCCACACCTCATCATGGGTTTTCTCCAAGGAAGCACACACTGATTCTTTGGACACAAACGTGAACTCCAGTTTAACAGGGTTATCAATCCAGACTTGGCATGGGAAGACAGCTTACGAAGAGGAAACGCTGGGCATCTGGCCAGTGTCGGTGAAGTCCACAGGGAAAGGATCTACATGCAGATCTGCAACGCTACCCAGCACCGGTCCTTGGAGATATACCATAAATGTCCATTTCTGCTGACTCCTATACTAGACATCTGTACAGACTCCTAAATTGAGAATCCAAATTTTAACCTTTGAGCTCTCAATATTTTTTTGATAGATAAGAAGTGATTTATTAGAACAGGATGCTGTGAGGCTCTCAAGCACGCAGCGAGCGTTGTGCTGCCCCGACTACTTTAGTGGGTTACATTTTCATAATCAGAGGAAGACAGGGGAGGCGGAGAAGACCTTCTGTATCTTTCTTGAATAGACATCATCGGCTCCTCCTCCAGGTTGGGCACAGGAGTTTTCTTGTCCCTACGTGGTCAGGCCAGGACTGTCACGGCGCTTTGGAAAAATTATTTCAGGTCTCAGTACAATGAGGGTCTTTCACTTTGAAATGTCACCTTTCCATAAATGATTGTTTTTGTGTGTGTGCAGAGCATGTGCTGGGGGTCATTAACTTGATGACACCACTGGGCAGGTTGTAGGTCTTATTCTCCAACGTTTTATTGTTTTTAGGGCATTGTGCAAAGAGCAGGTCCTAGGGGTCAAAGAGCAGGTTTTGGGGGGTCATTAACTTACTGGAGCTCTCAATATTTTTTGTGCATTTACTGAGCATGGGGGAGACAGCCATGAACAAGACGGACACTGTTCCGGAGCCCATGGGGATTATCAATTACAAAGACGTGTGAAAAGCACTATGCCTGGCGGGGGGGGCTGGGTACCAGGCATAGCAAGCATAGGGTAATAAGAACGCTGGGCTCAATTCCACTGCACACTTACTCAGTTTTCTGTGTATAAAACGGGGACCTCAGCCCTACCTACCACCCAGCTGGGGGAAGCCTTAGCAGTAGGCACAAGGTGAGATCACAAAGATGGGGGCATCTGTACAGCGAAAGGGCTCTGCGGAGGTAGAGGTTTGCTCACAGCAGTATTCAGAGACCACAAGGACCCCAGTGAGGAAGCACCTTGCTACTCAGGAGGAGTAAGAGAGGGCTGTGAGGTGCTCTGAAGCCCTCGGACCCAGTGGGGGACCTAAAGGGTCAGAGGGGAGGTTTCAGACACAGCATCACAAACCTGCTTCCTCCCAATCCCATCACCGCTGCACACCCAACAGCCTGGTCACCACACCTTGGGAAATATGCTCACCAGGGAGCTCCAATCCTGCCAGCTGCTCACAAGCAATGCTGCTTCCTACCCCTACCAGCTGGGTACATATGGCCCCATCCAAATGTATTTTTCAGAAAGTTCCTCATGTTTTTATTTATTTTTTATTCTTTTTTTCATCATGTTTTTAAACTCAGCGGTGAAAGAAAGTGCTCAGTGATGCTGTGGAAAAGAACAGGACTAGGCACCAGAAAACCCAAGGTCTGATTGAATCTGCTACTTTCCTCTGTGGCATTCGGGGGCTCCTCAACCCCCAAGTCTACACAGTCATAGTGAAAGGTTCAAACCACGTGGGTGAGACAAAACCCCCAGTTTTGTTTTGAAATGAACTCAAGCCACAGGTGGGTTAGCTATGACATGCCCTTGGCGAGAGAGGTACCCTATGCCTTCCCCAAAACAAAGTACACATCGACTAACAGTGTTACTTAGGAAGCGCAAAGTTCTCCTCACCTTGAAAAGCGCACCACAGACTTGAACAGAGGAAATCTATTAGTTTGACATTTACCGCACACCTACTATGTGCCAGGTGCTGGGAACACAGAGTTAAAAGAAATAATATAGCCACGTTCCTATAGAATACAACCCAAGCCCTGGCCTGGAAGTGGGGAGGATGGTGAGAACGGCCAGGTCAGAAGCTGGGCGTAGGCAGCAGTGAGTGGACTTGGCAGCCCTGGCTCCTGCTGCCTGAACTGTCCCGGCCCCATCGGCCAGCGCACAGCCAGAGCCCTGGGGGCCAGCCAGGGCCCCGGCCAACGCAAACACGTTTCACACACAGGTTTGGTTTTATCATCAGAATTTTTTTTGTGGGAGGAGGTGAGAGCCACATCCTTCTATTCTGCCATCTTGATTCCTCCTCCCAGAATTTATTTTTTAAAAAGCAGTCATTCGTTTTTATTACTTTTATTACTAACATGTTGAAAATGTCAGACCTTTGAAAAGTTGAAAAAATAGTATAATCTCCATATACTCCTCATTTAGATGTATCAATTGGTAATTTCTTGCAGATATCATGACACTTCACTCCCTAAGTGCTTCAGCACCAGACTTTTTAAAACCATAAATACATCTTATAAATAAAGGGAATGGGTAAGACTAAAATTAATTTTTTTTATTTTACAAAAGAAAAAATATATATAGGTGGACTGTCTCTCTGCAAGCAGTTACCTACTAGAAAGCAATTTAATTAATTACAAAGGTAAGCCTATGGGACAGCAGATCTGCAGCAAACACTGTTCAAATAAATGGAGAACCATGTAAGTCATTCTTAATTGTCTGTCTATTGTAGGGACCCAGCCTGGAGAAACGAAATCCACAGACAACTCTAAAATCTCTTTTGAAGCAAGGGTTTCATTCTTCTTCGCTAGCGAACCTTTAACCAGAGCTAGCAGCAAACCGATGAGCTAATGTAACTGGGTAAGGACAGTGCCAGTGAGGTATATGAACAAACGAAAGCTCTGCTCTGTGCCAGCCAGGAAGGGCACTGGGTTAGCCCATGGGGATGGGTCAGTACTGCCCACTCCCAGCCTGGGAAACCGTGGGAGGCCAGGCATGGCATCCCTTGAAAAGGCCAGCACTGGGAAAGAAGGTCTCTCTTTCTCTCCTCTTCCAGCCCTAGGAGGTGGTACAAATCACCAGGGAGCCCAGAGCAGGGAGAGGGCAGGATGGCTCTGATCCCACACCAGATCATCAGTCTCGATTGACCGAGAGCTGCATCTGTTTGTCATATAAATATTTGGCCTAAAATCAACTGCCAAGCAGTTTCATAATATCCAGGGGTATCCCAATTATTCAAGGGTTCTTATGAAATTCTCAAAATAAGTTTAAATTCATTTTCATTTAAAAAAAGAAAAAGCATGGACTTCCCTGGTGGTCCAGTGGTTAAAAATCCTCCTGCCAGTGCAGGGGACACGGGTTTGATCTCTGGTCCGGGAAGATCCCACATGCCGTGGGGCAACTAAGCCCATGTGCCACAACTACTGAGCCCACGCTCCAGAGCCCACACACCGCAACTACTGAGCCCACGTGCCACAACTACTGAAGCCTGCGCCCTCTGGGGCCCGCATGCTGCAACTACTGAAGCCCGCGTGCCCAGAGCCCAGGCTCCACAACAAGAGAAGCCACCGCAATGAGAAGCCCGTGCACCGCAACGAGGAGTAGCCCCTGCTCACCGCAACTAGAGAAAGCCCACGCGCAGCAACGAAGACCCAGCGCAGCCAAAAATAAGAAAGAAAAAGCTTGTGGTATGTCTTACAAGACAGCTTGTCATGATATCAAGCAAGTGACAACAGGTTATCACCAAATCTGGCTGGAAACCACTGGCTTTAAAAAATCATAATGAAACTGGCTTGATGCTGAAAACTGAGAAGTGAACTCATTTTCACTTTGAGCCTAGGAAGTCCACCTAATTTGGAAAATTACCTAATATTTGGCAAAACAATTCAGCAAGTGTCCAAAATACTGAGGGGAACTGAACTGTGATCCATCCTCCAGGTGGGAAAGAATAAAATGAAATCCTGAAATTTTTTGTTAAAAGATTGAATCACAAGACTAGGGGAAGGAAAGAAATGCAGCTGCTGGGACAGATTTGAATTTCAGGTAAGCATTTGATTCCAATATCATGCAATTTTCGTCAAAAACAAGAATTCTCAGCAACTGAGAAAGAACAAGAGAGAACAAGCGGCCAAGAAAGGCAATGGGAGGATGGAGCAGGGACGCTAAGGAGGCTGTGCCCAGGTGAGGCCCAGCATGCCCCGCAGGGGCCTCCTCCTCACTCTGATTCCGGAGGATCCAGGCCTCTGGGGCATCCTGCCCACCAGGGGGCACCCCCTCCCTTCTGCCCCCACCTGGCACCTCAGTAAAGCAGGGCTGGCCTTGAGGCTTGTAGGAGGGAACCGCCTGCCATGCCTGCAGTGCTGTAGCCTCGCCACCCTGACGGGAGGTGGTTGGCTTCTGGCTATTTTTCCAGGCGTATTGATGGTGACAGGGTGAGCCCTGCATTCCTTGGCCAGGTCCCCATCTGCAGCCAAGGGCACACCCTCTAAGGTCGCTGGGGCAAGGGTGCAGTCAGAGCCATGCCTGGTGACCCTGGAGGCGACCACCAGGGGAGGCACCAAGCCCCCAAGGGGTGAGCTCCCCAGCTCCCCAGGCGGTGATTTGCCCAGGGTCACATGGCTAGTTAGCACAGGCCCAACTGGAACCCAGGTCTCCCAACCACAACCCCCAATGTACAGCTTTCCACGTTTCTTCAGCAGTGGGGCAGCAGAGGGAGTCAACCTGTGGGTGGAGCCGGCCACCGCAGCAGACACTTGGATGAGGTCTATGAACCCAGAGAGATGAGGCTCTTTGACTTGTCTTAAGGGCATAGAAGGGAAAAAAACAAAAGCAAGTTTATACTCATAGGGAAACATAATCTGTGATTATAAATATTTCATGAGCAAAGAAAGCGGTACTGACTGAGAGACTGGGGCGGGGAGGGTGGACAGCAAATTAGATTCCAGTTTGCAAAGTGATAGGGCAGCTGGGAAAGCAGCAGAGCTGAGGCTATTCTGGGCTGTGTGCTGCCAGGGCCTGCGTCACGGTCGGGGAGCGGTCTCTGGCCCCCAGCCCCTGGAAACCACAGCCTTCCAGCGGTCAGCACAGAACACCTTGGGAAGAGTGTTTAAGCCCATGGAAGACCTGAGCTGAGGGGGGATGGCAGGACAAGACTCCCGCAAACCTCAACAGGAGGGAGGTGGGAGCGGGGCTGGAGCAGGGCAGCTGGTGCCCTGTAGACCCGTGAAAGGATGGACGCACGTTCTGCTAAGGGCAGGGGAAGAAGTGAGCCCGACCCTAGACAGCGAGTGCCCTTCAAAGCTAGAGGGCAGCTTTGGTCAAGCTGCCCTGGTCAGAGCGAAGGCCGTGCCCTGAGCAGGTGGTGCCAGGCTGAGAATGGCAATCCCGCCCTTCCTTTCCCTAAGGACAGGGGTCTCTTCCTCCCCCAGCCTTCGGGAAGCAGCCCAGAAAGCAGAGGAATTAAGACTTCGCTGAGTAGCTGCAGCTGGGGAGACACCCGCCCCTGGCAAAGCAGGCCCCGGTGCAGGCAATTCCTCCTCCGTGGCCAGCGTCAGCCGCTGCAGGAGAGCAGGTCAGCCAGAGCCTGCCGGCCCTTCCAGAGGGCCCGGTGAAGAGGGCTGCCAGCTCCTAAAATACCCAGAGGGACCTCGAATCAGCCTTTAATCAGAGCAGCACTGGGGAGCGGTGCACGCCCCGACCAGGAAGACGGAAAAAGAAGAGCCTTCGCTTCCCAGCAGTCAAGGCTGAGCTGGTGAGGCTCCAAGTGAACCCACTGAATTCGGGAAAACCAGATTATTATCCTCTAGACTCACAGCTAGTGAGAATCAGCTCGAGATGGCAAGGACTCATCAACCACAAAAGTAAGACCCCCGGACATTGTGGGAAGACCCCTGCGGCGAAGTCATAGGCTCTGGCTTTGAGACCAGCTTGATCATCTGTTAGTTGCAGAAAAATCACATTACCTCTGAAACTCGGTGTCCTCAGGTAAAACACGGGACCAGTGGCCGCCAAACCGTGAGGAACACCAAGAGTGCACGTACACACAAATGCTTTCAAAATAGACACCGAGTGCTATTCCAATTTAAGAGATTACTTACATCCAGCTACCTACTTGACACCTCTTGGACATCTCAGAGGTGCCTCCATTCAGACGCCATTCAGCTACTCACCCTCCCCCACCCTCGGGCCTCTCCCAGAGCACCCAGCTCGGTGTTCTGCAAGACCAACCATCCAGGCGCGGAAGCTGGACACCTGAGACACATTCTTGGCCCTTCCCCACCATCCTAACGCATTGCCAAGCCCAGTCAACTGCACCCGCTAAAGGCTTCTGCTCCCCTCCTTCACCACCGCCCTAGGCCAGCAGGTCATCATCATGCAAAGCCTACACTCGTCCACTCCGGACCCCCTCAGCCCCACTCCACAGTCGATCCAACCGTATCTCCCCTCCCACCACCCTGACCCTCCTTGCTGAATACCCTCCAACAGCGTCCCAACGCCCTCAGGATAAGGAAGGCTTCCCAGGCTTGGCTGGCCCTGCCTCTCCAGCCCCATCCCACACCACAATTCCTCCTGCTCGCCCTGCTCTAGCCACATCGGCTTTTCCTTTGAGTCCCTGGGACTCACCCCATTCCCTTCTGCCACAGGGTTTTTGCATATGCTCTTCCCTCTGCCTGGAACACTTTCCCCTATCCTATCACCTAGCTAATGCCTGTCCATTTATTTTTACCAAGGTGTACGGTACAGTGCACTGAAGTATACAGCTCAATAATTATTTAGATGTATACACTCACGTGACTCCCACCCAGATCTAGATTTAGAACGTTTCCAACACCCGTAAGTTTCCCTTGTGACCTTTGTGGTCTATGCTCTTCCCCACGCCCCCCCCAGGTAGCCACTATTCTGACTTCTATCACAATGCCTATTCATTCTTCAAAAGGCAGACCATGCAAACTTTTCTCAGGGAAGCCGCCTCCTGTCCCATGGAAAAAGTCTAACCTCTCCATCGGAGGCACTTGTTACACTTGGGGATCCGCATGTGTTGGAGTCATTAGGTGATCTGTGTCAATCTGCCCAGGAGAGCATGGACATGTACTTATCCTCACCTCTCTTTCCCAGCGCTGGCAGCTGCAGAGCGATGATGACAGAAAACAGCTGATGCCTATCAAGTGCTTATTATCACCAGGTACTCATAGGCACGAACTCATTTCTTACATCCACCCTATCAAGCAGGTACCATTATCATGTACCCATTTTACAGGTGAGGAAACAGAAGGTGTAAGAAGCAAAATAACCTGCCCAAAGGCATTACGTGTAAGTGGTGGAGTCAGGATTGGAACCCAGGCAGTCTGGCTACAGAGCATGTGCTTAATCATCAAGCAACTCTGCCTCTCAGAGGCCACTGGAATGTCTAATGAGAAGTGCCCAGGACAGTGTGAATGAATAAAGGAGTGACTTTAGAAATGAGTTGATGAGATTCCATTTAAAGAAACTAAGGGAGCGCCCCAGAAACTCCCCAAGGAGACCAACAAACAAATGGGAGGTAAACTGTCACTGAATCCCCTGCACAGGCCCACGATTTGGTGCTCTGCAAACACCAGAGCCAGTGCATTTCCCCAGGAGTCAAGGCAGGAAGCTGTCTGCTCTGGGCACAGAGAAGCAGCTGGTGCCTAGCACAGGGCACCCCATGGTGGAGGAAGGATCACGGTGCAGGTTCTCTCGGAGGCTGGAGGCCACGCTGTGCTGGAGGAAACGGTCCCCCGGCTCCATTCACGCTTACCCAGCAACCCAGTCACCTTCATACCCATTCAGCACCTCCGGCCCTCTGACACAGGAAGATGACACTCTGGAAGGCAAATAAGCAGTTTGCCTGGCTAGAAAGTGATATTCCATTGCATATCTACAAACTGGCATTTGGCGTGTACCCCAGTTTTCCAGAGCCTGATAATCCTGGGTGAGTTCACAGGCTATTGCAGGCAAAGACCACCACGTCACGGGGCACCTTTTAACTGTTTCAGTACCGTTGACCCCATGGCCACACCCAGAAAGCTCAGGAAGAAACGTACAGGAAATCATTTATTTTCTCACAGCACACTGCGCCCCGGGCTCCCTCTCAGCAGAGGCACAGCTCTCAGAACGGCTCCATCCATGAGCCCCCAGGCAGCCGGTGCCTGGGCTCTGTTCACACAAAGTTCTGGGCGATGGCCAGCACCTTGGAAAACTCGCCTTCCCTCTGGCGTAGGCTGCTGGGGATGGGTGTCTTGATTCGGGTCCCCACAGGGTTCCCGTTGTCCTCGATGAGGACCACGTTGTTAGAGTCGAACCTGGGGGTCATCCTGGGACCAGGCATACGATGCCCCACAATAAGTGCCTTTTTCTTCTGCCCCTTGATGGCCAGCAGGATCCGGTCGCCCACTTTGCCCACCCCGTTCTTGTTATAGACGTGGATGCAGCGAGGAGGGCGATGGTACGGGGTGTTTCCCAGGGCACTGTTGTCCACCACACGCACCCGCGTCATCTTCTGAATCGCACCAAGGCTCCCAGTGGTGCTGGCGGAAGAGGAAAAGAGTCTGAGGTCTGCATCTCTGCTGGGCAGGGCGCAGAGGCTCTGCCAGACCAGGCTTGGCAGCGTGCACATTGGCAGGGCCCTGACAGAGGTGGCGCCTGGGAAGGCTTCTCTGTGCCCAAGGCAGTGCCCTCACAGTTCTTCACAGCTTCTGCTGCCAGGTCAGGACCTCGATCTGGATGGGTTTTAAAGAGGACCTGATATTCTGTTACAACAAACTGCATGGCAGACTTAACTTAAAGCCTTCGGTTTCCAAAAGGCCTCTGAGGATTAAGGGAATACCTTATGGGCCAGGCCTCGCCCACTGCCTAGCCTGCAAAACCTGCTCCCCCAGAATACGCTGATTACCAAATGTCCCATCTACATGTCGCTGAGAACCAGAAGGTACAAGTGAGTGTGTCTGCTAAGGGAGTCCTTTGACACAACATAGCAGAAACTGAAAATAAGTCAAGGTAACAATCTTTTGTTTTAATGTATTTTTCCCCACTATAAAGCATACCTATTAAAGGCAAATAAGCTATTATTAAGCCATCTGATGACAGTGGGAATTCTAGTTTGCTGCCACTAGGACCCTAGTGCTGGTGTTCTCCCGGGTGACCCGGCGTCCTCTTCTCTCATTCCACATGCCTACCCTGGGCAAGGTTCTCTATCCCCATTGTTTCCAGCTAGTAAATTCCATCTCCAGCCCCACTTCTCTCCTATCCTCCAGTCCTATATTTCCACTCCAACTCCTCACGTGTCCTGCGGATGCTGCAAACTCAGTAGGTCCTACAGTGACTTCATCACCTCCCCCTGCAAACCTCCTCCCACTGCTGTGTTTCCAGCTTCTCCAGAAAATTCAGCTCCTGAGCCATAAACCTCTCTCCATCACCATCCACTGGCTACCCCGTTCTACTGACACCGCTCCTAAACACCTCTGTCCTCTCCCTCCACCCCCGTCGACACCTCCTTCATCCAGCAGCTCACTCTCTTACACCAAGACTATTCCGTTAGTGTCCTAACCAGCTCCCTGCACACCTCACTCTGCCAACCAAGAGCTCTTTTCAAAATATAAAATGGAGGCCACTCCCCTGCTCAGGACTGGTCAGTGGTTCCCCCACTGTATACACTGTCAACAACCTGGCCTCTATGTACCTGCCTTCTGAGGTCCTCTATCCTGCCACTCACACATTCACTCTGAGCCCCGATGGCCGGGAATCCCTGGAGCTCTCCAAGCGTGCCAGGCCTCTTGGCCCTCCCTGGGGGCCTGGACAGGACCTGCCCCCATGTGCCTTCTGGGAAGGCAGCTGCTATCCTCCTCTTTTCCTCCTCCTCCTCCGTTAGCAGCCCCTGCCTCGGGCCTTCCAAAGAACTGTACAAGCCTCTATTATTATACTGGCCACATTTTCTTAGAGTTATTTGTTTCCAACTTTGCTCCCATGGCCAACTGTGAGAACTCTTCCAGGGCAGGAAGCAATTCTTATTCATCTCTCTATGACCAACCCTGGGCACAGGGCTCGGTAAACACTTGCAGAACGAGTGCACGAACAAGGCCAAAAGGCATGTTTGCCAACAGGAATGCAACCTGTGCTCTCCGCCCTGGCTTAGCATCTAAATGGGGAGGGGAGAGGTTGTCAAACTTCCATCATGCTTGAGTTTATGGTAATAAGTATGTGATTTAAAAAATATATATATATATATATTCCATTTTTAAGAGAGAAGGGTTTCCCCCCTTTTGTTTATATGTTTTTTTAAAAGTGAAATATTATAGTTGATTTACAATGTTCTGCTAGTTTCAGGTGTATAGCAATGTGACTAAGAATGAGTATATATACTCATATATATCTAAAGTATATATATACTTTAGATATATATAAAATGTATATATATCCATATAAATGCATATAGAGAGTATATCTATGTATATATATACATATATATGTATATAGAGAGTATATATACACATATATGTATATAGAGAGAATATATATGTGTATATATGTGTGTGTGTATATACAAAGTGTATATAAAATGTATATATATACATTTTCTTAAAAGAGAAGGTTTTAATGCACTGGAGGAATGATAGGGTTGAAAGACATCAGATTCACTATAAGAGTCTGGCAAGGATGGAGGTTTCATCATTCTCCATATCCACTCCCAATCCCATCCTCAACAGCAATATCACCTCCTTACCTATCCCCCTCACCTGGCCCGACCAAACCCCAGTTCCATCTATGCCTTTGGATTTCCCTGACCCCAAGCCCACCTCCCTGAGTTTCCACTCCCACTCTAGTCACCAATACCCCACCCTGACAGGAGGCTTACTCAAAGACACAGCTTTAAGAACTTAATAGGAAAAGTTACCTGAAACAGCGTTGGCTCAGTGCTCTGCTCACGTGGGCAAAGGGGCCCCAGAGCCCAGTAAAGAAAGCCATGGGATCCCAAGATGGCAAATCCTGCAGGGAAAAAGGGGGGAAAAGGATTTATTTCTAAGTCTATGTCCACACTCAGAGCCAGTAGTTTTTGGTGTTTGGTGTTTTTGTTTTTTTTTTTAAGACTTTTGGGGACTTGTGTGGGAGATGGCACTTCGAGCAAAAGATCATTAGTCACTAAATATAAATCTTAGTGGTTAAAAGATACGCAGATGATTAGATGGAACTCCAGCTGCAATTTTGCTGATTCATATTCTAACTGGGGTCAGAGAGCTGGAATGGCCCACCACAGTTCTCGCTGTAGGTTACACAACAGCACAGAGAATGCCTTCATAATTATATCACCTCCACAGCACGAATCCTCTGGGACACACCCAGGCAGGAAGCACTTCCCACATCCTCCACAGAGGAAAACCTGCACACTGGCCCCTTGTTGACACTCGTGTGCCTCCTGAAACCAGAACTTTTACTCCCTGGAGGAAAGCAGATTATCTGAGCAGCTGCCCACGTTGTCTGTCACCACATCACCTTTCCCCCAAATGTAAAAACCAGAACACCTAGACAGCTCAAGGTTAGCAAAGTAGTGCCAAAGGATGCCCTTGCCAAGTCACTGACCAAGGCCTCTATTTGGGTCGGTCTCCCAAATGATAACGTAACACAGAAAAACTACCTACTCGCTGTACAGCAGAAACTAACACAATATTATAAAGCAACTATACCCCAATTAAAAAAAAAAAAAGAAAGAAAAACTACCTACCCTACACTGCAGCTGAAAGTGGGCTTTGGGAGAGCAAGCTGGAGACAAAAGAGCAAACACCAACCCAACACTGGTGACTGCAGCTTGCAGAACCTCAACCCTGTGCTCCCTAGCACCAACCTATATGGCCATCCCCAGGTTCCTGAAACACCTGGGCACCAGTGAGGGGAATATTTAAGAAAAACCTACAGCCAGCTGGGAATTCCAGCTGCAAGACATGCCTGTTTTCCACCCACATGTTTGGCTACAGAGGGCCTCATTCAAGAGCTCTGCTGAGAAAGCCTCTACCACTGTAGTATTTACACACAGCTTTGCCTTGCATAAGTTCAAAGCACCTTAGATAAGAGTTTATTTAATAATGGTGGGGGAAAACTCACTATTTACTTTCACAGAAATACCTAAACACTCCAGAAATGCTTATTAACTACAATTTAGCCTCAAACCTCAAACTTATTCGCCAGTGTTTTCCTTAAGACAACCCAGGAAGCGTTGGCCAAAATGTAAATAGGATCAGAAACATATGCAAAAGAAGGCGGCCTACTTACAGAACTACTAACATCTGACACACAGAATCAAAGACTATCAGATGAGGCCAGCTTTACCTTCACAGCCTGGTAGCCCTGGAGAAGGAGCTCTGAGCTTCGGCTTCCCCATCTGTAACATGGGGTTTCCCCACCTGTAACACCTATTCACAAGACGGTCCTGAGGTAAGCCATGCAAAGCACAGGGCATGATGCCCGCACTCAATACACCCTCAATACCTATTAGCCCTCTCCATCATCATCGTCATCACATCACGTCCCGTTTCGAAGATCAGGAAACTGAGATACAGAGAGAGGAAGGGACTTGCATAAAGCCCCATAATTAGCCAAGGGCAGAAGCAGAACCAGAAGTGGACTCAGCTTAGGTCCAAGGGTCTTCCCTCCACACCCTACGGCCTCACTCTGCCGTAAAAAGCCCACTTCACACAGGAACTCAGGGTGAGAAGCAGCTTTGAGGGTCACCTGGTCTTTTTCTGCTTTCTTTCTTTATGAAAATGTATCGACTAGTTATAATGTGTCTAAGTGCTTTACATTATCGTCTCATTTAAGCCTCACAAAAACTACGAAATGGACACTATCATTAGCCCCATTTTATACAGGAGGAAATGAGGCCTAGAGAGGTTAGATCATCTGCCCAAGTCGCACAGCTAGGAGTGACAAAGCTGAAATCTGAACCCCAGAAGTCGGCTTCCTGAACCCACCCTCTGAATCAGCACAGTTAACATGGTAACTTTAACTTAAATATTAATATTTTTCCAACTGTTAGATCATCCTTGTTCCATCAAGAATACTGATGTCACATGAACATTTTACTCAGACCTAACTCAGTGCTTGCTGAATCAACTGAAATGCAGACAAACACCAGGTGAAAGTCATTCACTTTCATCCAATTTAGGTTTTGAATACAATTTGAAGTGTAGGTGGCAAGAAGAGCTCCACACTCTGAGCAATAATGGAAAATTGGCTTTAAAAAAACGGAATAAAAAAAGTAGCTCTGAAAAGCAGTCCTTCTGGTCCAGGCTGCAGTTACGTCCAATCTCAGCCAAGCCTTCCCATCTGATGCTGGCGGGCCCCTACTCTCACTCCCTGGGAGAAAAGAGGCTCCTCGGCTCCTCCAAAGAACCCTCAAGGTTAGTCCAGCGCCACCCACATTCCTTCTCCTGAGAATTGCAACATCCAGCCTCTCCACACTGCATCGCTTCCTCCAGAGCATTTACGTGAGTCCAAGAAGTGCAGAAGTGCCTGGAGGCTTCCCAGAACTTTCCCAACTTGGGCATAACAAACCCCACCATTCAAGGCACCTCCCTAAAATCTACAGGCCAGCCTGTGCACAAACCACACCCAGGCCCCCTCTCTCTGCCTTGCTGAGAAGCCACCACCACAACCTGGGTCCACCTCTGCCCAACCAAACTGCTCTGGCCCCAAACACACCTCCTGCGAGCAGCTCTGTGTAAGGCTACAGCATCTGCTGTCACCCCTCCTGCACACCAAGGACATCCGGGCGTCCTGTGCCAAAGGAACTCTCACTGTTCCAATGTTCACTATCCAAACTCAGACATGGAATAACTCTGGATTTTTATTTTATTTTTTTATTTCTGGAGATGAGGCTGATAGCCCTTAACATTCTAGTTCTTGCTACTCAATATCCACAGTAACCACAGAGATCTTGACAACATGGCATCTGAACTCACTATAGGAGCTCAGGAATCACACAGACTCCAGATTACCTGTACTACCCTCAAACACAAAAGTAATACATTCACGGCTGCAGGGAGCACCTCCATTTTCACAAGAAAAGACCAAATTCAAAGACTTTTCACTAGCTCTTTGGTGGATCTGATAGTGACCTCCAGACCCAAAGGACTTAAAGACATCAAATGGACAGCAGTAAGCATTCCTATGAACTTGAAAGCATAAAAGAAGCAAATATACTTGTATATTTGTATACAAAAAAAGTCTGTGGTCCCCTCCACTGTCACCCCTGCAAAAGATCCCAGCAGGTCCTGACAGAGTGGGAGTACAATAAATACTTGTTGAATAAAATAAATGAGGTAGCCAACAGAAAGACAGATTCCCCCACCCACGGCTCGACACAGGGAAATCCAGACACTGTAGAGATCTCATCCATATATCGGGAACCAGCACATCACATGCAAACATGCTTTAGGAGAACCATGGTGCTAGTCATGAGAGGATTAGCTCATGCTATGTCTACAGGCCCCTGGAATCATCTCCTCGGTCTGGTGCTTACACGGCCCACTGTGAAAAAACACCATTGCACCACTAAACAACTGCTCAGATCAGGTAAGAGTAATGAGGGCTGCAATTTATTTCAAAGCAACTGACTGACCTTGATGTTATTTCCTAGGATAAATCCATCCTGTAGACATAGGCCCTGATTCACTTCAAATCAGTCTGTATAGAGTGCTTTGTCTTACAAGCAATGTTATTCCGAGTCCTGTGTTTGCACAGGAAGCTAACTCCAATGATATTTCCTCCTCTCCTCTCACTCAGAGGAGGCCAGGTATTCGGAAGACTCCAGCGCCAGAGATGGCTGTTCATGCCACTTCCTGGTCAGCACTAGTACTGCCATCCAGGTTTAGAGTGTGAATAATAACCTCTGGGGGTGGGGGGATGGGGAGGGCAAGAGAAGGAAGGCAAGAGACAGTGAGAGAGGGAGAGGGAGAGAAATCAATACAATCCAAGAGCCGTGCTTACTTCAAATCTTAGTTTAACTTTAAGATCTCCCTTCAGTTCTGGAGACCAGGGAAGACTGTAGATTTTAGGGACACACAGGTGAGTTTTTCACTTGGCATCACCTTATAGGTCCCACTGGAAGAACGTTGCTCCGTGAGAGCAGGGACCGTGCCTGTCCCGTCCAGCGCTACATGCTCAGGACCTAGAACAGTGCCTGGCACACAAATGGAGCTCACTGAGTATCTGTTAAATGTATAAAATTTATCTGCAATTGCAATTCATCCTCCAGCTCCAGAGAGGCTCCGTGCTGGTGGGTTGGTGGTCTTTCTTGTGCCCTTCACCCAGGCTCCCAGTAACTTGGGGGAGCTTCCTAGACACTGAGAGCTCATTTTTAGCTAATTGTAATACATAGAGACTGAACTAGAAAAGCAAACAGAAAGAGCCTAATGCTTTGTGAAAACTTAGAAAGTACCATTACTTGAACTTTAGGAATCAGCAAAATGTTGTACTTAGTATCACAGATCCACATATATTTATACATTGTCTCTACCTGAACAGTTTCCATCTTTAGGTGCCTGGCACGTTTCATAAATTTTAAAGGCCTTTCAAGAGAAACAGGTTCTAAAGAAAAGAGACAAAACAAAAAGTTCAGCCCAACTGCAAAAGAGTGTTTAAAGGAGATTCTGTTAGTAAGTGACAGAAGTGAAAAGAAACACTAGGAGAAATCAAGTGCAAAGCCCAGCCACAAAACGGACAAACTCTGCCTAGTGTAAGGATATAAATGTCCTTAATTAAAGCAGGAAAAAGCAGAGGCCTAGCAGCTTCGAGGAAACAAAAAACAAAAGGGAACTCCCTGGACCCTCTGCCCTGTCATGCTGACAGCCCTTCCCATCTCCTGCAGGTTTCGCCCCAATCATTCTGGACCAAAAAGTACTCCTGTTTGTTGCTTAAATACTCATTACTGATTTGTCCCGGAAGCATTCTCTTTCAGGAAGTTTTGTGAATTGTTTTTTGTTTTTTTTTTTAAAACACATCTTTTGTGAGTTTTTTTAACCTCACATAAGTATACATGTTACACTTCTCAAAGTACTTTCACACGGATCACTTTCTTGGTTGATTTCATTCTTGAGCACCCAGTGGAAACAGAAAGATAAATAACAAAGAGCAACAGTTTGGGGAGGGTTGATTCCTAAGGATTTTTAACAGTTCTGAAGGTTCAATAGAGCAAGTGCCATTTCGCAGGTGAAGAAATTAAGTCAGAATTGCTAAGCGACTTGTCAGCTTGTCCTAGGAAGGGAAGAAGGGTAGAAGGCTGTTTCTACTACACCCTGCACAATACTTGCCCAGCTAAGGTGCTTCTTTAACCACTAATAGACTTCACAGAAACAAAAACACCCCACACAGTGCAAGTATTCTTTCTCCTCTCTTAAAGCTGCCACATAATCTTTTAAAACTCAGGAATTAAAAAGCTGTCTTTTCAATAGATACCTGCACCACAAACAGCACAGCCTGGGACCAACACTGAAGCTGATTCTGATACATTTGCAAAGGTGTGAGTTTTCACAGCGTTACTATCAAGAAGCAATAGCAAGCCCTCATTAGCACCATGGGCTGTTTCTACCATGGCCACCAGTGAGGACCCCGGTTCTCAATCTGGTTCACAAAGAAAAACACGTTTCCAGGGTTCTTGTCTCTATCTGTTGGTTAACTATACGTGTTTATTTACCTGTATATTTGTTTGCTCCACCTTGTTACAGATTTAAAATCGTGGTTCTTAAAAATATCTGACAGCTCTCCATTATTCAAGTTGGTTTTTCAATGTGTAGATCTTACCTATTTCTAGCTTTGCTCCCCTGCCATCCCCACCTCACAGGTGTGCAAACACCTATAGTTCCAGAAATAAGTTTATAACATTCTTGGTATGGTCTAACTCAGAAAAACGGCACAAGGCAAAGGTAAATTCTACTTAATCACGTACATATTTCTCTCCTATTAGTACCTCTACCAAGCCAGTGGCAAGGAGCCAGGTTTATAGAGATGTCAGGTGGGCTGGCAGGGGGATGGGGGTGGGATGAAAGGCCCAAAGAAAGGGTGTCTCCTCCACCCCCCCTCCCCTCCTCTCCTGCCAAGTCTGTTTCCTTGGAATCCACTACTCCAGGCCTCAGTGACTCTGTCAACCAAGGGTCATTGGTAAGAGCAAAGAGGCAAAGAAATGAACGTGTTTTAGCTTCACTCATGTAAGGGATGGTTTTTCAAGTGGGAGAACCCCTCTCTGAATTAACCAGTAGGGCCCAGGTCTGCAGCATAAACAGTTTGTTTCCCAGATTCTGACCAGGGAGAACAGTCTCACTCCCTGATTCTCAGGGCAGCACTATGGATGTCTCTTTAAGATCACTCAGTCCTGAAAGTGTTTTTCAGCTTAAAGTAGACTAGGAAAAGCACTCCCTCTTTTCTAAAGACAGATGATTTTTTTTTTTTTTAAAGTTTTCGACAAGGAGACTTTCTCACTCTGAGTTGTGTTTCACTGGTGAATAATAAGCTACCTGGCACTTTTCTTAATAAGAGAGCATATTACCTGACCCAGAACAACATTTCTGGGATCTGAATCATAGCCCTCTCCTACAAGCTGGTTGTCATGGCTAACACACATGTAAAATCACACCAGGGTGAACCAGAACAACCCACTGGCCTCTAAAAAAGGATCAATCGTAACCTGATTTTTGAGACCCTCCCAAGTTCCCACATGGCCATAAAAACTATCCAAGTAATGAAAAGAACAGGAAAATCCATCTTATGTGGGTCCAGGTGTCATAATCCCCCAAGACGGGAGTGGGGTAAGACAGGCTTCAAAGGACTCTTGCATCATGTAAGATTGTAGATGATGAGGAGAGTCTAAATAATTATGTTCAGTGCTCAACAGAGCACCTAAAAAAATGGACTCCAGGGAAGGTTTTTACCCTTCATATTCAGGGGCACTAATAAAACATCCTGGCCATTGTTCCTTCATGGATTCCACGGTGTACTTCATTCAGTTCTCATTTCGGTCTTTTTGAAACGTTTCCTCTTCTCTCTGTTAGTATGTGGTGACCCTAATTAGGCACAGGCAGAAATAGATCTGGAATCCACCACATGTTAACACACCTAACTGCATTATTAAAAAGATCCTCAGGGGTCTCAAACCCAGGTAACTCCGGACTCCCATTTCCATTTTCCACATATCCATTACAAGGGCTACTTGGCAATGGATCACACCAGATTTTCAACCATAAAATCAATACAACGTGTAAAAAGTTCCATAGAAAATATACATCCAAGAAGCTCTAAGGGCAAAACGGACAATTCCATAAAAGGGAAAAGCAACAACAACACAAATAGGACAGATTCCTTTTCATCTAAATGTCTTGCTGCTACCCAAAACAGCTCCCAGAATCAAACCTACGAAGACTCCTCTCACCAGGCAGTCTACCATACACAGCTTAACCCCACCTCCCTTTCTGGCCTTCTTAGGAAGGCAACCTACTTCCTACCCCAACAAAATCCTTGCTCTTCCATTGTACGTATTTCCATGAGTGAAGGGTAAACTGTCTTCTAGCATAGTAACCTCCCTGAAAAAAGAGACCCACTCTGTTGTTTATTCTATATCCCTGGTGTGCTAACTGCATCCTCGTGGACAATTTTAAATGACTCTAAACACAGGCTGATGGAGCAAGAGCATAAACAGGAGAACACAGGAAACCAATGTGTTTCAAACTTTTCTGTGACACACAGAAACGCACTGCATAACACCTCCTAATACACTCACACACTCACACGTGTGTATACCTGAAGCAAGTGTCCAGAAACAATACTCACCCTTACTAAGTACAATGCTCTCTGATATTTTCTATTCTACTTCATTTTTTCTTAAATGATGGCCATGATCCACTAAAGTGATTTCCAATTAACTGATGGGACTCAGTTTGAATGGGAATTCAGTTTGAACTGCATCAAAACCTTACAGCTTCATTACACAAGCTACTAATGAACCCTTGAAAAAGCCAGCAGACAGCAGAGACACTGGTCAGCCACAAGAACCAGACACACCCAGGTAGGCAGTGCCCTTCCTCTGTCCAGCAGCCCAAGTTCAAGTATCTCCCCAGCTTTTCCCTAGTAACCCGAGGTGACTGGTGACTCTGTCATATGCTCTTTAGTTAACCTCTTTATAAATTGAGTCCATCAATCTCTTTGGGTAGCAAAGTTCATTTACTGCCCATGGAAAAGTTGGTATTCCATGTGCCTCTGTTATCTATTTTGTGGGTAACATACAGGAGACACACACACACACACACACACACACACACACACCTCTCCTTCCTCTCTCTCTTCCTTCCAGCCTTAATCCCTGGCAGGTGCGGCCTCTGATGAAATGAGAAACCAGGGAAACCCCTGAAGCCAGGGTAGCCACTCATAGGCATGACAGTGAAAGCGATGGACTCATTCTCCACACCACAGAAGCGCCTGACAAACGAGTCACAAAGTCATCTCAAGACCCAGATTGGGAAAGGAAAGGGAGAAACAGAGAAGTAGACAAACCCGAGCAGCCGCGCCAGAGTGACCGGCCGAGGCCACCTCGTGAGACCTAGCGGCAGCCCGCCCCAGTCCCCGGGAAGACAGGTGAGCGCAGGCCGGGGGCACGGGGGTCACAGCGGCCACCGGAGCCCTCGCCGCCCTTGGGGTATGGGAGGGAGGAGGGTCCGGGTCAGAGGACTCCTTCCCCGTCGGGACCCTCCCACTGCTCCTCCACCCCCAGAGGGCCCACGATCCTCGCACTCCGGCCCTTCCTCACCCATCCCGGAGTGTGCGCCACCCCTCCTGCGGGGAAGCAAGGGAGAGAGGAAGCAGAGAGTTAGGAGAGTGACGTCCCCTCCCCCCTCCACTCCATACCGCCTTCGCCGCCCTGGAATATCCTGCCGCGGGCCCCCACAGGCCCAGGGCCGCCTTCCCCCTACGCGGCCTCTCGCCCTGCGCCTGCGCGTCGGACCCAGCTAGGCGGACGGCGATCTGAGAGTGCGCCCGCTCCTTGCGTGTGCCGGCGTGGGGGGAGGGACCTGCGCCGCCCCGCCCCCTCATCCTCCCCCTCCCTCCTCCCGCTCCCCCT
>NW_020175393.1:10476321-10498563 GCF_003031525.2 Neophocaena asiaeorientalis asiaeorientalis
ACCCGGGGCTCCGAGCCGGAGCTGAGTCTGCGCCTGGGGGTGAGTACGAGACCCTTCCCCAGCCCCCTCTCTTTTCTTTGAGGATCCCACCACCACCCAAAGAAAAACCCCGGTCTCAGCTGCGCGTCCCCTCCCTTCAACCTCCTGCGGGACCCAGAGGTGCCCGGGCCCGCGGGACCAGGGGTGCCGCGCGCTGCCCCCAACCCCGCACCGTCCTGAGCCTATCATGTGAATGCTCCGACCCCTGCCGGGGGTCCAGAGGTACACCTACCTCTGTCCCCACCCCTCCAGAGATCTGAGGGGTGGGACCCCCGCCCCCGGCCCCCTAGCGCCACTCTTCTCCCACCTGCCCGGTCCAGGTGCGCGTCCCCTCCGCGGTTCCAGCAGCGCCCCATCAGCCCTCCACCGCTGTGGGGAATCTGCCGCCCCCGAGTTTTGAATTCCAGGGTCTCCAAGTCCAATGTCCTCGGTGTCTTTTATCTTTTCTCCTGCTCCAGGGGCCGAGTACCCCAGAAGCCGGCCCGGGGCAGGGATTCGGGCTTCGGCAAGGGCAGGGTTTGCGAGGCCGGCCGCTACCCCCCGGTCCGTCTGGGGACTGGTCGGAGGACTGGGGAGGCGACTGGCCCCGGGAGTGTGTCCTCTCCTTGCGCCCCATACAGTACAGTTCATTCATGAGCCGCCCAGGCCTGCGTTGGAGGGTGCGGTGGGGAAAGGATTCGGACTCGGAACCGGAGTGGGGCAAAGGCCCTGTTGGGGGGAGCGGGGGCGGTGTGCTTTGTCCCTCCTGGCCTGCTGGACCACCTAGGGAGGACAGTCCCAAAGCTTTGGCGCCTTCTTCCCCAGAAGAGAAGGACGCTTGGGAAGTGGAGAGGAGAGGTCAGAGGGGCCGGCTGCCCTTGGGGCTCTGAGCTGCCTCCTGCCTGGGTCCCCTGGGTGGAGGTCTGGCCGCTCAGCACTCCACTTTCCTGGAGGGGGGGAGGGGGGCGCACAGGCGGGAGGGCCAGGACTTCTGTACCCAATACTACTCTCTAGCCTCTCCCTGGGTCTGCAGCAGCCCAGGAAGAGTAAGGCCACCCTAGCCCCTCCTGAGGAGGGGCCCCCAGACCTGCCTCCCAGGAACATGTGAGGAGGGGAGTGACAGTGTCTGTCAGGCTTTCAGTGGGGGGCTGGGGGGGTGGGGTGCTGGCAGCATGACTGTCCTCCTGGGTACCAGAGGGTCCAGGCCCTGGCATGCCCCAGGTGGCACATGCTGGGGCCTGCTGTTGGCTCACCCAGTTGGGTCTTGGCCTATGGGTGGGTGGGTAGGGACGTGTCAAGGCAGAAGGCAGGTGGTGAGTAGCTAACAATCCCCTTTTGGACATCCTACAAGTTCCCTCCAATTACAACAGTTTTGGAGACCTGGGTTCAAATTCCAGCTCTGCCATTCTTTAGCTGTGCGACCTTGACAAGTTACTTAACTTGTCTGAACCTTAGTGTCAGTTAAAAAGTATGTTTACTACCATCTCCTTACGAGATTACTCATGGGCATCAAACTAGATAGTACAGGTAAAGAGCCTGGCACCCTGCCTGTTAGTGGATCAATAAGAGTTCTCTTCCCTGAACTTCTGACCCATCTTGGCATAGCACCACCCTCCCATGCCCCCACCTCCCAGCCTGCTACAGATGGATCAGTTTGTTTGAAGAGTTTGGAAACATTCTCTGCCACTCGGTGGCAGAGTCCTGAAAGCAGTGTAAGCCCTTAGGTCTAGACAAGAAGCCCATCCAGACTGAGGGGTTCTAGCATATTAAATTCTGTTTTATTTTGCTTTTTACCAGTTCTCCTTCATTAAACCAACCCCTTTTATTCCACACTTTATTGATAACAGTAGCTAATTTTTTTAGAATCCATTTGTACCTTGAACTGTGTTAAGAGCTTTACCTAAATCATCTTGTTTAATCTTCAAAACAAGCACATGACTGAATTATTATCCCCATTTACAGACGAAGGAACTGAGGCCCAGGGTGGTGAGGTAGTGTCGCCAGGTCAGAAGCCAGATCTGTCTCATCCTAGAGCCTGTACTCTTAACCACCAGGCTCTGTTGCTGGTCCCCTACACCTGCCTCAGAACCTGAAATCACAAACCCAGGGTGGAAGGTCTGGGAGCTAGAAGCAAGAGGGAAGGCAAACAGGTAGAAATAGGATGTGGCATTTTCTCCAGAGCTGTAGGTGGCAACCCCCAGCCCCCAACCACCAGTATCCTGATGGAAGTGGCTCCTCTGTTGGCTGAGGCCGAAAAGTGCGGTGGTTAAAAGCGTGGGCTTGAGCCAGGTTGCCTAGGTCCATACCCAGATCTATCACAGACTAGCTGTGTGCCATTGAACAGGTGATGTACACTCTCTGTACCTCAGTGTCCTCCTAGTGTTGTGATGGGGAGTAAACAAGATAACATTTGTAAAGCACTTAGAACAGTGCCTGGCACAAAATACGAGTTAAATAGGTATTTGATAAATGCATTCTTTTCCTACCACTTTTATCCTCATTTGTGGATGCATTTTTGGCCATCTCTCTGAAGTTGGTAGGGATGGAGCATTAATATTTCTTTGTTACACATTGAAAGACTGAGGCCCAGGTTACATAGTAACAGAACTAGCCTCCCTCTTCATCTCCTCCCAACAGACCACACTGCCTTCCTATGATCCCAAGCCCTAAATTAAATCTTTCCTAATAACTCTTTAAGAAAAGAACTTTTAATTTATAGCTCCCTCCCCACCCCACCCCCACCATGCAAACACTTCTTGATGATAAAGTAACCATCAGTTAGCTAGAAATAAAATCCTCCATCACTTTCCCTGCACACTTCCAGCTAAAGCCTCAGTGTCAGGCTAGAGAAATTCTGGGATACCACTGCTCAGGCAACCCTGTGGAGTGGATAAACTGCCCCTCTCTCCCCCAGACATTTTGCCTCAGTCTCTTCCCTTCTCTCATCTGCTCTCAGTGAAGGCTTTGAGAGCAGCTGCTCCGGGTGAAATTGAGCCCAGCAACCCCGCCTCCACAATTAAGAGCTTGGAGTACCCTGTCAGCAAGCTGAGCCACCAGCCCTGGCTCCACCCTTTCCTGCCCTGTGACCTCCTTGTGAGTGGCTTCTCCACTGGAGTCCCTGCTTCCTGCCCTGTCAAATGCCTTCCTGTTGGTGCAGGTGGGAAGAGCAGTGCAGTTACAGAGGGGAGAGTGCTTTGTGACTGTAAAGAGGGAGGCAGCAGATGGACCTGGTGACTTCAGTTACTAAGCACGTACCTGGACCCTCACCTGCTCTACCGGCTCCCCTTATGTAGGAGCTCCCAGAATGTTCCACCTTCCTTGGAGTGGAGAGGATAGAATGGAAGGGGGATGCTGCTCCAGGGGTTTGTACCCATTACATTCTGGCCTGGTGGAGCCTTGGCGTTTTGGAGAGAAACAGGCAAGGAGTGGGTATGGGCTGGATCGATTCCTGGAGTGCATTAGAGTTGGGACTTAAGGGAGGGGGGACTTGTATAGAGGCCCCCCAGTTACCACAGCAAGATACCTATACCTACCTTTAACCTTTCCTGGTGCACCTTATGTTTACATACCAAGGCTCCCAGACACACCCACATACACACCCCCACTTAGAGACCAACGACTCTCTTCATTTCCATGGATTGCCATGTAGTCACCCAGCTCTCCACCTCCCACCCCACACACACACAGATACACATATCAACACAAGTTTACACACCTAAACACGCACATTCTCACAGTGCTGTGGTGTTCTCTAGCCAGGGAACACGTAATGAGTGTTCATCGAAGCTTCTGTAGTCTGCAGAGTCCTGTTCTAGGCGCATCAGAAAAGCATCAAGGTGCCCTGAAAAGTGTTAAAGCTCTAGAAAGAAGTTGACCTAGGTTTGATCCCCAGGTCCCTTATTTTATGAGCAGTATGACTTCAGGAAGCCTACTTAACTTCTCTGAGCCCCATGCCCTCACCTTAAAATAGCAATGACATCCAACTCTGGAGTGTCAATGATTAAATGAAAAATGTATATATTCTTGAAACAGTGGGCGCTCCATACATGGCACCTGCTACAATTACTAAGTTAATGGTTTTTTTTTTTTTTTTTAAGGCAACTTGGGCTGGAAAGGAAGAGGGAGGCATAACACACAGGGCAGTTATTCCCTTAGCTTTCCTAACCCAGGCTTTTCAGAGACTCCCTGGGACCAAGTGAGACACACAGACAACCCCAGCTTCCCTTCCATCTGAGAGCTAGTGCGTCTTGCCCTGCAGTTGAAATGTTAGGAAGAGGCAGGGGAAAATATGGGATTGGTGGGCAGGAGAAACCTTCCGAACCACCCCCGGGGGCTGGGGGACGCTTGCTTTCCAGAGTTGCAGTCACCGATTCTATGTTTGTTGTTCTCTCTCTTTGCCTGGTTTCCTTTCTTCCCTGGGGACCCCACGCACACACACCTACAAAGCAGAGCTTCAGTGTTGTCAGCAGAAGGGGCCCCCAGGGGCCCTCCAGTAGGATGGGGGTGGGGCGGTGGTGCCACGGCCACACTTCTCCTCCGTCCCAGGAGCCTCCCCAGAACCGGGCTCAGCTCGGTCCCCAGGCACTTCCAGAATCCAGGCATCCAGGCTGGCTGCCCCTTTCCTCCTCCTCCCTACTCATCCACCAGACTGTAGAGGGCTGGACAACCAGACAGTGGCAGGGAACCAGGCCGGAGGACACTACCCTGGCTGCAGGGGGCTTGGGCCAGATGAGAGGCCCCCACCCACTCTCCCTTCCTTTGCCAATGGAGAACCTCGCTGCAAGGCATGGCATTCCCAGCCTGCCCTGCTCCAGGGGCAGGAGCAGGGCACTCTGGGAGTTGTAGTCCTCACAACTCAGGTGCAAAGAAAATTGGAAAGAGGTAAGGAGGCTGGAGGGGGGAAAGGTGTAGTTGCTGCCGTGGCCCAGGAAAAAGAATGAGGGTAAACCGGTGTAGCTGGGGCGAGTGAGGCAGGTCACACAAACCCAGAAGTCCTGCTTTTTTTTTTTTTTAATCTCTCAGAGATTACTTTTTAAAATAAATTTATTTATTTATTCTTGGCTGCATTGGGTTTTCATTGCTGCAGCCTGCGCGCAGGCTTCCTCTAGTTGTGGCGAGCAGGGGCTACTCTTCGTGGCGGTGTGTGTGCTTCTCATTGCGGTGGCTTCTCTTGTTGCAGAGCACAGGCTCTAGGCATGTGGACTTCAGTAGTTGTGGTGAGGGGGCTCAGTAGTTGTGGCTCGCGGGCTCTAGAGCGCAGGCTCAGTAGTTGTGGTGCACGGGCTTAGTTGCTCACAGCATGTGGGATGTTCCCGGACCAGGGCTCGAACCCGTGTCCCCTGCATTGGCAGGAGGATTCTCAACCACTGCGCCACCAGGGAAGCCCCAGCAGTCCTGCTTTTTAATGGACTTCCCACTCTGACTCCATCCTCAGACCCCTACTCTGAGGACAGAGGGACAACTCTAAAGCTGAACATCTTATTTTGAAGCCAATTGTATTGGGAAGGTGATTAACAGAGTTGAAAACTGAACAAATGAAACCATGCCATTTTTCTAATAGGGGTAGAAAGAAAAGATCAGGATTAGGTAACTGGCTCCTGACCCATCCTCCTCTGGTCTAGAGACCCCTCCACTTAGACCTAAGAACCCTCCCCATCTTCCCTCAGGCTCAGCTCTGCCCCCTGCCTGAGACAGAGAGAGACAGAGGCAGAGAGTTTGTGTTGGGAAAGAGAGAGAGGGGAGGGAGAGGCAATGTGTGTGTATGGAGGTAAATGCTAGAGACTCACAGACAGCTTCCAGCTTAGAAAACCCAGTCTCCCTAGTCCAGACCTGAGCCAAGTTCTCTAGATCCAGGGTGGGGTTGCATCCCGAGAGCCAGTGAAGGTAAATCCATGTGACTCAACCCTCTCCTCCCCAGGCCCTTATCTCCAGAGGCCACAGCTTCCACCCACCCAGGCAGCCCGGGGATCTGCCCTCACTGTCCCCTGCCCACGCCCATCCTGCCGGAGCCATGACCAGAACCGTGAGGGGGACAGGGGCCGAGCCCAGCTGACTGCTCTGCCCTCTTCCCAGGAGGACCATGCGGCAGTAGCAGCCATGCTGCCCTTCCTGCTGGCCACACTGGGCACCACAGCCCTCAACAACAGCAATCCCAAGGACTACTGCTACAGTGCCCGCATCCGCAGCACCGTCCTGCAGGGCCTGCCGTTCGGGGGCGTCCCCACCGTGCTGGCTCTGGACTTCATGTGCTTCCTTGTGAGTGCCCACATGCCACCCTCCACCCTTGGCACTCACACCCTGTACGTCGCTGGCCAACACCTGCAGCTCTAACCACTCTCCCACCTGCCCCTGGCTCCCCAGGCATGACTGCAGGAGGGAATGCCCATCACCCAGCCCAAGCCTAGCCTCTGACCATTCTCCCCAGCCAGAGTCATCCCTTTCTAAGACAAAAATTCTGCCCCTCTGCCCTGCCGTCCCGGCTAGTCCAGGGGGTGAACGGCCTCTCCTCCTGCCAACCACCCTCTCCTTCCTCAGGCACTGCTGTTCTTGTTCTCTATCCTCCGGAAGGTGGCCTGGGACTATGGGCGGCTGGCCTTGGTGACAGATGCAGACAGGTAAGGCCCCGGGACCCGCCGCTACCCCTACACACAGGCTTGCGTGCGCACACACATGTGCACCCAGCACACGTGCACCCACACATCGCGTCCACACTCCTCGGGGAGAGGAGGAGAGCCAGCCCGTTCTCATCCTCTTTGGTGGGGGGATGAAGAGGGACTGGTCCCAGAGTGGGCATGAGGGCCCACAGCTGGGCCTTTGTCCCTTGCCAGTCCCTGGAGACACACCCCTGCCCCCGCTAACCCTGTCTGTTCTCTGTCCCCAGGCGCCAGCGGCAGGAGAGGGACCGAGTGGAACAGGAATAGTATGTGGGGCAGCAGCCCCCTCATCCCCACTAAACCAGCTTTCCCTTTTCTTCTCTTTCATGCTTCTCTTCTCTTCCTGCCACGTTGCCGGTTTCTCTTTTCAGCTTTCTCCTCTGCAGGCTCATGTTCGGATTAACGCAGGTGGTGTGCTTTGCAGAGCAGGGGGCTCCCCAGCTTGTCTCTGCCGCACTCCCCCGTCTCTCCCTCTGGCCCCCAGCCTGGGAGAAATCCCTCCCCTTGTGCCCCATACACGCAGGCCTCAGCAGTCCTGGTTCGCTGGGGTGGAGGAGCCATCCTCCTGAGAACCCACAGTATAGTCGTCCTGTTGGTTGCAGAGACAAGATTGGGTGTCTCCAGTGGCTTCTCACCCCCTAACAGCTAGTTCTTCCTATTCCAGGGTTCCCTGCTCACCCCTTCTGGAGGCCTGGGAGGGGGGCTGCCAGAGAAGCTCTGAGTCTGGCCTTCTGTGTCCATCACCATCTCTGTCTATAGGCCTGGCATTGGAGTTGCGGCAGCTGCTGCGGTCAGGGAACAGGGAGGGTGGAGGACACACCCCCAGCCCCCCTCACCCCCGGGCCTTCTAGGGCTCTCCCGGTCCAGCCTGTCCTTCACCACACCCGCTCCACTGCCCTGTGCCCCGTGTGGGATCTGCGCCCCCGTCCCCCACTGGTCAGCTCCGGAACTGCAGGGCCAGCTCACATTCTTCCTTCAACCTCCACGGGGTGCTGGTGAACACCATGCCCTGCATCAGTGCCCCCCAGGTCCCCCGGGTCCCCTGAAGGGAAGGGAGGGGTTTAAGGGAGGCAGGGAGAGGGCAGTCACTCATCCCCGCTTCTGCCTCTGCGCTTTCTGTGCCTTGTCTGGACCCTGGAGCTCTGGAGTGGAAGCCCACCCACTTCACCTGGCTCCCCAGGGACTCGGACTCACCAGCTCTCTGATCTCTCATCTCCCCACCCCCAGTGTGGCCTCAGCTATGCACGGGGACAGTCATGACCGGTATGAGCGTCTCACGTCTGTCTCCAGCTCCGTCGACTTTGACCAAAGAGACAATGTGAGTGCCGTCCCCCCAACTTCTTATCACCCCCTCCTCCAGGGCACGTGGGCTCAGCAGCCTGTAGCTTCCAGTGTTAGGAGTCAGGGGCCTATGGAGTGTGGCCTTTTCCTCAGCAAGGGTAATGCTTGTCCGAGAGCCACGGGGTAGCCCCTGAACCCAGAACTCCTGGCTCTGTCTTCTATGGCAGCCTCCAAACCAGCATAGGTTGAACATCTGTGATTTCTAAACGTCATTTGCCCCGATAGAGTTCTGTGCCTGCCTCCAGTGATCAATGCGAAGGACGACTGTTTTCTTAGATGTGGTTCTAGAAGTAATAATGAGCCTTCCAGGCCCACCTAGCAAAACACACAATCCATTGTGCTGCTCAGAGGTTGCAGGCTGGCAGCCCCTGGCTGCCTGGGGCCAGCTGACCTCCTTTAGGTTGGAGCTGAGGGGCAGGGGCCCCTGTAGACAAGGCATGTACTTGGTGATGCAAGGGGACCCCAGACCCCTCTCAGGTCAGACACCACACTCCTGCCTGGCCCTCTGTCATTCTGCCGGGGTCAGAACTCTAATCCTGGCCAGAAGTCTAATCCTCAGGCCCTCGGGTGGCACTGATCAGTCCAGCTTAGGCTGTGGGCCCTGGGGGCGGCAGCTCCTGCAGCCGCCATAGCAGAAGCCTGTCAGCTTCCCGAGTTGGACTCATACTGGTAAGTGGCAAAGCAAAGCTATCACCCCTACCAGCCAGCGGTGTCCAGATGATCCCCAGACTCAGGTGATGTTGGCAACAGGTAGCACAGTCCTGCATCTTAGCTGGAGGGCACCTCTCTCCCTCATCCCGGTAGGAAGTTGAGGGAGGGTCTCCCTGTCCGGCCCTGCCCCGCGTATCCCCACTGTGCCCTGAGTGGGGTCTCTGTCTGAAGACAAGCCTGGGGGCTTGAGAGCAGGACATTGCAGCTCACGGTGACCCTGGGTTGGTCCCTCTGGGGCATCCTGGAAGGTAGGTGCGGGACCTTGGGCAGCGTAGCCCACCACTCTGCTCTTGGCAGCCACGTCGCAAACTCGCCATGTTAGCTGCAGGCCTGAGGTCCCTTCCTAGAACCCTGAACCCCACCCATCCCCACCCTGGCCCACACGACTGCAGGACTTTCTCCAGTTCTGCTGCCCCCTTGGGTGTTTGTGGGGATCTGCACTCTGGGCACGAGCGTCCGCCGATGACCCCCTTTGGCCTTGGTCCTTTTTCTTCTCTGAGGGCTGGCACCTTTCCTGTCCCCTTCTCTGGGGATGAGCTAGTTTCTGTGGGGACTGTGGGAGCTGTGACAGGTGAGCCACAGCCTGCAGGTGGGTACGAGGTCGGGGTTGGCTGGAGGGCAGGCTTGAGGGGGAAAGGAGGCTCGGGCTGGTGGGGTGAGGACTCTAGCCGATAGCCCTCTGTCCCCACAGGGTTTCTGTTCCTGGCTGACAGCCATCTTCAGGATAAAGTAAGTGAACGGTCTTCAGGCTCTAAAGAAAGAAAGAAAGAAACAGAGAGAAACTTCAGACCTGTCATCTCCCTACAAAGTCCAGAGACCAGCAGCTTTGAGGGCCTTAGCGCTCCTAGCCAGCCCAGCACCTTCCTCCCTGCTCCAGGGAGCCAGGCCCCTGCTGTTCCTCCAAGCCGGCCTCACTTTACTGCCTGACAGTCTCCTGTGCACCCGCCTGCCTGGGGTCCCGCTCTGCCCTCAGCTCTCCCCACCCCTGCCACCCCATGAGAGCAGGGGCTCACGCCGCCGCCTCAGAGCCTCGGGCAGCTAGCGGGTGGGGGCATCAGGCAGGCTGGGAGCAGCCAGCCTGCAGCAGGCAGGAGCCAGTACCCAGCAGGCAGAGGTCAGGAGATGGAGCCAGAGCGTGGCAGGCAGGCAGTGAGCCCTGAGAGAGGTAGGAAGCGCGGACAGGTCAGCACCACCACCGCCCTCGGCCCTGGGCCCCTGGGGCCCCTCTCCAAGTCTAAAGGGCTTCGCCAGCACCCCTAAAGCGCCACTGCTTCCCAGACCTCCCTCATCCCTCCCGCCTCTGCCTCTTCCTGCCACCATCCTCGTCCTCCCTTTCCAGATTATCCTCTTACTTCCTTTTCTCCCCATTCCTCACTGTTCTTCCTCTCTGCAGTCTTCCTTCTTCTTTTCCTTCTTTCTTTCTCCCCTTCTTTTGCTTTCTTCCCCCCTCATCCCTCTCCTCCTCTATTTTCCCTTTCCCTCCCCTTCTCTCTGCATCCTTCCTTTTTCTCCCTCCCTTTCCCTCTCTCTCTTTCCTCCCTCCCCTCCCAGAACATGGAGGACCCAGAGCCCCCCCTTTCAACCCCATCCTGCTGCCAGACTGGCAGGGGCTAGAGCGGACGTGGGGTGGGGTGGGCAAGGGCAGGCGAGCCGAGTGGCCCCTCTGTTGCCCTGGTCCTCACCGCATCCCTCTGTCCCCGGCGCCTGCAGGGATGACGAGATCCGGGATAAATGTGGTGGCGACGCTGTGCACTACCTGTCCTTCCAGCGACACATCATTGGGCTGCTGGTGGTCGTGGGCGTCCTCTCCGTAGGCATCGTGCTGCCCGTCAACTTCTCAGGGGACCTGCTGGGTCAGTGAGGGCCAGGATGGGCGGGGCGGGGAGAGGAGGGGGCAGGAGGGG
Organism: Neophocaena asiaeorientalis asiaeorientalis; assembly: GCF_003031525.2. Taxonomy (NCBI): domain Eukaryota; kingdom Metazoa; phylum Chordata; class Mammalia; order Artiodactyla; family Phocoenidae; genus Neophocaena; species Neophocaena asiaeorientalis. The sequence continues at coordinate 10,486,949 of NW_020175393.1, forward strand.
ATGTGCCCTGACCCCACCGTCGTCCTCTCCCTCCTCCCACCCCCCAGAGAACAATGCCTACAGCTTCGGGAGAACCACCATTGCCAACTTGAAATCAGGGTAAGAGTGGGAAGCTGGTCAGTGAGGCCTGGGTCTGCAGCCAGAGTCTGGGTGGGAACAGGGAGGAGAGGAAAAAGGGAGTGTTCAGGGGAGAGATGCTGAGGCTGCAGAGATGGCTGTGGGTCCCTGAGGGCTTAGGATGGAAACAGAAGGAGCAGATCCCAGGGATGGCCCGATAAAGAAGAGCCGTGTGCAACCCTGGGCCCAGGAGGGCTGGTTGGTGATGGTTGGAGGGCAGTATAGCCAGCAGGTAGGGCATGAAGAGATGACTTCTTGGGGACATTTCAGTTGGAATGGAACAATCTTGGGGTCTAGAGGATGTGGGGTGTGGGGCCCGCCTTGGGAGGGGGTCAGAAGTGCTCTAGGGGCCCTGTACCAGGGTTTAATTAACAGTGGGAGGTTGCGGGTGTCTGAGAGTGTTCCCAGCCCCCGTGGCTCCATGCACCCCTCTGCCCTCCAGGAACAACCTGCTCTGGCTGCACACCTCCTTCGCCTTCCTGTACCTGCTGCTCACCGTCTACAGCATGCGCAGACACACCTCCAAGATGCGCTACAAGGAGGACGACCTGGTGAGTGGAGCAGAGCCCAGGTCTGTGCCCAAGCCCAGCCCCTCCCCTTCCCTCCAGGCCTCTCCTGCCCGAGTCCTAAGGGGTATCGGCTGGCTGGCTCCGGGTGAGGCCAGCTGGCTTTGAATCCTGGCTCAGCAGCTCAGGATTCCTCCGCCCCACCATCCTGCCAGTTAAGTTACCTCTCCCAGCCTCAGTTTCCTCATCTGTGAAATGAGAGAACAGGCCCTCTCCCGAGGTAGGTGGGGGTGAGGTGAGGCCGTAAGGCACTGGGCAGGAAATACCTGCGGTGGGTATTACGGGAGTGATTGTCCCTCTCCTTCAATATTCACTCCCCAAACCAGTACTGAATGCCCACTGCATGCCACCCACTGCTGGGGCCTCACAGCCTGAGGATCTGAGAGTAGAACCTCCTCTTCCCACTGTGTAACCCCTCAGGGAGCAAGGGGCCTGGGGCTCTCACTCTGTTCACTGCCTGATTTCTATTAGAAACACTCCCCCTGCTTTCCCTGGGCCTGGCTTCTCCCAAGGCCTCCTCCTACTCCTGTCTGCTCCTCTCTGCTCACCTGTTCCCCACCCCTCCCTGCATTCTCCCGGATCGGAGCCTCAGGAAGGCCAACCTGCCCCGTCTCACCCCAGGTGAAGCGGACTCTCTTCATCAACGGAATCTCCAAATATGCAGAGTCAGAGAAGATCAAGAAGCATTTTGAGTGAGTAGCTCCTCCACTCCCACCCCTAGGACCTGTGGACCCTTCTTTGCTTTCCATCTCCAAGAGCATCCTCGCACGCCTCTCTCTCGGGAGGGTCAGGGGCTGCAGTGAGGGGTGGAGGTTAGGCTAAGGAAGAATTCTCTGACTCCAGGACGGTCTAGCACTTGGGCTGGACTTCAGAGCCCTCAAAGAGCAGGAGAAATACTTGAAAAATGAGTCCCCTGGGCCTCTCCTCCTGGCTTGAACAGGGTCATGGATTGTCGACCCCAGGTCCACGGGCCCTTGGGGTGTGTGGCTGTCTCAGAATTGTGCGTGGCATTCCAGAGCTTGTGTGCAGACTAGCAGGGAGAAGCTCCTCGGCTTTCAGTGGATCCTCAAGGAGCCCAGGAGAGCCTGCACTGCATGTTCTCCGAGACGCTTTTTAGCTGGAAGTCTGTCTTAGTGAGGGGGTGGATATACACCTCCAGGTGGCCAGAACAGTGTACAGGATTAGGAATCCTGTCACACATCCATCTGTCCATTCAGCAAACATTCTCAGGTGCTGTTGAGATCACTGTGATGGCCTGGGGACTCTAAAAATGAGTACGAGACCATCCAGCTCTCGGGGCATCCATTGATCCAGTACACTGTTTATGGTACACTTACTATGTGCTTCATCCCAGGGAGACAAAGAAGAGCCAGGCTTGATCGGTTGGGAGCTCACTGTCCAAGTTGTCTGTTTCAGGGGCCAGTGGGTGATTTTGTTTGGGAAACAGTCCGATTAAAATTAGCGGTCAGCCTATGAGCAGGGGCTGGGGAGACTGCAATCCTAACTGGAGTTTTTGGGATCGGTACAGTCAGCATTATGGAACAGCCTTTTCATTGACCCGTTCATTCCACAGCACAGTGGATATTTACTGAGCACCTACTGTGTGCAGGCTGTTGGCCCAGGCCTGAGTCTGTGGTGCTGAGCAGGACGCAGCCCTTGTCCTCGTGGAGCCCCTGGCTAGCTGTCAGCATCAGGCAGGGTCTGGGGTCCAGGTTTGCAGTCTGTCTGGGTTGGAGGACTGACCCAGCACAATCAGGGGTTATCCTGTGTACAAAATCAGGGAACCTGTGTGGTGGGGATTAGGGGATTAGAGAGTAGTCGGGTGAAAATGAGGGCTCAGCCTGCCACAGGGCTAAAGGCCCTTCCGAAGAGGAACCCTAAAATGGTTTGAGCAATGGCAGTGTCTGGGGAAAAGTCTGAAGCCTCCTGGGAAGTGCTTTTCAAGGACCCCATCCCAGATTTAAGTTTCCAAAGTCTCGTGGGTTCGGTCCATCTTGTTACTTTAGAACCATGTCTCCTGAATCTTTAACACTTGGTATTTCCTCTTTAAAAATTAAAAAAAAAAGAAAGAAAAAGACAGGGACTCAGTTTAGATGAGGGATTAGGATCAAGGAGCCCTGTGTGATCAGGATGAAAAAGGAAGCGCGCCTCCACTTAGCCTGCAAGCATCACTCGAGCCCTGCCAGGTACCAGGCACTGAAGGTCTATCTGGTCAGTATTAAGTCAAGGTGGGGTCAATCTCGGGTCAGGATTTCAGGGTCAGTATTGGGTCTGGGTTATGGATCAGTTTGGGTCAGGGTAAAGGATCAGTCTCCGGCCAGGGTTAGAGGTCGATCTCGGGTCAGGTTTCAGGATCAGCCTCTGGTCGGTCTTGGGCCAGAGATCATTCTGTAGCCCAGGGTTGTGGGTTGGTTGGGGTCAGCTGATGGTCAAGGTTAAGTATTGGACTGTAATCAGGTCTTCTAGGAGCAGGGTTAGGAGAGCAACCATGCTAGAAACAGTTTCTCTCAACTTAAAGTTCACAGCCCCAGACAAGAACCAGACCACAGCCGTGGTGTCCCCAGCACCCCGTAGGTATACATGCCCCCGCCTATGTGCGTACACTCCCCCCACTCAGATAAGCATGAGGAGGAATTTCAAAGTTTTATTCTCGGGAACTGTCATTTTTGCAGACTCAGAAAGAGGGAGCTTGCATTGGGGCTGTGTGTCTTGAAGGGGAAAGTTGGGGGCGGGTGGGCAGGGTCCCTGCAGAGGATGGTGGTGGACTGTGTTTCAGGGAGGCCTACCCCAACTGCACGGTTCTGGAAGCCCGCCCATGTTACAACGTGGCTCGCCTGATGTTCCTTGATGCAGAGAGGTAATGGGGCTGGGGGCAGGGGCAACACCCGAGGGCCCCCTGCCCTTTGTGGAGGGTATCTTGGCTGCCACTCAGGAACCTGGCTTCCCTTCCAGGTGTTTCCTGGGACATTTGATTTTCCACGCCTCATGGCATGCAGGATCTTAGTTCCCCAACCAGGGGTCGAACCTGTGTCCCCTGCAATGGAAGTGCAGAGTCTTAACCACTGGATGGCCAGGGAATTCCCAAGGGGCGTTTGGTTTTAATTCACCCCCTGGAGTGCCTGTCAGTTCAGCTCTGGAAAGAGCAAGGCCTGGAGGTTAGAGGAAAGGGGCCCACTGTCCCCACCCTATTTGAGGACATACCCTTCCTCAGCTACAGTGTGGGAAACTTAGGCCAGACTATAGGAAGAACTTCTGCCCCTCAAGGGATGGTGGGGAGACACTGGACTGGGGACACGTCTGAACTATGTATCCTAAACAAACCAAAAGAGTAAGGTGGCCCCTGTCCTTGGGGAGTGGACTGCGTGACCCCCGAGCTGGGCTACTACCCATCCTCCAGCCAGACCCAGTTGGGCAGTAGGTGACCAGGCACCTGGGTCCCACAGGAAGAAGGCCGAGCGGGGAAAGCTTTACTTCACAAACCTCCAAAGCAAGGACAACGTCCCCACCATGATCAACCCCAAGCCCTGCGGCCACCTCTGCTGCTGTGTGGTGCAAGGCTGCGAGCAGGTACGGGGTATCCTGGCCTCAGCTCAGGCCTCAGGGCCCCGAGACTCCTGATGGGTGAGGGGGGAGTTGGAAGGTCCCGGGGAGACAGGTCACAGTGAAGATGGATGCACCCCACGGTGGGGCCCGTCCCACATCCCCAGGAACACGCACACGCACGCACGCCTTGCACATAAGTACCCCAAGGTGAAGAGACTCCCAGAGGAAGCAAAGCTGGGGTGCGGACCGCAAGCAGGTCCCCATCTGTTCCTGGAAGCCCTAGTCCCATTGTTGGGCTTGCCCCCTATCCCTACAGTGGCCACGTTTTCAAACCCCAAATCAGAAGAGGTCAGCCAAGAGGACAGCTTGCTGTATTTACTAGCTCTGTGGCTTTAGGCAAGTTTCTGGACTGCTCCGTGTCTCAGTTTCCTCGTCTGTCGGACAGAGCTACTTGTACCCACCTCCCAGTGTAGTTGTGAGGATAAGCGAGTGGACGGAGAGCTTAAAGCAGTGCCTGGGCTGCAGTCAGCTCTGGGCAGTGCCCGCTGGGGGCTGCAGGGACCGGCGGCTCTGACCAGGGCCCTGCCTCACCCGACCTGGCAGGTGGAGGCCATTGAGTACTACACGAAGCTGGAGCAGAAGCTGAAGGAGGACTACAAGCGGGAGAAGGAGAAAGTGAACGAGAAGCCTCTCGGCATGGCTTTCGTCACCTTCCACAATGAGACCATCACCGCCATGTGAGCTCCACCCACCCGCCCCGGCCCCTAGGGACTAGCCAGGGCTCCAGGTCCCAGGTAACCGTGCCCCCCTCCCCCAGCATCCTGAAGGACTTCAACGTGTGTAAGTGCCAGGGCTGCACCTGCCGCGGGGAGCCCCGCTCCTCCTCCTGCAGCGAGTCCCTGCACATCTCCAACTGGACCGTGTCTTACGCCCCTGACCCCCAGAACATCTACTGGTGAGCAAAGGGGGATTGCGGGGTGGCTTCCTGGGGCCGGCGTGGGCTCCAGTGGGGAGAGGGAGGCCCTAGGTGTCGCTGGGGAAGGATCAGGCGTCCAGCCCTGGAGTGACGCCTCCGGACCTTCCCAGGGAGCACCTCTCCATCCGTGGCTTCATCTGGTGGCTGCGCTGCCTGGTCATCAATGTCGTCCTTTTCATCCTCCTCTTCTTCCTCACCACCCCGGCCATCATCATCACCACTATGGACAAGTTCAATGTCACCAAACCCGTGGAGTACCTCAATGTAAGGCCCACACCCCCACCCTCCACACTGTGTCCCCAAACGCAGATACCAGGCCCCAAATCCCTCCTGGCAGCGGCAGGCGGGGGGGTGGACCACATGCCCTCCAGTCCAGCTCCTGTTCCACTTTTCTAGCCCAGCCCTGCTAAGAAGGTCCCACACGACCATGGGCTGCAAACCCCTCTGTGCACTTCCCTTGGGCTCCCTGCCAGCTTCCCCCTAGGAGAGGCCTCCCTTGGGTTTACATACGCCTAGAGGGGCTCTGAGGGAAGAGAGAGCCTGGGTCCATTCCAAACTGATCATGTGACCTTGAACAAGGTCCTTCTTCAAATCCCTCGGTCTCTCCAACCAAAGAGTGAAGGGTCAGACCAGACCCTTGGCTTCCAAACTTGGATTCTGATGGCCTTCATCAAAAGGAATCTTGCATGAAACCCAATGTAGGAAAGCGAGGTCGCTCAGATGGCAATGGTTGTGGGGGCATTTCTGCTGCTCTCCCCTCGCCTCTTTTGCAAACCTCCTTGGAACCTCAAAGTTCATGAGAAGGCACTTTGAAAATCACTGAGTGATGATAGCATAATAGATAAGCCCCAGGCTGCCTGGGTTCAAATCCCCCCCGCCCACTGCTTACTAGCTAATTTATTGACTCTCATTTTGCTTCAGTTTACTCATCTGTAAAATGGGGTAATATCATTCATGAAAGAATTAGTACATGAAAAGTACAGGATCAGTAGGTGTTCAGAGATGCTAACTACTAATATTATTCATGCTGGGATTGTACGTATGGCCCTGGCCCCCAGATGTTCTGGACTTCTGACATGAGGTCCTGAGAGCTGGGGAGCCCAGGGCTCACTGGGGGAGGGGGCAGGCAAGCAAAGCAAGCTGGGCCCACTAGACTGCCCCCACCTGACACATTCTGCCCCCCTCTGCCCTTTGCAGAACCCCATCATCACCCAGTTCTTCCCCACCCTGCTGTTGTGGTGCTTCTCGGCCCTGCTCCCCACCATCGTCTACTACTCTGCCTTCTTTGAAGCCCACTGGACACGGTGAGACACCCCCTACACACACACCACGCCTCACTGCGGTCCTCCTGGGTGCACACCCTCTGCCCTCAGGCTCCCTGCTCTGGGCAGTCCCAGAACTGGCAAGGGAGGGATGGTGACCAGCATCCTCACCTGGGGAAGCCCCCCTCCTTCCCTCCTGGGACATCATATGAGCTGGGGGAGCAGGCATGGGGGCTGGCTCATCTGACCTCTGCCCCCCCATGTCCCCCGCCCCAGCTCCGGGGAGAACAGGACCACCATGCACAAGTGCTACACCTTCCTCATCTTCATGGTGCTGCTGCTGCCCTCGCTGGGACTGAGCAGGTGGGTTTCGGACGAGGGGATGGGAGCTGGGGTCCGGGATTGCCCGAGGGGGAGGGGGAGCTCAGGCTCCCACCTCCTCTACAGAGCCGGGGGGGCCCATGTCTGGGGGGATCCCCAGAGCTTGTGGATGGGCCTCCCCCTCCCCTGGTGTTCTGGGCCATTCCAACTGCCCCACACCTCCCCTCTCCTCTCTTCCCCTCTCCTCTCCTCTCCAGCCTGGACCTCTTCTTCCGCTGGCTCTTTGACAAGAAATTCTTGGCTGAGGCCGCTATTCGGTTTGAGTGAGTGACCGGGGTCCCCAGGGAAGGAGACCAGATGGTGGGGGTGGCTATTCCCCCATGGGATGGTACAACAAAGCTCCCACCCCTGCAGCGGGGAGGAGGAGGGGGCTTATATCACAGTCAGGGTCATCCCAAAGGTTGCCCCACAGGCTGTCTTGGGTGTATACATGGGACGTCCCAGGGTCTGTGTTGGGAACCTCTCTGGATTCTGAGGTCACCCCCGAGGTGTATTTGGGGCTTTGGGGCCCACACTTGGGGGGTTTCTATGGTGGGCTTTGGGGCCTGTATCCTGGGACTAACCATGGGAGTCGAGCTTCACTCGGGTGGTTTGGAGAGGTCTATAGTGGGATCTTGGTTGTACTGTGGGAGTGACATGGGGGTTCCTGGAGGTATCCCTGAAGGTCTCTGGAGGCACACCTTTGAGTATCTATGGAAGGCTCTCGGGCTCACACCTAAGAGTGCCTATGGGGGGCTCTGGGGCTCACACTTCGGGGTGTTTCTGGGGCACAAGTTCTGGGAACACCTCTGAAGTCTCGGGCTGTCATCCAGTTGTGCCTCTGCAGTTCTCTGGGAATCGCACCTTCCCCGGGAATCCCTGTGAGGGGGTCTTGGGGGACACGAACCTTGGCTGTTTATGTGGGCACCAGCTCTAGGGGTCTTGCTCTAGGCCATCTGTGGTAATCTTGGGCTCACACTTGGGGTGTCATGGGTACTGACAAAGGTCCCTGGGCTTCCGCCTCTGAAGATCTCTGGGGTAGGTTCTCTGGAGCTTCAGTTCTGGAGGTGTCCGAGGCTCACACTCCGGAGGTGACTCTGGGTTAAGGTCTAAGGCAGGGAGCCTTCTGGGTATTGCTGGGGGTCTTTGGGGTCACGGGGGGTTGGGGGGAACCTCCGGCATCACACCCTGGACACTGGTGGCCTTAGGGGTCTCAAGCACTCTCTCCGGGGGTCTTTATGGGCCACATAAAGTTCTAGGGGTGCCTCTGGGCTCACTCATGCTGAAGGGGTCTGGGGCTTACTTTGGAGGCATCTGTGGACTCTCTGGCGTCTGCCTCTGGGGTTCACACTCGGGGCACTGGGACACAGGTGCTTTGAGGGCTGACCTGAAAGGTCCACGTGGAAGAAGGCACGTTGGGGGTGCTGGCACGCTGGCAGTGGGCAGGGGGCCACCGGGTCCCCCAAGGGTGCAGAGCTGGAGCAGCCGGTGCCCGCAGGTGCGTGTTCCTGCCGGACAACGGCGCGTTCTTCGTGAACTACGTCATTGCCTCAGCCTTTATCGGCAACGCCATGGACCTGCTGCGCATCCCGGGCCTGCTCATGTATATGATCCGGCTCTGCCTGGCGCGCTCGGCCGCCGAGAGGCGCAACGTGAAGCGGGTAGGGCCACCCGGGGCAGCCGCGGTCCGCACAGCGCCCCCTAGTGGGCCCAACCAGAGACAGTGGCCGCCGTGCTAGAGTGTGGGGGCGCCCGGGGTGCTGAGACTTGGACAGCGAGTTCCGTGGCCCTGGGTTACCCTTTTCCCGTCTGGGGCCTCAGTTTTCCCATGTGTACAGTGACAGGTTGACACAGCTAACCCTGTAGGCCCCCACCAGTTCTGACAGTCTAGTGTTCTGTGATGGGAGTTGGGGGAGGTCTGGGTCTAGACCTAGGGTCCCTCTGCCCTAACCCCACACGAGGGCTCTGGGCATCCCATTCCCAAGCCCACCAACCTGCCAGCCCCTCTTGCCTCGAAGGCCCCTCCTAATGCCCCATCACTGCGCCCACCCTGACCTCCGTCTCAGCCACAGCCCCTCTCTCCATCGGCTTTGCCCTGCCCTGCCCTGGACATTGGGTGCCTTTTCCCCCGGCTTCTTTCCTGGCCCCCTCCCACTTCCCACCTGCCCTGAGCCCCTGCAGGCCGCCCCGCCACTCCCGAGCTACCCTCCTGCCCATCTCCCCCCCAGCATCAGGCCTACGAGTTCCAGTTTGGCGCAGCCTACGCTTGGATGATGTGCGTCTTCACGGTGGTCATGACCTACAGTATCACCTGCCCCATCATCGTGCCCTTCGGTAGGCACCGCCGCGCCGGGACCTGGGCCCTGCTCGGGGGGACCCAGGACCTCTCCCGCTCCACTCTAGCAAGGCAGGCCACCCGAGTGGACAGGGCCCTGGCTGGGAGACCGGCCCCTCGGGCCTCCCGCCCGGTCCCTGGCTCATTCTGGGGCTCGGCCAGGGGGGAGGAGGGGAAAAGCCATCTCAGCTCAGGCTGGAATCAGCTGGTGTGCTGGGCCCCTGGGCCAAGTCTCTCCAACACAGCCATGTTTGCTCACACCAGTGCCTTCACTCGGGTGGATATACTTGGACACACATCGCATGCCCACTGAGGTGTACACACACATACACACACACACACAGTCCTACACAGAATCCATGGGCACACTTGTACACAGCCCCGTAAACTCAGGAAAGACCTTTGGGTTTCAGCATGGTCCTTACTACTCATGGAAATACCCTGCTGTAGCTGTACCATGTGACCTGGGCAAGTCCCTCTTCCTTCTGAAGAAATTTAGCAAAGTTTCTCTTCACCCCAATTATCACCCCCACTGGTGGCCTCTCCTTTCCCCCCACTAACATCCTAACCCCTCACCACCCTCCCTGGTTATTGAAGGCTTCAAACTCCCAAACTAACCACCTTGTCCTCATTTGAAATTTCCCTCCAGGAAAATGGAACTTGCCACTTAATTTATACTCATCTGTTTAAGGGCAGAGATAGGAAGAACGATATGGGTTTTAAGAGGATGCTTGCTGACCCAAACAAATGGATTTCTAATAGTAGAATTCCTAGGGAGGGGCTGCAGAGTGAAGGGGTTGAAGCAGTGGAAGCTGAGGTTCCGTGGTCCTGTGAGGGGCTTGGGGCTCTATTCTCTACTGGGCCTGGGGCAGAAGAAGGGGGACCAGCCCTTCAGTGACCTCAAAAGGCCCAGGACAACCCGTGACAGACACACAAAGGCTGGCAGCTCAAGGTCAGGGCCCATGTGGCTTCCCGCAGGGCTCATGTACATGCTGCTAAAGCACCTGGTAGACAGGTACAACCTCTACTACGCCTACCTGCCGGCCAAGCTGGACAAGAAGATCCACTCAGGGGCTGTGAACCAGGTGGTTGCCGCACCCATCCTGTGCCTCTTCTGGCTCCTCTTCTTCTCCACCATGCGCACGGGTGAGGGCCGCCGCCCACCCTCGGGGACCGGCGTGGGCGGTGGGCAGAGGAGACTCCCGCCAGAGTCGAGGCAGAGCAGACCACGGGAGGCCACGAGGGCCGGGGGTCACAGGCCCGGGGCCTGGGAGAGGCCCCAGCCTATGCGAGTGTGGGAGTGCGTTCAGAGGGGGCAAAAGCCCGTGGGACGGGGACCCGGAGGAGAGGTAACGGCCCTTTCTCTGCCCGCCCCGACACCAGGGTTTCTAGCCCCCACGTCCATGTTCACATTCGTGGTCCTGGTCATCACCATTGTCATCTGTCTCTGCCACGTCTGCTTCGGACACTTCAAATACCTCAGTGCCCACAACTACAAGGTGTGGGGCAGGGGGGGCAGGGAGGTGGCCGAGGGCAGAATCTCAGCAGGGTGGGGTTGGGGGATTGGGAGCTGAGGGCAGGGATGCCAAGAGAGAGTAGGGTCGTGATTATGGCTGAGGGCCAGGGCATTCCCCCCATTGCTTGACTCGTTCTGGGCCCCTCAAGATTGAGCACACGGAGACAGATACCGTGGACCCCAGAAGCAATGGACGGCCCCCCAGTGCTGCCGCTGTCCCCAAATCTGCGGTGAGTGTCCTGCTCCGTGGCCAAGTGTGGGGAAGAGCCTCTGGTGGAGATCCAGCCCCAAAGCTGGGTGTGCCATTAGTCATCCAGAAAGGGAAGCCTGTTCCAGACCCCGGGCCGGGAGGGATCTGGCTTCAGCAGCTGGGGGCTGCCCCACCCTGCTCTAGGAAGAGGGTCACCGCCCCTCCCCTCACAGGCCATGAGGTCCCCCCTCACCCCTTCCCCACGAGGGGCAGCTGTCCACCCTCACCCCCACCCTTCTCCCCCTTCAGAAATACATCGCTCAGGTGCTGCAGGACTCAGAAGTTGACGGGGATGGGGATGGGGGTCCTGGGAGCTCAGGGGACGAGCCCCCGTCATCCTCATCCCAAGATGAGGACCTGCTGATGCCGCCTGACGGCCTCACGGACACAGACTTCCAGTCTTGTGAGGACAGCCTCATAGAGAATGAGATTCACCAGTAAGGGGAGGGAGGGCCCTGGAGGCCACGCCCTGCCCCCACCCACCCCGCCCCCCACGGACACTAAAACGCTAATAATTTATTAGATCTAAAGCCCCTTCCTTCCCCATCCCCTGCTTTCATTAAGGTATTTAAACCTGGGGATTTCACCGCTCTCCCCCACCATGGAGGGAGGGAGGGAACCCCCCATCCTCAGTGAGGGGAGCCCCGAGCCGGCCCCGGGGCAAAGAGGGGTGTGGGGAGGGTTCCCCCC
>NW_020175393.1:10498690-10542427 GCF_003031525.2 Neophocaena asiaeorientalis asiaeorientalis
GGGAGGGGGTGCGGAGCGGGAGGAAGAGTCAGGCCCCAAGCCAGGGGGGGTGACCTGGGGGTGGGGGGTGGGCGTGGCTGACACTGGAAAATGGGGTTTTGCACTGTTGGTTTTTTTTTTTTTTCCTTTAAAATAAAAATGGAAAGAAAAACTCCAAGGCAGGTGTCTGATTTGCGCTGCTGCCCTGGACACATGGCTGGCATCCAACCACCCTTCTGTTGGTCTGGAGGACCTATGAGGTCAGCATCCCCATGTGACCTGGGCAAGAGACTTCTTGTGTGGAGCCTCAGTTTCTCCATCAGGGAGAGGAGAGAGTAGCAGGAGGGGCCTGCTATATTCACGGTGCCAGCCTCTCCACCACCCTCCCCCTACGTCCCTGTCACCTGTGCCTCTACCCCCTGCCCTGAGGAAATTGTGGGACCACTCAGAATGAGGAACAGGGACATGGGCGCACACTCTGAATTGCTGAGATCCACACAAATGGGACAGAGATTCAGGGGAGAAAGGCCGTGCAGAGCCACAAGTTCCACACTGGTCCAGGAAGGCTTCCTGGAGGGGGACGATCCCAGGACAGCTGCTTCCAGAGAGGCACTTTTAGTGGGCTGCTCTGGAGAGGGAGAGGCAAGAAAATAGGGCCACAGTAGTCGGCCAAATACTGTCATTATTATTTGTTGTCATTGTTGATGCAATTTATTGAGTGGTTATTATGTGCCTGGAATTACACTAAGTGACTTCTATGCTTTTTAAAGCATTTACTCCTCAGAGCTGGCTGTGATGTCAGGCGTGGGTTTGCTCTGAGAGTTACATGAGATAATATATGTCTAGTGCTCGCTTGGCCCAGTGCCCAGCACATGGTAAACACCCCATAAACATCAACTGTAATTAATACTATGCTCATTAATAGTACCTACAAAGCAGGTGTGGTTTTCCTCTTTGTATGAGCGAGGACACAGGCTCAGGGAGGGTATGGGGTTTGCCCAAGGATACCGGCCTGGGAGGGATCTCGGAGAGGTTCTCCTGAGGGAGACTGGAGAGGGAGGGAAACTGGAAAGGGAGAGTCTGCAAACCCTCCAGTTCAAGTCTGATCCATCCTCTAACATCCAACTCAAATTCACTTTCTAAGAAATTTCCTGTGACCATTGTAGCCCACCCTCCAGAGGCCCACAGAGTATATAGCGTGTATAACAGGAGCCAGACGACCTGGACTCCAGTCCTGGTTCTGCCGCCCACTTGCTGTGCATCCCCAGGAGAGCCACCTCTCCTCTCTGGACCTGTTTCCGTATCAGTAAACTCAGGGAGCATGACCAGGTGACCCCCTAAGGCCCTGGAGCATCCTCCTGCCCACCCGCCACCCACCACCCACTGCAGAAAACAAGAAAGAGAGTCAAAGAACTCCCAGAAGGGAGGGGAGACTCAGAGGAGGCAGAGAAGGAGGAAGAAGCAGGTACCCCAAAGGCCTGCAGACGGTCGGCAAGAAACGGCCAACAGTGGGGACAGCAAACAGAGAAAAGCCTGATAAAAATCACCCGGATGTCCTGTGTGTCAGATCCGCAGTCTTGGGAAACATGGACCCCAGGGGGCAGGCATCCCGAAGTCCCAGGGCTGGAGTTGCTGCCGAGCCAAGGGCAGGGGAACAGAGAGCCAGCCGGTGGATGGACAGAAATTGGCTGAGTTTCCAGCAGGGAGCACACACAGCAGTCCCCGGAGACCACAAACAGCGGTCTCACCCTTGATCCCTCCATCAAACCATCCTGAGGACCTACTGTGCACCGGTGACACAGTGAGGAGCAAGGCTGCCTCCTGGGCACCCACAGCCGAGGGCACGACAAGCCAGACCGAGATGGGAGTGCTCGCTAGGGCCAGCCCTGTTCTTAGCACTTTCTATGAGTGAACTACAGGCAGACCGCAGAGATACCGGGGTTTCTGTTCCAGGCCCACCACAATAAAGCAAATATCACAATAAAGCAAGTCAGACGAATTTTGGGGGTTCCCAGCGCACATAAAAGTTACGTTTACACTGTGGTCTATTCATGTGCAATAGTGCTATGTCTCAAAAAACGTACGTGCCTTAATTTAAAAATACTTTATTGCAAAATATGCTAGCCATCATCTGAGACTTCAGCAAGTTGTAATCTTTTTGCTGGTGGTAAGTTCTAAATGCTAAAATGTGACCCAAAGACACAAGGTGAGCAAATGCTGTTGGAAATATGGCCCCGGTAGGCTTGCTTGATTGACACAGAGTTGCCACCAACCTTCAATTTGTAAAAAAACACAATGTCTTTGAAACACAATAAAATGAGATGGGCCTGTAATTGAGTCCTCAGAGGTGCCCTATTCCAAATTTATAGATGAGAAGCGTGAGGCCCATGGCCGAGATGTCTCTTGCCCCAGGTAACGCAACCTGTACACAGTGGAGTTAGGACAGGGTGAAAAAATCTTAGGATGTTATGGGAGCTTAAAGGCAGGACACCTTGCCTCATTCAAACATTTTAGTGTCCAGCTGAGAAGACTGACATGGAGAGTGATGACTCTAGGACCCACAATTAGGCCAAAGTGACTGGCGTGGTACCAGACACCTTCCCCCAGTGTCATGGAGTTAAGCCAGAAACACCCCCATCACCTGCTCTGAGGCATGCCAGTGGCCTAACCATGCCAAGAAGAATGTTGTGGGTTGAATTGCATCCCCCAAAAAGATTTTTTGAAATCCTAATCCCCAATACCTCAGCATGTGACTTCGTTTGGAAATAGGGTCATTGCAGAACTAATTAGATAAGATAGGGTCATGCTGACCCCACTACTGGGCACATACCCAGAGAAACCATAATTCAAAAAGACACATGCACCCCAATGTTCATTGCAGCACTATTTACAATAGCCAGGTCATGGAAGCAACTGAAATGCCCCTCGACAGACGAATGGATAAAGAAGATGTACGTATATACAATGGAATATTAGCCATAAAAAGGAACAAAATTGGGTCATCTGTAGAGACACGGATGGATCTAGAGACTGTCATACAGAGCGCCATAAGTCAGAAAGAGAAAAACAAATATATATTAACGCATATATGTGGAACCTAGAAAAATGGTACAGATGAACCGGTTTGCAGGGCAGAAATTGAGACACAGATATAGAGAACAAACATATGGACACCAAGCGGGGAAGGCCATTGGGGTGTGTGTGTGTGTGTGTGTGTGTGTGTGTGATGAATTGGGCGATTGGGATTGACATATATACACTAATATGTATAAAATGGATAACTAATAAGAACCTGCTGTATAAAAAATAAATTAAAAAAATTTTAAAAGATAGGGTCATGCTGGAAAAGGGTGGGTCCCTAATCCAATACAACTGGTGTCTTTATAAGAATAGGAGACAGACACAGAGAAGGCCATGTGAAGACACAGAGATGCACAGGAAGAACGCCATGTCAGTGGCTTCTGGAAATGAGGAGGCTCTCAAGATAAAGAGATCTGGTTGAGGTGTCAGGGACAGCCCCTTCCTGGCAACCCTGGGCGGAAGAAGAGGGTCTCAGACTTATCCCGACGGGATGATACGGTGAGGACAGCCAGCCTCATGGTGACCTCCAGAGTGCGGGTGCTGGGTCTCCTGTCCCCACAGGGAGATGGCCCTTGGACTGGTGGGTGGGGACCAGGCAGATGGAAGGGGCCAGCTTAGCGACAGCACCAGCTTGTGGGAGGACAAGTGGGAAGGAGGCAGCTGTTAAAAACGTGCCACTGGACTTCCCTGGTGGCGCAGTGGTTAAGAATCTGCATGCCAACGCAGGGGACACGGGTTCGAGCCCTGGTCCGGGAAGATCCCACGTGCGGCGGGGCAGCGAAGCCTGTGCGCCACAACTACTGAGCCTGCGCCCTAGAGCCCGCGAGCCACAACTACTGAAGCCCGCACGCCTAGAGCCTGTGCTCCGCAACAAGAGAAGCCACTGCAGTGAGAAGCCCGCGCACCACAACGAAGCGTAGCCCCTGCTCGCCGCAACTAGAGAAAGCCCGCACGCAGCAACAAAGACCCAACGCAGCCAAAAATAATAAATAAATTAAAAAAAAAAAAAAAAAAGTGCCACTGGGGCTTCCCTGGTGGCGCAGTGGTTGAGAGTCCCCGGTCCGGGAAGATCCCATATGCCGCGGAGCAGCTGGGCCCGTGAGCCATGGCCACTGAGCCTGCGCGCGTCCGGAGCCTGTGCTCCTCAACGGGAGAGGCCACAACAGTGAGAGGCCCGCATACCGCAAAAAAAAACAAAAACAAAAAAAAGGTGCCCCTGACCTAGGAATCCCACTGCAGTTGGAGAGTTCTGGGTGGGGGTGGGAGTCCTCCAGCCCCTCCCCCCAGAACCTTCAACTGTCAAGCGCCATGCGAGCCACCAGCATGCTGCACTCCCCAGGTAGGCGTTGATGGGGTTTGTCCCACTCCTGTCCCTGGCAGACTAGAACCTCCCCCAAGGGAAGGGGCTGGGTCCCCTTGAGGGTGACTCCTCCATCAGACTGGGTGCTCCTGAGGCGCAGGAGCTAGGCCTCTTCCTCAGCTGGTTTGGGAAAGAAAGGGCCACGGACGGTCAGACCTGCAGGAGCCCAACCTCGTCACCACTGAGAGTTTGGAGTCGGGGAGAGGAGAGGGACCAGCCACCGCACTGTCACAGACACCTGGGAAACAGGCTTGTGTGAAGGAAGCCCCCGTGGCCATGGCCATGGCTGTTAGAGAAATAAGGGGCACCCTAGGCCCAGCCTCCAGGCTTCTTGGGAAGTGCAGGCCGAAGGGGAGGCCCCAAGTCCAATCTAGACAACATCTTTGTTTGCTCTCTGCTCTGGAAATTAAGCTGTCCCTAAATCTACAGGTCCCCAGTCTGATGGGGGAAGACAAGGCATGCCCTGTCTTGTCCAAAAATCATCCTATACATCCACGCCTTGTTTTCACGTATTGCTCTAGCAGCCTGCCTGTCCTTCCCACAGCCAGCCTTGTCTGTCTGTCTGTCTCAGCTTGCCCATGGCCCTGGCCCTGAGACATTCTGGGAGATAACTGTGGTGAAGTGTGTGTGTGTGTGTGTGTGTGTGTGTGTGTGTGTGTGTGAGTGTGTGTGTGAGTCCTCCCTGCCAGCCACTGAGTCAGAAGCGCAGACCCGGCCGATGGAGTATGCAGGACCTTAGGCAGGTTTGGAGTCAGGACAGTGAGAAATCACTCCTCAGCTGGGTGATGGTCCGGGGACGGACGGCTCCCGGAACATGAGGGAGGTGACATTTAACCCTCATCGCCTGCCTTGATCTGCCCTCAGATGTTTTCCAATTTTCTTAGACACCAGCACCTTCTGTGGTCCTTCCAGAACCCCTGGAGAGCTCGGCATGTTCACTCCTGGGGGCAGCCGGGCAGAGGGCAGCCCCATGGTGGAAGGGCACGGAGGGTTCCCTCACCATGCGGGGTCTTGGGCCATTCACTTAGTCCAGATTTCTCACCCTCCACACTCTTGACATTTGGGGGCAGGATAATTTTTTGTTGTAAGGTCTGTCCTGTGCACTGTGGGATGTTTAGCAGCATCCCGGCCTCTACCCACTGGATGCCAGTAGCTCCCACACCCCAGTCCCCTGTTAGGACAATGAAAAATGTCTCCAGACATCGCCAAGTGTTCCCCGGGGATGCGATCACCCCCCACCCCTCGGTGAGAACTGCTGACTTACCTTCTCTGGGCGGGCCCTGGGTTCACCCACCTAGGTCGGCTGGCAACATGGGGTGAGGACCCAGCAGTGAAACAAAACAAGTTCTGGATTCTCTTCTCTCTTAGGGATGTTCTTTGTCCTTCCTCTCAGGACCCTGTCCTTATGCTCATTAAGTCCTGTGACAGAGGGGTATGCAGGGGGCTATGTGATCCTGCTAGGAGCTCAATAAATACTAACTAGTTGACCAGCCAGATCAGCGGGGAGAAGACAACTAACATTGTCTGAGCACCTATGGAACACCTGTCTTTTTCATGTATGTTGCATTATTTAATCCTGATACATACTTCAAGATAGGATATAGCAACCTCTTCATGCAAATGAGGAAACCGAGGCTCAGAGATGTAAAGCAACTTGCCCAAGGTCACACAGCTACCCACTCTGGCTTGGTGCAGCCCAGGGCACTAGCTCTGCTAAAGAGAAATAAGCTACCTCCTGACCCCTTTTCCAACACCATCCTCAACCTCTCCTCCCAGCCCAGGGAAGGAGCTTAAGAAAGGCCACCTAGAGGCTGTAGTAAGATGGAAGAAGGGCTGGCCCCAGACCTGCTGACCATTTGTCCTTCTCTCCAGCACCTCCTCTGCCCCTCCACCGAGGCTCCCTCCCTGAAAGGCAGTAAGGGTAATGGGTGAGAGCATGGACCAGCCTGCCTAGGTGTGACACTGACTCTGCTGCCAGCCAGGTGTGCAGCCTTGAGGAAGTTCAGCCTGTGTGCCTCAGTTTCTCCCTCTGAAGCAGGGAGACGATAATAATAAACCTAACTAACAGGGCTGTTGTGAGGATTCAATGAGTTAATGCACATAAAGTGTTTAGAGCCATGCAGGCATGCGCTGAGTCCTCAAACTCTGTTAATTATTATTACTTTTATAAATGCTGTGTAAGTGCTAGTTACTTTTATAACTGAGTGAGGATTCCTACTATCTTCTCATCACAAGCCACAGGCTTTATGGAAGAAGCAAAGGACAGGATTCCAAGTTTTTCTTCAGCAAACTCACCCTAATCCTTACAGCCAATGAAATTTTCTTAGTGGGGGCCAGAAGCCTCCAGGCCTCAGGGACCCCAAGGGACCCCAGAGAGACCTCTCTGCTGTAGCCAAGACCTTTGTCATTCCCTGCACCAACACTCTGGCTTTCCTGGGCTGAGCTGGGCCCTTTTTGGTCCCCAGCCCAAGCATGGCCTGTGGACAGTGCTGGACTGGAGTCTGCAGGTCCCACCATTTACTGGGCACCTGCTAGGGGGCTCCCCCTAATGGATGGGCGTGTCCCAGGGATGAACCACACGCCCACCCATTCCTTTCACAGATTGTTATTGGGCCCTCTTCCTGTGGGAGAAACTGAGATACACTGACCTCCTCCCTACAGAAGCTGCCAAGAACATCCTTCAAAAATCTTTCAGGACTGGGACACGAACCCATGTCCCCTGCATCAGCAGGCGGACTCTCAACCACTGAGCCACCAGGGAAGCCCCAAAATATTTATTGATCACCTACTATGTACACAATACAGCAGCAGGAATACAGCAGCAAACAAAACAGACCAAAATCCCTGCCTGCGTGAGCATTCATTCTATGAGGGAGGCAACCAGTAAACAAAATACATGTGGAGCTAGAATGGAACAGGGAGTTGGGGAGCGGGGCAGGAGAGAGAAAACATAGATTTGCAAACATAGATGAAAAATGACTACTGTCTGCAAAGCAGACAGTCACTCATTCATCCCCTGAAAGCGTTTCTGAGCCCCTGCTGGGTCAGGTGCTGTGTAAGACTGAGGGAACCCAGCGGTGGACAGGGGACCCCACCTCCACCCTTGAGAGCTCATCACCTCGGCGCGGGGGGAGGGACAGACAGGCCAGGCAGGGATGGGTGTCATAATAAAGGAGAGTGTTGGACACCAGGGCAGCCCCGACTCTGCACAGGCGTCAGGGGAGGCTTCACCGAGCCGGTGGCATTGAGCCAGGACTTTCCCAGTGGACAGATGTGTGTGTGGGATGAGGAGTGATTCCAAGCAGAGGCATCAAGGCAGGAACAGTCAATGCAGCTGAAGAACAAAGGCAGCCTGTGCTCCAAGGCACTGGGCTGGTGGGTGGCAACCTGTGTGCGTTTGTCAGGCTAATAAGTGCAGGGAACGGGAGTCATTCCTGGACCCAGAGAAGTCCCAGGAGACGCTGGTGAGGGACGGGAGAACGGGTTTGCTTGCTTGGGTAATGGGAAGAGTAAGGGGGTATCAGATAAGCTGAGCCACAAACGGCCCGTGACCTCCTTAGTTGACTAGGATGGGGAGATGGCTCTGGGTCCCCAGGCCTTCCCATGGTGGAGAGGCACCTCCTTCCAGGACAGCGTAGGGTGAAGGTCACAAGCCCAATCTGGGGTCTGCGGTCAAGCTTAGTCCACCCCAGCCCTCACTCCGTGACCTTCGACCCACTACCGACCTCCGAGCTCGGGCTTTCTGTTCCGGTCACCGTGGGCACCACGTGGCCCTCTCTCGGGGCCCCGCACAGAGCAGGCGCTCAGGACTGTTATCTCTGCTGTTCTAACTCTTCTTCCCTGTCCGCTCGAGGGAGGAAGCGTAACTGAGACCCCCTGCTGCCCCCTCTGCAGCTGCCCCCCTTCTTTTCCTCACTCTGGATTCCTCCCACACCCCGGCCCCAACTGGGCTCTGTTTAACTTAGACCACATCCTTCCTCCCTTCCCCCAAGCACTTCCTTATTCCAGAGGCAGCTGAGAATGTGGGGAGATGGGGGGGGCGCAGGCCCCGGGTGCCTGGGTGGGGTAGGACTGGAGATTCAGAGTGGACCTCCGCTCTTCTCATCCCTCCTCCACGCTCTCCTCCTGGGTCCCCTGCTGGTGGCAGTGGGGAGTCAGTCCCACAGAGGGCTGACAGGTGTGGGCAGGCATACTCAGGAAGGGTGTAAGAGGTTGCAGTCCCTCTGGGGGAGGAGGGATCCTGGGTCCCCAGCTGCCAGCTGACTCAGGACCTGTCAGCCGGCCTGATTTTTCCTCTCAGAGACCCAGCCACCCCACCCACTGGGCCATTCCCTAACTGGACCCTCCCCCGCGAGCAGCCCCTTCCCCTCTGCCCTCCTGCCCGCTGCACTCCATTATTTCCACTCTCCCCAAAAGGCAGTGTCTGTTTGCATGGTCTGGAGGTCATTTTCTTTAAACAGCCTTATTGAGCTATGACTCACATACCATACAATTCACCCATTTAAAGTGCACGATCAGTGGTTTTTAGTACATTCACGGAGTTGTGCAACCATCACCACAATCAACTTTAGAACCTTTTCATTCTCCCGCAAAAGAAACCCCATGCCCTTTAGCCATCAACTTCCAATCCCCCAACCCTCTAAGCACTAGTCAACCATGATTATACTTCCTGTCTCTATATAGATTGGCCTGTTTGGGACATTTTACATAATCGAAATCGTACAATATGTGATCCTTTGTGACTGCTGTCTTCACTTAGCATAATGTTTTCAAGGTTCATCCATGTCGTAACATGTCTCAGTACTTCATTTCTTTTTACTGGTGAGTAATATTCCGCTGTATGTGTATTCCTCACTTTGCTTGCCCACTCATCAGCTGATGGACATTTGGGGTTTTCTCCACTTTTCGGCTATTGCGAGTGTTGCTGCTGCTATAAACATTTGTGCAGAATTTTTTTTTTTTTTTTTTTTTTTGCTGTACGCGGGCCTCTCACTGTTGTGGCCTCTCCCGTTGAGGAGCACAGGCTCCGGACGCGCAGGCTCAGCCGCTCCGCGGCATGTGGGATCTTCCTGGACCGGGGCACGAACCTGTGTCCCCTGCATCAGCAGGCAGACTCTCAACCACTGCGTTACCAGGGAAGCCCTGTGCAGAATTTTTTGTATGGACATATATTTTCATTTCTCTTGAGTATATATACCTAGAGGTGAAATTGCTGGATCATATGGTAATTCTGTGTTTAACTTAGGGACTGCCAGACTGTTTTCCAAAGTGGCTGCACCCTTTTACATCCCCACCAGCAGTGCCCGAGGGCTCCAATTTCTCCACACCCTCGTCAGCACTTGTTATTACTCTTTTGGATTAGAGCCGTCCTAGTGGATGTGAAGTAGTATCTCATTGTGACCTGGATTTACATTTGTCTGTTGATGAAGGATGTGGAGCAGTTTTTCATGTGATTATTGGTCACTTGTGTATCTTCTTCAGAAAAACACCTATTCAGATCCTTTGTCCATTTTTTGATTAGGTTATTTGTCTTTTTATTATTCAGCGGAGACTGTTTTCACCAACAAGGGGATGGCGGCTCACATAAGCCAGAACCGACTCAAGGCCAAGGGCATGGGCCAGCACCACAACGCCCAGAACTACAACAACCAGAGCTTTGAGGAGCTGCGAGCACTCTGCCTACGGAAGGGGCAGCTGTTCAAGGACCCCTTTTTCCCCGCTGAACCCAGCTCACTGGGCTTCAAGGAACTGGGCCCCAACTCCAAACACGTGCAGAACATCAGCTGGCAGCGGCCCCATGTGGGCACTGGGAAGGGAGGCATGGACTCATGGAGGGTGGGGGTAGTAGTGACGTCCCAGTCACTTGGATAATCTCCAATCCCCCACCGCCCTATCTTGGCTCCGTACTAGACTCCATTTCCATCAAGGCAGGGGACGGTTCGGGACAGGCTTAAGTAAAACCTCTCAGAAAACCCCTGGGAAGGTCACTCACTGACCTTTGCCATCCCAGCCTACAATTAGGCCAAGATCCCCCTGCCGCGCCCCCATCCATGTTTCCCCTAGAACTCCAAGAGACAGCAGCATTCCCCAGGGAAGTGGGAGGGAGCTTGGGAGGGGGGGTGTCCTGGGCTCTCTGAAACTTTTATTCCTTCATCTCAGCAAATCACAAGCAATCCTCAATTCATTGTGAATGGGGTCAGCCCGACCGACATCTGCCAGGGGGTGCTCGGTGAGTGGGGGGCAGGAAAGCTGGGGGCAGGGGGTGAATTGGGAGAGAGTGCCGGGGTGTCTCCTGAGGCTGGGGAACTGGGAGCCCTGGGTTCAGACAGCTCTTCTGTGTCCCTTTTCCTCCCCTAATCCGGATTCCACCCCTACCTGCTGCCATCTGGGTCTGGGAGTAAGCAGGGTGCTATATTAGTTATCAGTTGCTCCAAGAGTCAGTGACTGAAAGCAACAACAAACATCTATCATCTCACAGCTTCTCCGGGGCAGGAATTAGGAAGCAGCATAGCCTGGCTGGTCTGGCTCAGGGTTTCTCATGAGGTGCCACAGGAGCTGAAGGATCCCCTTCCAAGATGGTGCATTCA
The DNA here is from genome assembly GCF_003031525.2 of Neophocaena asiaeorientalis asiaeorientalis. Lineage (NCBI taxonomy): Eukaryota > Metazoa > Chordata > Mammalia > Artiodactyla > Phocoenidae > Neophocaena > Neophocaena asiaeorientalis. The sequence continues at coordinate 10,509,698 of NW_020175393.1, forward strand.
CGTGGCAGGAGGCCCCAGGTCCTTGCCACATGAGCTTCTCCGTAGGACGCTTAAGTGTCCACACATGGTAGCTGGCCTCCCACTGAGTGAGCGGCCCGAGAGAGAGAGCAAGGAGGAAGCCCAAATGCCTTCACCACCTGGTCTCAGGAGAAGCAGGCGGTAACTCCCCCATGTTCTGCTGTTAAAAGCAAGCTCGCAATCCGGCCTAAGGTCAAGGAGAGGGGAATTAGGCTTCCGCTAACCACTGCAAGTGACACGACTTCCTCAGTCTGGGGTATCAGGTAAAGGAGCGGCCACTCTCCCGCAGGCTCCCACGGACAGCCCCCAGAGAGAGCTTCCTCCCTAAGCCTGGTCCTATCCCCCGGTTTCCTCCAAACCCCTCATTGCATCTTAAGGAAGAAGGCCAGGGTGGGCTTCCTCTGGGCTGAATTGTGTCCCATTTGTGGCAGAGAAGAGGGCAGGGTGTGGGTAGGGCAGAGGCCAAGGAGACAGCAGGTCCCACAGCTGCCGCTGGGGCTCACTGAACTGGAGGGCCCAGGGTTACCAGAGGAAAAATTGCTTCTCCCTAGGTGCCCTTTCCACGCTGGTGACGAGAGTGTCCTTAACATTCCTCTCCCCCCTTCTACCCCCCTCCAAGCGTTCCTCAGGCAGCCAGAAGGCCTTGGTGATCACAGAAGCTTTGCCAGTGCCCTCAGCCTCAGCCTGGCCCATGTACCCCCTCAGGGCACCACCCTGCCCCAAGCCCCACCCATGGTCTGAGATTCCCCAGGAGAGATGGCAACAGATGACCTCAGCCCAAGAATCCTGCCCCTGTGTCCCAGTGAGGGTACAGACTGAGCCCCTTGGGTCTCTACTATTACAGGGCTGACAACAAGGAGAGCCGTCTTGATCACCACACCACTGTAATCATGGGGTAGAGGTGGGGGGCCATGGGGAAGGGGATTGGCCTTGTTCAAGGGACAGGAGATGATTGGCTGTCCCCCAAAGATGGCAGGTCCCAGAGGGAGGAGTAAGACCAAGGCCAAAAACACCTTCTCCCCAAATCCCAGAACAAAAACATCTGGCTGTGATTTGTGAGTCTCTCGCCTAATAGGAAAGGTGGAGAACTCACCCCTAGAGCTGGCCCTTCTGCAGTGGGAGGGCATCGGGGAGGGGGCCACAGAGCAGCCCCTGATCTTCTGGGGCTTGGACTCTGGGACCCACACACATGGGAGTGCTCAAACGGGGAGCCCTTCTGTCTTTCCAGGGGACTGCTGGCTGCTGGCTGCCATCGGCTCCCTTACAGTGTACCCCAAACTGCTGTACCGCGTGGTGCCCAGGGGGCAGAGCTTCAAGAAAAACTATGCTGGCATCTTCCATTTTCAGGTGAAGGGCGATTTGAAAGCCAGAGTTGGTTTGTGTATGAGGGGTGTGTGTGTGTGTGTGTGTGTGTGTGTGTGAGAGAGAGAGAGAGAGAGAGAGAGAGAGAAAGAATTAGTACATGCTTTGAAGTTTACCTTTTTCCTTTCCTTTTTGAAAAAAACAACATTTATTAGGGTGGATTTTTGTCTAATTAGCAGAGAAATATCCTCTCACTAAAGAAATTATGTAAGCTAATTTTTTTTGGCCGTGCGCGGGCCTCTCACTATTGTGGCCTCTCCCGTTGTGGAGCAACAGGCCCCGGACGTGCAGGTTCAGCGGCCATGGCTCACGGGCCCAGCCGCTCCGCGGCAAGTGGGATCTTCCCGGACCGGGGCACGAACCCGTGTCCCCTGCATCGGCAGGCGGACTCTCAACCACTGCGCCACCAGGGAAGCCCTAAGCTAATTTTTTAAAGCCCCCAAAGGAAATAGTTGTTATCAGTTTGTGATTCATTCTCCTCCTCCTCTTCCTCCTGCTTCTCTCTCTCTGTCTCTGTCTTTCTCTCGGTAGATACACTCACATATGTATATGCACGTATACGTGTGTGTATGTGCATGTACGCATATGACATTGGGAGTTTCTGTCATGTAATTTTTGTAATCTGCTCCTCAAATTATTCAACATGTGGACAAATTCCTCATGTCATAAAAATATTTCTGAAAGTCACAAGAGTTTTTAAGACCTCAGAAGTCCTAAAAGTCCAGCCAAGGTCAAAAGGTGGGTGGGTCCCTCTGGAGGCCATGGCAGAACCTGGAGGTGAGGCTGGGGGGAGGTTCAGGCCTTTCACTGCCTTTCTTTGGCGGCGGCGGCGGCGGAGGGGTGAGGGGTCCTCTGTTACTGGTGTGTCACTGAACCTGACACCAGGAGGCGCTCGTGTAACAGAGTCTTCATGCAAGAAGGGAGGGGGGATGTGCGCGCGCGTGCGCGCATGTATGTGTGTCTGAGCTCGGAAGGGGGCCTGGGGCATACAGATGCCCCACGCCCCGCTGAGACCCACCTTGCCGCCCGCAGATTTGGCAGTTTGGGCAGTGGATGGACGTGGTGGTGGATGACCGGCTGCCCACAAAGAACGGCAAGCTGGTGTTCGTGCATTCAGCCGAGCGCACCGAGTTCTGGAGTGCCCTGCTGGAGAAGGCGTACGCCAAGTGAGTGCCCCAGCCTGGCGATTTGCCTGGCCTCCAAGCTTGCTCTGGCAGTCGGCAGTGACGGGGGGTAGGGGAGCAACTGGAATCAGGGGAAGAGGCAGGGGGACGGCAGGACATCCCTCCCTTCCCTCACCTCACCCTCTGAGGTCCAAGCTCACAACTGCATCCCAGAGCCCAGACGGTGCCCTCTCTGTGCCCACAGGCTGAACGGATCCTATGAAGCCCTGTCAGGGGGCAACACGGTGGAGGGCTTTGAGGACTTCACGGGGGGCGTGACCCAGAGCTTCCAACTCCAGAAGCCCCCTCCGAACCTGTTGAGGATGCTTAGAAAGGCCATAGAGCGATCATCCCTCATGGGGTGCTCCATCGAAGTAAGCCACGCTTGGTCCTGCTTCGGGGCCTTTGCACCTGCTGTTGCTTTCACCTAGAAAGTTCTTTCTCCAAATACCTGCATAACTAGCTCCTTCTCATTCTTCTTTTAGTGCAAATGGCCCTTCCTCAGGCTAGCCTTCCCTGCTTCCCAATCTAAATTAGCCGCTCCTGCCCCCCATTTCCTCTCTACTTTGTTTTGATTTTCTCCCCAACATTTATCATGATCAGAAACTGTCTTACTTATCGACGTGTACATTCACAACCAATCTTCTCCAGACAGTTTTCATATTCCATGAAGACAGTGACTTTATTTGTCTCATTCACTGCTGGGGCATGGGGCTTAAGATGGTACTTGGCATGCGATAGATACCCAACACATATTTGTTCAAATAAATAAATGAACCCAGAGCGCTACTGTAAGACCCAGCAATTGTATTCTTGGGCATTTATCCCAGAGAAATGAAGACTTATGTCCACACAAAAGCCTGTACCCAAGTGTTCAAAGCAGCTCTTTTCATAATAACCAGAACCTGGAAACAACTTAGATGTCTTTCAAAGGGTGAATAGTTGGACAGGTGCATACATACCAGGGGATACTACTCAGCAATAAGAAGAGATGAACTATTGACACACAAAACAACTTGGATGAATCTCAAGGAAATTATGCTGCGTGGAAAAAGCCAATCCCAAAAGATTCCATACTGTATGATTCCATTTATATGACAGTCCTGAAATGACAAAATTTTTTTAAATGGAGAACAGATTAGGAGTTGTCAGAGGTTAGGGAAGAGGGTCATAAGAGGTGGATGTTGCTTATAAAAGGGCAACACCAGGGATGCTACTGGTGATGGAAATGTTCTATATTGTGATGATGGTGGTGGATACAGAAAACTACACATACGATAACAATGCATAAAACATACATAAATGAGTACTAGTAAAAGTGGAGGCATCTGTATAAGACTGACGAATCGTGTCAACATCTTCATCCTGGTTTTGATATTGTGCTATAGGGAATTCCCTGGCAGTCCAGTGGTTAGGACTCTGCGCTTCCACTGCAGGGGGCAAGGGTTCAATCCCTCATTGGGAATCTAAGATCTTGCTTGCTGCGTGACACGGCCAAAAAAGAAAAAACATGATATTGTGCTATAGTTCTGCAAGATGTTACCACCGGGGGATACTGGATATGGGGTGCACGTATCTCTCTGTATTATTTCTTAAAACTGCATGTGAGGGAGCTCCCTGGTGGTCCAGTGAGTAAGACTCCGGGCTCCCAATGCAGGGGCCCGGGCTCAACCCCTGGTCAGGGAACTAGATCCTGCCTGCTGCAACTAAAAGATTCCCCATGCCACAACTAAAAAAAACAAAAACAAAGAAACCTGCGTGTGAGTCTACAATCATTTGAAAATACAAAGTTTAACTTAAAAAAAAAATGAACCCAGAGAGTTGTCACCTCACTTCAGGTGCCCCCATCCCTCTGACCAGACCTTGAGTTCCTTTCCTTCCTCTCTATTCTGTGTAGATCAACAGCCAAAGTGACTTGGAGTCATTGACGGAAAGGATGCTGGTGAAAGGGCATGCTTACTCAGTGACCGGCCTTCAGGATGTGAGTCTGACCACTACACCCCACCCAGAGGGACAGGAGAAGGAGAACTTCTGTGACCCTACACTCCTAACCTTTGTCCACAACCCACCCAGGTCCTGTACCACGGCAGGATGGAAACACTGATTCGGGTCCGGAATCCCTGGGGCCGGATTGAGTGGAATGGAGCCTGGAGTGACAAGTAGGTGCCCAGACCAGCCCTCTAGGGGGAGGGGCAGAGCACAGAGCAGGCCCACGAGCAAGGCCATGCCACAGAGGGACTGACTGGCATCCGGTCACCTGCACCCAGTGTGAGCCCTTCCCCTCTAGATTCTCCATCTAACCAGGACCCCCAGTAGGCAGACATTCAGGGGTAAGGGCATCCCCAGGGGAGGACCGAGGTGCCTCCTGACCCCCTGCCCCTCCACTGCCTGTCTCTGCTCCAGTGCCAAGGAGTGGGAAGAGGTGGCCCCAGACGTCCAGAGGCAGCTGCTGCACAGGAAGGAGGACGGAGAGTTCTGGTCAGCGCCGCTTGAGAAGGACCACCTTCTGTCCCCATACCCAGTCCCTTCATCTCTCCTGCCACTGTCCCACCTGTGCCTTGGATGGGGAGGCTCTGGGGGTCGCCTACAGGTGTGGGTGTGCTGCTGATGGGCTCTGGCCCATCTAGTTGCGGCAAGTGGGGGGCTACTCTTCGTTGCGGTGCGTGGGCTTCTCATTGGGTGGCTTCTCTTGTTGTGGACACGGGCTCTAGGCGCGCGGGCTTCTTGCCGCTCCCCTCCACCACAGGATGTCCTACGGAGATTTCCTGGACAACTTCACCCTCCTGGAAATCTGCAACCTGATACCCGACACGCTTTGTGGGGACTACAAGAGGTGTTGGCACACCACCTTCTACGAGGGCAGCTGGAGGAGGGGCAGCACTGCAGGGGGCTGCCGGAGCTACATTGGTGGGCGAGGGGACTCAGGGGTGCAGGGAGCAAGGGCTGGGCCACTGACTCACCGCACACCTGGGCCCCGTTGAGGAGGCGGGCTCTTGGCTGGGAAGCCCGTCCACCCTGGGAAGGGCAGGGCCATCCTGACCTGCTTCCTCCACAGACACATTCTGGACCAACCCCCAGTTTAAGATCTCTCTCCCCGAGGAGGATGATGCCCCAGAGGACGACGAAGTCGTCTGCACCTGCCTGGTGGCCCTGATGCAGAAGAACTGGAGGCGGGCACGGCCCCAGGGAGCCCAGCTGCAGACCATCGGCTTTGTCATCTACTCCGTGCGTGCCCAGCTGGTCCCCCGGCCACTCTTGCTCTCCCCATGGCCTCACCCCTGGGACCACTGCCCACCCCACCCCACCACTTGACCCGGGACCAGGACACCCTCCAACTGCCTCCACACCCCTGTCTCTTTCCTTTTTCCTTTTTTTTTTTTTTTAATTGGAATATAGTTGATTTACAAGGTTTATCAGTTGTACTTATACATATATCCAGTTTTTTTAAGGAATTTTGCCTTTTTTTAAAGAAAGTAATTAATTAATTAATTTATGGCTGTGTTGGCTCTTCGTTTCTGTGTGAGGGCTTCCTCTAGTTGCGGCAAGCGGGGGCCACTCTTCATCGCGGTGCGCGGGCCTCTCACTATCGCGGCTTCTCTGTTGCGGAGCACAGGCTCCAGACGCGCAGGCTCAGTAATTGTGGCTCACGGGGCTAGTTGCTCCGCGGCATGTGGGATCCTCCCAGACCAGGGCTCGAACCCGTGTGCCCTGCATTGGCAGGCAGATTCTCAACCACTGCACAACCGCGGAAGCCCCACTTTTTTTTTTTTAAGATTCTTTTCCCGTATAGGTCATTGCAGAGTATTAAGTAGTTTTCCCTGTGCTATACAGTAGGTCCTTATTAGTTATCTATTTTTTTAATTTTTAAAAAATTTATTTATTTATTTATGTATTTTTGGCTGCGTTGGGTCTTCGTTGCTGCGTGTGGCTTTCTCTAGTTGCGGCAAGTGGGGGGCTACTCTTCGTTGCGGTGTGTGGGCTTCTCATTGGGTGGCTTCTCTTGTTGTGCCGCACCAGCTCTAGGCGTGCAGGCTTCAGTAGTTGTGGCACGCGGGCTCAGTAGTTGTGGCCTGCGGGGTCTAGAGCGTGGGCTCTGTAGTTGTGGCACACGGGCTTATTTGCTCCATGGCATGTGGGGATCTTCCCAGACCAGGGCTCGAACCCGTGTCCCCTGCATTGGCAGGCGGATTCTTAACCACTGTACCACCAGGGAAGTCCTAGTTATCTATTTTATATATAGTAGTGTGTATATGTCAATCCCAATCTCCCAATTTAATCCTCACTGCCCATCGGCCCTGTCTCTTTCTGGAGTGGTGCTTTGCGCTTTTGAGGCAGGGCTGGCAGTCTTCTTTTCAGATTGTTAAAGTCTGAAACACTTAGGGAGCACTTCTTCTGTGCCAGGCATTGTTCCCAAGGCCTTTCGAATAGTAAAGCCTTTAATGAAGAGGAAGGAGATTGGGAGCCAGAGAGGTGAGGTCACTTGTCCAAACACACACCAGTTCCCACACACTCGGAGATTTCTCCACGGCCCCCAAGCCTCCCCACATGGGAGCATGGACTCCGGCCAAGAGAAACCCCTGACAAGCATTTCCCAAACGGTGCTTTGCAAAATCCTAGAAATGCCCGTTTGTCCATTCATTTACATAGTCAGTGATATTCATGGAGCACCTACTGCATGCCAGGCCCCAGTCAGTCTCCAGAGGTTCAATCGTGAACAGAAGCAGACACGAGCCTTGCCCTCCTCCTAGGCTGTGAGTCCCCCAGGTTAACAGACACACCTGAAGCCATTTCCAAGGTTAGACACAGCCCTGCCAGGAAAGGCTGTATTCTCTACCCCAACCCAGAGCTCCACGGGGCCATCAGTATATTAAAGGTTCTGGTCATCCCTGGAGGAGAGCAACCTATTTATCTTGGTTCATCTCACCTTTTTACAAACTTCTATGTGCTCATTCCTCGGTTTCAATAATCTCCTATTAACTTCCTGCAAGACGTGAGCGCTCCATGGAAAATGCTCTCCCAGTTTTTTATCCCAGCTCTTTAACTGTTCAGCAGTGTGAGATTGGGCAAGTTATCTCACCTCCGGGGGATTCTCTTTCCCATCCTTAACCTGCAGTGGTAAAAATCTCCCCTTGGCAAAACTTTGTGTAAACCGTACTTTGCCATCCAAAGCAGAAGGGTTATTTTTTTTTATTGGGGTGTAGTTGTTTTACAATGTTGTGTTAGTTTCTACTGTACAGCGAAGTGGAGTTCCCTGTGCTATACAGTACATTCTCGTTAGTTATCTATTTTATACATATTAGTGTATATATGTCAATCCCAATCTCCCAATTCATCCCACCACCACCCCTTTCCCTCCTTGGTGTCCATACGTTTGTTCTGTACGTCTGTGTCTCTATTTCTGCCTTGCATACTGGTTCATCTGTGCCATTTTTCTAGATTCAAAGCAGAAGTGTTATTAACGCTGGGACTTTTAGCTCTTAGAGCCCACGCCCCTCCTCACCACCAGCATCCCAGTGCCCTTAGCACCCCCCAACACACACACACCTGGCTTCCACAGGCCTGAGCCCCTTCACCATCCCGGGGATCTGACCCTCCTCTCTCTTCCCTTCCCAGGTCCCAAAGGAGGTACAGAAGACATGGGGCTTGATCCTGGGCAGACATCCACCCCGCTCCTGGCATGTGGATGGGCAAGGGGTGGAATTCGGTGAAGGGTTCTGGGGCCCACTGGGTCAGGGTTCCAGCCCCCTTGGGCCCTGAGTGAGGGTCAGGGAAGGAAACGACCACACTGGGGTTACCTGCCAGATGGGCAGGGTCCAGGCCCTCCCTAGCCCTGCCCAGCCGGGCATCACCGTGGGGGTCCCTCCCTCCCTGCCCTCCCCTGTGGGCCCTGTACCCACCTCCAGGGCACGGACAGTTTCAGAACCTCCAGGACGTCCACTTGAAAAAGGACTTCTTCGTGAAGTATCAGGACCTGGGCTTCTCAGAGATCTTCACCAACTCACGGGAGGTGAGCAGCCACCTCCGGCTGCCTCCGGGGGAATACATCATCATTCCCTCCACCTTTGAGCCGCACAAGGATGCTGACTTCCTGCTCCGGGTCTTCACGGAGAAGCACAGCGAGTCCTGGTGAGGGGCCCCACCTCACTGCTCCAAGGCCACCTGTCCCAGAGCTGTAAGATTCAAGCTCAGGGGGCAGTCAGCTGGGTCCCCCCGCCCCCATCCCTATTGTACAGTCAGGGAAACTTAGGCATGAGGCAGGGAAGTCCCAGGTAGTAGCAGAGCCAGAATCAGAAGCCAGATCGCACGAGCCCGTTCCGTATTGCTGCAGACACACGACACGACCTCCCTGACCATCCCACTGGAATCCCTGTCTCCCTGACCCCTGCTCACTCCGAACCTTCATCCACCTCTGCCCAGGGAACTGGATGAAGCCAACATCGCTGAGCTTCTCCAAGAGGTGAGGGGAGGCTGTGTGGGGTGGGAGTTGGGGGTGGCATGTAGGGGTGTGGAAGAACTTTCTGGACTGTGTCCCTCTCCCACTCCTTTCCCTCCAGGAGAACATCTCTGAGGATGACATAGACCAGGACTTCATACGTTTGTTTCACATAGTGGCCGGTGGAGAGGTGAGAGGCAGAGGGCTGGGGGATTGAAAGGAGGTGGTTTGGGGCTGAAGGGGCCAGAGCCGGGGTTTACGGTCCCCCTTCCTAGGACAAGGAGGTGGGCATATATGAGCTACAGAAGCTGCTCACCAAACCTTCTTCCTGCCCCTTCCCTCCCTCACAGTCAAAAACGTCCAAACCAAGGGTTTCAGCCTGGACGTGTGCCGCTGTATGGTCAACCTCTTGGATGTATCTTCCTGTCCAGTGGGCAGTCCTGTCCAGTGCTCTCCTGCCCCAGCCCCTACCCCTGAGCCTGGCCCTAAGGTGGCCATCTCTGACCAGCCATGCCCTCCTTCCCGGTGGGGATTAGGCGCTGGGGTAACAAAAGATGCCAGGTCTTCCGGCTGTTACCATGGTTACCATACAGGCCCCTTGGGTCTTGTGCCCTACCTCGGTGAGTCCCTCTGCTTCCCAGCCCCCAGGATGCCCTCCCCACCCTCCTCTTATATCCTTGACTACCTCCCAGAAAGATGGCTCTGGCAAACTGGGGCTTCAGGAGTTCCAGATCCTGTGGAGAAAAATCAAGAAATGGACGGTAAAGGGCATTGAGGGGGCAGTTTATGGAGGTAAGAAAGAGAGGTCCTCCGGAGGGAAGAGGACTAGTAAGGATGGAGCTGGAACAGGAGCCCCTGACTAGACACACACACACACACACACACACACACACACCACGATGGAGCCGTTGATGTGTTGGCCTATTAACTAGTCAATATTCAATAACCAGCACAGCCCAGGTATCAGCCAGCGTAAAGGATACAGGCAGAGAGACCCGGGCAGGGTGCCAGGAAGTAACCCCACAGTCACCAGGTGATAGGAATACTGGAGCTCAGCGAGTGGGCCAGCGTAGGGGGCCCCCGGGGTCTTGGGTAGCAGTCGTGAAGCATTTCATCACTTCAGCCACCGTGCCATGCACATGGCCCTACCACATCTGTCTTGTCCCTTCAGGACATCTTCCAAGAGTGTGACCAGGACCACTCAGGCACCTTGAACTCCTATGAGATGCGCTTGGCAATTGAGAAAGCAGGTGGCCAGGGGCAGGAGAGGGCTTTGGGGCAGGGACGGGGGAGGCAGCAGTGGCCAGAGGGCTGGACTCTCCCCCTCCACACTCCTCTCTCTCCCAGGCATCAAACTGAATAACAAGGTGACACAGGTGTTGGTGGCCAGGTATGCAAATGACGAAATGATCATGGATTTTGACAGCTTCATCAGCTGTTTCCTGAGGCTGAAGGCCATGTTCAGTGAGTCAGGCACCTGCCCACTCCCCACCCTGGGCCAGCGGACCGCCGGCCTTCTCCCACATACCCACATGAAGAGCACTGCTCCAGAACCATTCCCCTCCACCAGGCACAGATGATCTGGGCTCAGATCCCAGCTCCACCACTTGCTGGCTCTGTTGCCTTGAGCAAGTCACTTTATCTCTCTGTGCCTCTGTTGCCTTGCCTATAAATATAGATAACAGTACAGCCTGCATAGAAGGGAGGCGGAGATTAAATGAGATAGTATTTGGAGAGCACTCAGAACAGGCCCTGGTTCAGAGCAAGGCTGTAGGAGTCCTTACCATTAATTCCCTGCTGGGCTGGGGGTTTGGCTGGGAAGAGGGAAGGAACGGCTTCTTACACCTGTTCTGACATCCTCCCTAGTCGGGAAGGGGTCTTGCAGACCACTGACTCAGCTCCCAACCCTTCTCCCTTGTCTCCTCCTTGAAACAGTGTACTTTCTAACCATGGACCCTAACAATACTGGCCAGATTTGCTTGAACCTGAACCAGGTACATGGAAAGGATCACTGATGGAACGGCCGAGATGCCGTGCTTATTCCGGCAGCAGGACCTCCAGGCCCACCCTCCCAGCGCAAAGTGTTTTTCCCCCCCAGTCTCCCTCCCTCTCTGAGTACATTTCACTAAAGATTAAGTGACACTTCTGCGTTGTCCCCGGCTGGGGAGGCTGTCCACGTTTCCTACCCTACTCAACGCTGGCCGGTTTCGTGGCTCCTCCCTTCTCCCCCCCACTCAAGGGCATTATTATAATGAACAACACATGCCACTGGCTTCTGTGTCTCTTGTGTTTCTATGCCAGAAAAAGACTGGCAGGGGTGTAAGTCATTTCCTCAGTACCAAAAAGGGGACACCCAGGAGCTCTCAGTTGGGGTGATACCACCCCCCATCCAGGGAGCATTTGGAAATGTGTGGTTGTCACAGAAGCTAGAGGGCGCTGTTGTCATTTATGGGCAGCGGCTGGGATGCTAAAGGCATAAGAGTCCCTGTCTGTGAACTGTACACAGCGCGGTACCCAGAGCAGCATCCGAGGGGAGGGCTGAGCCGCAGGACCCAGAACCGCCCCTCGCATCTCCTTCCTCAAACTGGAGTCTCCAAAGGTGACACTGCTGGTCTAGCAAAAGTCAAAAATCCTGCACTGGCAGGAGTCAGCCAGTCATAGAAAGGAACTGACCCTCTTAGATGTGTGGCTGGGAAGGGTGGGGGACAGTGGAAGTGGGTGAGTTCATTCCTGCCTTAAAGGTGTTCAGATTCAAATCATTCTTACTGTTAAAAAAACTGCTGACTGCCAGGCTATGGTCCTCACCGGAAGGGTGGAGGGATCCTTGGTTCACCAGTCCTTGACCTTGGAGTCTCTGCCTCAGATGCCCCCTGTTTCCAGCCCCCAGCCCCCAGCCTCCTGCTGCAGTGGGAAAACTGAGACCACCAGCAGTGTCCCCCAACTGCACTTCTCCTGTCCTTCCAGATTGCTCCGTGGCTTCCCCCTCTGGGGAACTGTGCCTGCGAGCTTTTCAGCCTCTTGCATACAGACCGCCTCCAAATTCCCTTAGATTAGGGTCGAATAAATCTAAACCCCAAAAGAATTGGGATCCGTCCTGGGTCTGTGTACTTTCAGCTTCCCAGCGTAGCTAGCTTCGTTTCCTCCTGCAGTAAGGACTCAAAGACTTCCTTCTATTTGCACTAAACACGCCCATTCCTCTTATGCTTGGGGGCGTGGGGGGCTTCCAGCCTTCCTGGGTCTGGTGACTGATCCCCTGCACCAGCCCTGCCCCCTGCCTCCTCTGTGACAACTGCCCGTCACTGTCACTCCATTGCCTCCCCCACCACCTCCCGAGGAATCATTTCCAGCCCTGCCACTCTCTTCTCCCATCCTCTCCCTTCTGCAGTCTTGTCTGAGAGAGAAGGTCACACTCTGTTAATGAGGGTCTTAAGACTGATTCCTCCACCCTAATTTTCTACCACCACCTTTTCTCCTCAGAGCAGCGAAGGAGCAAAGGTCCCTGGGTGGGTCAGGGATCCTTTGGAAGAGGCCAGAAAACTAGCAGGTCCTTTGAGTTTTGAGAGAACCCGGCAGTGCCCAGTTGGTTCTGGGGAGCCCAGCAAGATGCTGACCACACCCCATCCTTGTCCCTTGCCCTAGCGGAAGATGCTGCCAACTTCTGGCTGGATGGCCTTGGGCAAATTATTTTATTTCTCTAACAGAGTTTCCTTTTTCTCATCTGTCAGTTGGGGGTGAGAGGGAGTTCACTGGTGGCCTAGAGGTTAGGATCCTGGGCTTTCACTACCATGGCCCAGGTTCAAGCCCTGGCCGGGGAACTGAGATATCCCACAAGCCGTGTGGTTCGGCCAAAAAAAAATGGGGGTGACAGTGCCTGTCTCAGAGGGCTGCTGTATGGACGACTGAGGTTATGAGGGTGAAATACTGTGCTTCCCACAGATGGTAAACTCATTCCTGTTACATAAAAATCGGGTTCCCCTCTTGTTGGGTGTCGAGCCAGAAGACACAACCAAGCCAAAGAGCAGGAGAAGGGAGGATTTATGACTTGCAGCGAGTAAGGAGGACACTGGAGATCCTTCCCAAAGCAGTGTCTCCCCAACAGCCAAACTGGGGACGTTCTAAACTAAGGGTACATGCATATTCATGACGGGGCTTGAGCAGAGGAGAATTCAGCATGGAATTTGGGCAAAAGTCAACAGAGGCCAAGCTTCAGTTGACTGAAGTCACAAGGGCCGGAAAAGGTCAACATCACCATCTCTTAGGTTCCAGTCGAGCTGGTGGTTGAGTGCTTCAGGCCAATCTCTACCGCTGAACCAGAACTGGGAGTCTTTACAACTGATGTATTATCTCTGCCATTCTTACTTCTCTTGCCTAAGTCATTCCGTTCTTCTGTTCCCTCACGATCATTATTACTGAGACCTGTTCAAGGTCAAGCACTGTGGCCAGGCTTAGATCACAAAACAGTTTAGGCTTAAATGGCTTCTCTGACGTCAAAAAACTATATCTGGGGACTTCCCTGGTGGTCCGGTGGGTAACACTCCGCGCTTGCAGGGGCCTGGGTTCGATCCCTGGTCGGTGAACTAGATCCTGCATGCATGCTGCAACTGGGAGTCCGCATGCCGCAACTAAGAAGTCTGCACGCTGCAACTAAAAGGTCCCACGTGCCAAAATAAGATCCTGCGCAGCCAAAATAAATAAATAAATGAATAAAAATAAAATCTTAAGAAAAAACAAACTATATCTGGATCCCCCTACCCTTTCTGCTTATACCGTCACCACACTTAGCAGAGCCCCATATATAGTTTGTGCTCTGAACAACTAAAAGGGGCATCATTCACCCAGATTATGATGTGAGGAACATCCCCAGAATTTTAGCACATGACTGTCCTGTATTGGAAAAGTGAGATGAACTAGCATACATTTAATAAACATATCTAATTCATGCATGCATCAAACATGCCTACATCACATTCCTCCACATCCAAACTCTAAAACAAAAGTTCCCCCCAGCTACAGCCAGGCCTGGCTGCTCCCTCCTCCTGCCTGTCAAGTCTGCTCTCTGCACATACATCCTCACCAGCCCCTTCTGACTCAATCTCGTTCAACTTCACTTGCCTCCTTCCCCAGCCTAATGCTTGGGAGACATTTCCCATGACGTCTTTGCCATCTCCCAGTGTTGTGTAACCACATTTTCTGCTCTTCTCTTCTGGTCCTCAGCATGCGGCACTTCCTCTGTTCACAGAGGTGGGGTTTTGCTGGGGAAGGGCACTAGACCATGCTGCCTGCACCCTGCACAACACAAGCTGGGTGCCCTTGACTGAGGTCACATGGTAATCTAGAGTTCACCTCTGGATGACTCACTGCCACTCTGCACAGCAGCTGCCCCCGTTTCCTTTAGACCCCTGTCTACACCCTCCAACTGCACTGCAAAGATGAGGCCACATCAGGGAACAGAGGTCCCTTAGAATAGATAGCTCCAGAGCTTCGTCCTCTGGTCTCTGAGAAAGTGGGGTCAAAATGTGCTAGAAATCTTGCCATTTGCAACAAGATGGATGGACCCTGAGGGCACTATGCCAAATGAAATAACTCAGACAGAGAAAGACAAACACTCTATGATCTCACAAGTGGAATCTAAAAAAAATTTTTTAATAATTTAAAAACAACTCATAGGACTTCCCTGGTGGCCCAGTGGTTAAGAATCCGCCTGCCAATGCAGGGGACACGGATTCGAGCCCTGGTCCGGGAAGCTCCCACATGCCAAGGAGCAACTAAGCCCGTGCGCCACAACTACTGAGCCTGCGCTCTAGAGCCTGCGAGCTACAACTACTGAGCCCACGTGCCAGAACTACTGAAACCCACGCGCCTAGAGCCCGTGCTCTGCAACAAGACGAACCACCGCAATGAGAAGCCCTTGCACCACAAATGAAGAGTAGCCCCCGCTCGCCACAACTAGAGAAAGCCCACGTGCAGCAACGAAGACCCAATGCAGCCAAAAATAATAAATAAATTAATTAATTTAAAAAAACAACTCATAGATACAGAGGACAGATTGGTGGTTGCCAGAGGTGGTGGTGAGGGATGAGTGGAATATGTGAAAGTGGTCAAAAGGAACAAACTTCCATTGATAAGTCATGGGGGGAATTCCCTCGCAGTCCAGTGGTTAGAATTTCGCGCTTCCACTGCCGTGGGCCTGGGTTCAATCCCTGCTCAAGGAACTAAAATCCCACAAGCTGCATGGTGTGGCCAAAAACAACAACAAAAAATGAAGTCATGGGGATGTAATGTATGGCACAGTGACTATAGTTAATAATACTGTTTTGCATATTTGAAAGTTGCTAAGGCTGTAGATCTTAAAAGTTCTCATCACAAGAAAAATGAGAAGGAAATGTCTGAATCTAGGACTGGGGCAAGAAATATACGGGATGAACCTGGAGCATCCTGTAGTGCCAGAAAGTACGGAAATGCTAAAAAAAAAGTAGCAAAAACAAAAAGCACGATGAGAGTATGTCAAAGGTGGAGTGTAATTCCCCTTTCCTTAAGTGTGGGTAGCACATAGTGACTTCCTTCCAAAGAGGACAGTGTGGAAATCGAGAGAAAAGAGTAGCTTCAAGACAGAGAAACCGGGGAATTGCCTGGTGGTCCAGTGCTTAGGACTCCACAAGCAGTGAAAACTGAGGGACCGAGTCCAATCCCTGGTCAGGGAACTAAGGTCCTACAAGCTGCGTGGTGTGGCCAAAAAAAGAAAAAGTAGAGAAACCTGACAAACACGACTTCAGGCAGGTGATCAAGGTTAACACAAGAGAGATAAACCATGTGGATAGAATATACCCTTGGTATGATGTGATGAGAATGGCATTTTACATCTGTGGTTTCCTTCCCCAAAACCCCAAACTCCAGTCTAATCATAAGAAGAACATCAGACAAATCCCGCTTGAGGGACATTATACAAAACTCCTGACCTATACACCTCAAAACTGTCAAGGTCATCAAAAACAAGGAAAGTCTGAGAAACTCTCACAGCCAAGAGGAGCCTAAGGAGGTAAGACAACTAAGTGGAAGGCGGTGTTCTGGATGGGATCCTGGAACAGAAAAAGGGACATTAGGTAAAAACTAAGGAAATCTCAATAAGTGTGGGTTTTAGGTAATATTGTTGTATCCATATTGGTTCCTTAATTGTAACAAATATACTGTACTAAGATATGATATTAATTACAGGGGAAATTGGGTGTGGATATACAGAAATTCTCTGGGCTATCTTCACAATTTTCTGTAAATTTAAAACTATTTGAAAATAAATAGTTTATTTTAAAAAGTAATTAAAAGCAACCGAAGTGCCAATCAGTAAATGAATGGATAAAGAAAATGTGATATATATATATATATATATATGTGTGTGTGTGTGTGTGTGTGTGTGTGTATGTGTGTGTGTGTGTGTATGTGTATACACACACAGACACAGTGGAATGTTACTCAGTCACAAAAAAAGAATGAAATCTGGCCATTTGTGACAACATGGATGAACTTAGAGGGTATTATGCTGAGTGCAACAAGTCACACAGAGAAAGACAAATACTGCATGAGTTCACTTATACGTGGAATCTAAACGATAAAACAAATGAACAAGCATAACAAAACAGAAACAGATGTACAGATGCAGAGGACAAACAGGTGCTTGCGAGAGGGTAGAAAGGTGATATGCATACCTTGGAGATATTTTTCTATTAGTATACAGAGAGCAGAGTACCCCACTGCAGTGAAGTCTCGACGTTTATTTATCAGCTCTTTATTGAGTTGTTTCCAATCTTTTACTACTATAAGCAATGCTAGAGTGAATAACACTGCATGCACGTATGTCATCTCATATGGTGGAAATATTTCTATAGGAGAAATTTCTGAAAGTGGGATATGGAGCTAAAGAGTATATACATCAGTAATTCAGATACATATTAAATTCCCCTCCATAAAGGTAATCCCAATTTACGCTCCCACTAGCAATATAAGAGTGTCTATTTCCCCATCAAGGCAGCGTGTCGTCAAACTTTTGCATATTTATAATGTGATAGAAGAAAAATGGTTTCTGACTGCCCTTGTAATTTGCATTTCTTTTTTTGCATTTGAAGCTGAGCAAATATTCATGTTTTCCTTTCATTTCATTTTCTGTGAGCGCTTCATATTCTTTGCTCATTTTTGTACTGGGCTTTTGTGTTTTTCCCTTATAAACTTCTAGGAGCTATTTATATTTTAGGAAGATTTGACCTTTCTCTGCATAGGGGCTGCAAATATTTTCCTTTGTCATCTGTGTTTCCACTAGGTTTTTAACGCTTGCCCATAGACTCTGCCCTTCGCCCCAGCAGAACCTCCCTCTCCAGGCCACCTGCCCCCTCTCACAGCCACATCCCAAAGCCCCTTTAGTTCCTCACTCTTCCAGGTGACATGTGACCTCTTGGTGACATCTGACTCTATACTGAAGACTCCTCTTGTGCGTAAATAACATTTATTCTGTCCTTTATCGACTTTAGGGGTTGCACATTCTCAGTAGAACGTAGAAAACACAGAAAATCACACAGAAGAAAAGCAAAACACCTTATATTCCATCCCTTAGGATAACCACTTCCTGTTTATCAATGCCTATGCATGTTTTTAATTGCGTATATGTTTATTTATTTACAAAATAAATTTCTTACATTTACCCAGTTCCTTTGGGAGTGTATAACCGCACTTTCCTCCCGCTTGGATATCTCCTTGTCCCTATTCTGTCTCCACAAGGAGGTAAGCTCGAGGAGCTGACGTGGGGGGAACTTTTCCCTCCTGCCCATCCCCACAGCAGCCTCACTCTCTCTCCTGGACCCCTGGCCACGTTTCTCCTGCCCCATCCCCCACCCCCTCCAAGCGTAACCACTGCCCTCACTCCTGCCAGAGACGTCAAATTCCTGGTCTCATCGGGTCTTCAGACCCACCTTGGTGGAAACCTCGGATCATCAACCCATCACCCCAAAAGATGCTAGTTTCCCTCCTTCTGCTGGTGAAACCAGCCAAGAGGAACGTCCAAGACTCCCCCAAGCATTGTTTCCGGCCCACGTCTTGTCTCGTGCACCAAACATTTCCCGAATTCACCGTGCTCTGTTTGGTCTCCTGTCTTTACTCATGCTCTTCCTCGCCGTCCCCTTCCTGCAGCAGGTCTCCCCACGACCTGTTCGTCACATTCTGCCCATCCTCTGCCCCAGCGCAGCCCCGCCTTCCCTTCTCTCCTGAGTCTCCCCCTGCAGTCCTCCCCCTTCCCTGGCTCTGTGTTCCAGGAGCCCTCCTCTGAGAAGCTGCACGCACACACCCAGGCCACTTGCTGGCCGGGTGCCCCGGACTCCCCAGGTGCCAGTCACTTCCCCTGGCAGACCATTTATCTCTATTGTCATTTCCTGTTTATTCCTACTGACCATACACTGGGGGCAGGACTGTCATTTTCATTGACGCATTTTGAATGCCCGCATGTACGAACATTAAATAAGTTTGTTGACCAAGGAAAGGAATGGCTCTCCCAGCTAATATGACCGCTCCCACATTGAACCTTCAAAGCTCTCTATCCAGGATGCCTCCTGGAGGGCCAACGTGGCCCAGCTGGAATTGGCATCCTCTTAGGTCTGATGTGCAAACTCCTCCATCTCGACTGACAGTCTTCCTATCACCCTTTTCTGATTGTCACCGAGGCCATCTCTGAACCTCAGTTTACTCATCTGTCTAGAGAAGAGAACACTCGGGAAAACTGTGAGGACCAAGTGAATGACATACTTTGTAAATGGCAATGTGAGGAATGAATACGAGGTGTGGGTACATCATAGAAAAGAGTGCTACCATTCATTCAGCATGTTTTCTATACCAGGCACTGTTCTAACATCCAACTATTAATGCCTTTCATGCAAACAAATTAGCTCCCCTTTCATAGAGAAATAGACTGAGGTACAGAGCAGTTAATGACTTATTTGCCTAGGATTCCACACTGGCAGTAGAGGAGCTGGGATTTGAATCCAGACCACACAGCTCCACTTGCTTAACCACCACCCTATACTGTCTGTCTATTAAATAATAGTATCGTCTGGTCTGACAGCTGCCCTATTCACTTCATTCATTAATTGGGTTTTGTGACCCAATCACACAACCTCGTTCTCCCAGCATAATTCTAACTCCAATGGTAAATCTGTAGGTAGATTTTTGTGTAGATAACCACTTATCTCCCAAGGATGGAGACATGTTCAAAATGTAGCTCTTTAAAAAGCACCATGCTTAGGGGCTTCCCTGGCAGTCCAGTGGTTAAGACTCTGTACTTCCACTGCAAGGGGCGTGGGTTAGATCCCTGGTCGGGGAACTCCCACATGTTCCACGGTGCGGCCAAAAAAAAAAGAATCATGCCCATATTTTTTGTTCTTTGACATTTGTATTATCAGATTCAAATAGAATAAATACTCATCAGCTGAATTAAACACAGAGAAGTTTAAAGGCATCTGTTTTGTCATACTTGACATGGACTTACCTTCAGTGGTACTGACAGATATATATCCCCAATCCCACCATTCCAGGCCCTCCAAGCGTTCTGAGGATGAGGTTTCCATTCCCTTCCCTTGTTTTCAGAATCTCCTCACCAAGAGAGAGATGGGGATGAAGAAGGGGAGGGAAGAGGCCACCCTGGGTACAGGAGAAGAGAGACAGAGTTTTGGTGGATCCTTCTGTGTCTGTGGCTCAGGGGACAGGCTCTGCTCCCCTGGACTGCCTTGGGGTGGCGGGCATAGCAAGGTCACATCCATGTACGCAGTTTCCCTGGCCCTCCTCCTTTGCCTGTCCTGTTCCCCCTCCCCTGATGCCAGCCTCATCCTTGACACAAAGCACTATGGGAGCCAGAGAAAGGAGAGGGGGCAGAAAGAGCCCAGCGCTGGATACCCAAGGAGAGACTGAGGACAGAAAAGAGGATGCCCGCCCCCAGGGGACAGCTAGAAGCAAGAGGCCTGCCTCCTGGCACCATGCCCCCTAACTGCCAGGACGCACAGCCTTTACTTCTGGGGGGCCAGAAACTTGTGGGAGGTTGGGAGGGAAAGAGAGGGCAAAAGATGGAAGAGACTTAGAGAGGTCCAGAGAAAAAGGGTAGAGGTGAAGGGGACCAATGTATGTTCCATTATTAAATGATAGATACGGAGAATAAAAAAAGATGCAGAGGACAGCAATTCTGTAGTGTAACAGAATTCATCCATGTACTCACCACCAAGATTAGACAGTGTTAACCTTTTGCCATATTTCCTTTAGCTTTCTTCATTTTTAAATTTTTGTTTGTTTATTTATTTATTGGCCGCACTGTGCAGCATGCAGGCTCTTAGTTTCCTGACCCGGGATCGAACCCATGCCCCCTGCAGTGGAAGCGAAGAGTCTCAACCACTGGACCGCCACGGAAGTCCCTAGTTTTCTTCATTTTTTTTTTTTAAAGGGATGATACATTAGAGGCACTGCTATAATCCCCTCCCCACACCTATCATTTCCTGTCCCTTCTCCCTTAGAGGGAGCTATTCCTCTGGAGTCCTGTCTCTCCCATCTATGTTTTTACTTTTACTACATGGGCATACGTAGGTATGTACCCACAAGAATATATCCTATTGCTCATGTGTCCTGCATTTTGACATACCTGGTATGATTTGACCTATATTCTTTTGCCACTTGGTTTTACCTTAACATCACATTTTTTTTTAACATCACATTTTTGAAACATATCCCTGTTGATACATGATACATGAGTTAGTGCATTCATTTTATCTGCTGTATAGTACTTCACTTTGATTACGTTTGCATTTCTGTTCTCCTGTAGGTAGACATTGAAGTTGTTTCCAGTTTTTGTTGTTGTTATTACAAAAACCATGAAGGGACATCCTCATACGTGTCTCCCTGTGCACATCTGTGAGAATTCCACTAGAGTCACACCTAGAAGTAGAATTGCCGAGTTCCAAAGGAAATGTGTGTTTCCAGCTTTACCAGATATTGCCAAATTGCCCTCTAAAACAATTGTGTCCAATACTCCATGAATTTCTGCTTCTGAGGGCTGTGAAATGAGAGCTCTTTCTGGATATATTTGCACTTTCCCATGAGCTAACGTGGATAAGTAGCTTTTCACATTTATGGACCACTCATGTTTCCTCTTCAGGAAATGACCTGCCCATATCTTCCATTCACTTTCCTGTGGGGAGTGTGTGTGTATCCTTTTCTTACTGATTATAAAAGTACTTTATTTATGATTGATACAAAATCTTTTTCAGTTATGTGGATTGCAAATCTCTTCTCCCAGTCTGTGGGGGACTGTCTTTCACTCTGTGGTGTCTTTTGTTATTTAAAAGTTTTTAATTATTACTGAAGCTGGGTGATTGACACATGGGGGTTCATTATACTCTTATCTCTATTTTTGTATAATTTTGAAAATTACCCTAACAAAAAGATTTGTAAAAATCTATAGAACAAATAATTCTCTATCATCCCAAATTCCTAAAGATCATGTCCTATATTTCATAGTTTTACTTTCCACATTCAGGTCTCAAATGCCACTGGAATTTATTTTTGTAGTTGGTGTGCCAGAGGATCAAATATTATCTTTCCCTCATAGATGGCCAACTGTCCCAGTTCTATTTCTGATCCTGTATGTCCCTTCTCCTCTGACCAGAAATTTCTCCTCTGACCAGAAATTTCTCCTCTGCACCATATATCCTTAGGTCTGTTTCTATGCTCTCTATTCTGTTCCTTAGTCACTGTGTCGATTCTTACATTTTGCCACAGTTTTAATTCCCATATTACCAGATTGGCCAGAATAGTATCTCTCAGGCCAAATTGGTATCCCTTCTTTTTTTCCTTCTTCAGATCACGTGGCTCTTCTTGGCCCTTTTTCTTCCCATACAAATTTTATGATCAGCTTACCCAATTCCAGAAAGGAAAAACACAACGCTGTTGGGTTAGTTGGAATCGTGTTGAATTTCCAGATTCATCTGGGGGAGAACCAACATCTTTTTAACCCAATACCTTCCTGACCATTACCTTGGCACGTCCACGTACGAGGTCTTCTTTTTTGGTCCCTATGTAAGAATTTGTATCTGTTTTCTCCATGAGGGTCTTGCTCAGTCTTTGTTAGATTTGTTCCTGGGGCCTGGGGGGTTTACTGCTTTCCCCCTTCACCGTGCCCACATCAACTATGCCAGGCGCGTCTGTCCTCACCCCCTACCCCTGCCCCTTCGTCCACGCCCTCCCCTCCCACAGTCCAGGGGGCAGCTGTCCTGCTCCAACAGCTGACTAGTCCTGTGAGGGCTTGCAAAGTGGACACGGCTCCCACCTCCCACCTCGGGGCCCGTCAGCTGAGTCTGGGGCAAGGCACAGTTGTTTCCGTGGGGGCAATGAGCTCCATTCTGTCCGGGCCCCTCTCTGGGCTTCCCTCTCCCCGGCCAGAGCAGCTGTTCTTGTGGGTAAGGAAGGGCCCCACCTGTCAGCTCTAGTTACTCTTTCAGGCAACATCCAACTCCCTGACCCCTTTTCTTCGTGTCTTATGAGCCTGTCTAGTGTGTGTCTTATGGCCCAATTGCCTGTTCATGGGTCTGTCGTTGCCTGGAACTGGTGGGCAGCGGAATGGTGGTCATGGGAAGGGACCGTCCCTCTCTAACCTCAGAGGACCTGCCGTTCCCACAGTTTTCTCTTAGTTGTCACCATGTTCAGGCCTCAAATCCTAAAATTGCCCCACTCAGGTAGATTAATGACTACAGTCCCAGGGAGAGAGGTGTGGTGATAGGGCTGGCACCCTGCCCTTCCCCACAGACACGTTCTATACCTGGCTGGCCTCCACACCTGCTCCCCGTCACCTGCTCCCCACAGCGCTGTCTGCCCTGGATGAGGCCTCCCTGGCCTCTTCTCAGAATCTTTGTTTGGGGGTCAGCACTGCCCTCAACCTCCCACAACAGGGAAGGGCTGCAGGCCAGTGCTGATCCCCCAGGGGTGATGACAGGGCACTGGAACATGGCAGAGCCAGAACGCACACCTCCATTGCTCCTTCAGGCGTTAACTGAGCCCCAGCAGCTGCTCTCAGTAGCTGTTCATGAGTGTCAGGGTACCTCATAGCAGGTCTTCAAGGAGCAGCCAGTAGGGCTGGGCTCAGACATCGGATGTGCTGGGAGGGACAACCCAAAAATATGGAAGGAAGGAAACTTGTTTTTTGTAAAATTTTTTAAAATCTTTGGGATTTCCCTGGCAGTCCAGTGGTTAAGACCCCACACTTCCAATGCAGGGGGTGTGAGTTCGATCCCTGGTTGGGGAACTAAGATCCCACATCTTAGTGGGGCAAAAAAAAAAAAAAAAAATTATGGAAATATAGTTGATTTACATTGTGTTCATTTCTGCTGTACAGCAAAGCGATTCAGTTATACAGTACATATATATATATATTCTTTTTCATATTCTTTTCCATTATGGTTTATCACAGGATAGTGAATATAGTCCCCTGTGCTATACGGTAGGACCTTGTTGTTTATCCATCCTATATATAATAGTTTGCATCTGCTCATCCCAAACTCCCAATCAGGAAGGAAACTGTTGTTTATTGAACACCTTCTAGAAGCCAAGCTCTGGACCTGGTAACCTCCCATCTCTTGATCCTGTCAGAGGCAGGTTCCATGATGATTCGCATTTTAGGGAGGAGGCCCGCTGCACAGCCCAACTCCAGGGGGGTCACTCCTGCCCCCAGTTGCACGGCGTGCAGTCTGCTCCGGCCTCCAGAGTGGCCCGGAGAGGGTCGCAGAGCTGGCACGTGAATCCAGATTGGAGTGACAATCAGAAACACTCTTCACCTCCCTGTTTGGGTCCAGGCAGAGTGAGTGGCTGTGCGGTACAATGGTTTGAACCCCTGTATGGAAACAGCAGAAAGGGGTGGGAGGAGTGGAAGGCCCAGTGCTCTCAGGTCTCGCGAGAACCCATTAGCTCTATTAACAGCTCTCACCACCGCCTCCTGTTTGTCTGTCACGCTGCTGGCTGCTGGTGTGTGAGTCCTGTGTCCTCGTCACCAGGTACACACTTGTTGTTGACACGAATGGACCAATTAAATGATGTCTATGTATGGAGAGGGGGGGTCCCCAGGACACCTCTGTGCGGCCCTGAGGATCTGGGGAGAGGACCACGAAGGAGGACCTCAGGGGTCACTTACTGCTCAGCCCACAGGCCTCAACTTCACAAGTTGGCACCCAAACACATTTTTTTTTTTAAATTGCCTTTGAGGAACAGGAGATTTGACCAGTTTCCTCCCTGGCCAGCAGAGTGTTGGAGGCAGGGGTCAGAACCATGCGTGAAAGATCCATTACACAAGGCTAAGTCAGGAACTAGAAGGAACTGCTGCTCTCTGGTAGCTTTGTTGCCGGAAGGGATGGTTATCTTTCCAGCAAAGGCTGAGGAAATCCTTTTCTGCCTTGGGGCGGGCCAGGGGATGGGATTAATCCCAGGTGAAGGTGGGAAGGAGATGAAGAAGTGAGTTAATCCCAGGGGGGGACGAGGGGTAGAGAATAAACTAAAACCAGATTCAGGCCCTGGACACAGCCGCTGCCCCTCCCCCACCTCCCTTCCCAACTCCCTCTGGGGTTTCCTATTGTTACCAGAGACGACATCCTGTTTCCTTTACCTGCCTTACTGTCCCAGGCCCCTGGAGTCCCCTACTGTCTCAGGGAGCAGGGGTGGGACAGAGGTCTGGCCCCAGACCCAGAGTCCAGGGATCTCACAGCTGGAAGATCTCACAGCAATGGAAACTGACCTGGGAGGTATGGGGTGCAACTTACCCAAGGTCACAGCATTGCAGATCTGGGTCAGCCCTTGGGCGGGCCTCCACGGTTCTCTCCTCGAGATTACATACTTTGAAGGTTCCCAGGGGGAACCTGACTTCCCCTCCCTTAGGCTCAGCGTGGTGGTCAGTTCCTCCTCTCCAAATGCCTCTCTCCAGCTGACTGTGGCCCACAGGACTCACACACATCCTAGGAATGTGTTTGGATCCACAGAGTTCTGGGGCTCAGTAGCACAGGCTCTAGGACAAGCAGGCCTGGGTTTGGATCCCATCACAGAACCTTTATTTATTTATTTATTCTGACAAGGAATGTTTATTGCCGAGCACTAGGGACAGAGCAGCAGACAAAATAGACATAAGTCCCTACTCTCATGGAGTTTACATTCTAGTGAGGGAGGCAGATAATCAGCAAGGTAAGGAAGGAAGATACATAGCCTGTCAGAAGGATTTGCTGAGGAGATAAATAAAGCAGAGGAGGGGATGGAGAGAAGGCAGCAGGAGATGGGGTGGAGGGAATGTACTGTTAAATAGGTTGGATGGGTAACATCTGGGCGAAGACTTAAAGGAGGTGAGAGGTGGAGCCACATGTGGATACCTGGAGAAAGAGCTTTGTAGGCAGGAGCAATAGTACGTGCAAAGGCCCTGAGGCGGAAACATGTCTGGCACAGTTAAGAGCAGCAGGAGGCCAGTGGGCCAGGCAGGGTGAGAGAGGAAAGGACTAGAAGTTGAATCAGGAAGCCAGGGGGAGGTCAGACACCGAGGGCCTTACAGGTCATAATTAAAGCCTTTGGCTTTAACTCTGAATGAAAAGGGAGCCAAAAGGACAGGATCTGACTCATGTCTTAGAAAGATCATTCTGGTCACTGTGTGGAAAAGGGAAACAGGATCACCAGTTAGGGGGCTACAACAACAATTCGGGTGAAAGATGACAAATGCTCAGTCGAGGGTAGTCAGGGCAGCACTCGTGAGAAGTGGGGAGATTCTGAATATTTTGAAAGCAGAACCACCAGGATTTACGAATGTGGGTAGTGAACTGTGATAAGAAGAGAGAGGTCAAGGATAAATTCCAGGATTTGGGCCAGAAGTAACTAGAAAGAGGCAGTTGCCACTTACAGATAAGGGGAAAGCCTGAGGGAGGGGCAGGTCTGAGGAGGAAACTCGGCCATTTATTTGCTGTAATTCTGGGTAAGTTGCTTAACCCCTCTAAACCTCAGTTTCCTTATCTGTACAAAGGTCATAATAATCATTCCCCTGCAGAGTGATGGTGAGAATTGAGTGAGATCATGAACTCACAGGCGTGATGCACATACATACTCAATACACGTTCCACCCACAGCCCGGGGATGACCATCACAGCTCCTCAGGAAGGGACAGGAGGGAAAGGAAGACCAAACCTACACATCTGTACTTTGGCTCCTCTCCCGGCCCAGCTTCCTCCAGGAAGAAGGGGGACAGACCTTTTCAAAAAACTGGAAGTTTTCTTTCTTCAAGGCCTTTGATGGTTTAGGAGATGGTGATGATGCTAATGGGGGATGGTGGTGGGTTGATGATAAACGATCATATTCCCATGTCCTTATTCTTATAAAACCCTTTCATGGCCATTATCTCATGTGAGTCCATCAAGGCAGAAATTATACCCATTTTATGAAGTAGAAGAATGAGGGGGTGGTTAAGACTCTGTGCTTCCAATGCAGGAGGTGCGGGTTTGATCCCTGGTCAGGGAACTTGGATCCCACATCATGGGCAGCCAAAAACAAACAAACAAAAAAAAGAGGTATTTTTAAAAATTTATTTATTTAAAAAATTTTTATATTATATTGGAGTATAGTTGATAAACAATGTTGTGTAAGTTTCAGGTGTACAGCAAAGTGGTTCATTTATACGTATACATGTACCCACTCTTTTTCAAATTCTTTTCCCATTTAGGTTATTACAAAATATTAAGCAGAGTTCCCTGTGCTATACAGTAGGTCCTTGCTGGTTATCTATTTTATTTTGTTTTATTTTAAAATATTGATTGATTGATTGATTGATGTACTGTGTGGCATGTGGGATCTTTGTTCCCCGACCAGGGATCGAACCCGTGCCCCCTATATTGGAAACGCAGGGTCTTAACCACTGGACTGCCAGGGAAGTCCCTGGTTATCTATTTTAAATATAGCAGTGTGTACATGTCAGAATGAGGTATTTAAAAACAAAATAAAACAAACCTGGGCCATCTCTCCCTCACTATCTCATGGAACTCCATTTAATCTTTGGGAGAAAACGTGGGTGAAGAGGGTCCTGACGTGGGTATCTCTCTTCCCGTCCCTGAGTGGGAGTGCTGCCCAGCTGTGTCCAGCTATGATATGGACTGTGACCTCACGCCTCTATTCCAGGAGAGGGCCCACAATGCCTGCCCCGGTCCATTCTCCATCTCGGCCACTCTGAGCATACCCGGTGTGTGGGTTGCAACCTTACTGCTTCTGAGGTTTGGGTCAGTGGGTCTCATACATTGTCCCATTCCAGTCACTCCTCCCAATTACTGAGGTAACAGACGAGGGGACTGGAACCCAGAAGAATCAACGTGCCTCAGATCACACCATTAGAAAGTGCAGTGCAGACTCTGAGGTCTGCACCCAGCAGGAGGAATTCCTGCATCACTTCTTCCAGCCCAGCTGCCCCCATCCCTCCACATACCAGGTGCCAGAACACAGCTGTCTCTTCCTTGCTCCCCCAACCCAGGCAAGCTGTCCTGGGTGGGGCTGAGCTGGGTGGGGCCGAGCTGGGTGGGGCCGCCCTGGGTAGTGTTCAGTGAGACTGTAGCCCCTGCAGGCAAATTCAGCTGGACACTGATGCTAAGCGGCAGTCCCTACTGGTGAGAGCTGGGCTGCTGCCCATTGGTGGGCGGTGGGGCACTGGGAGGGTAGGAAGTGTCTGGTTTGGGTGGATCAAGGTCCCTGAAAAGAAAACTTAGAATTGCCCAGGGAAGAACTCCTGTTGGATTGAGGGAGAGGGGTTAGGGAATGTCAGGTGAGTGAGAGTACACAGGAGGTGACTAGAGGAAGGGAGGGTTTAAGGGACAGTAAGAGCCCCTGGAGGGGGCTGGGAATGGAGAGCTGTAGCCCCGAATTTACTCTTGCCTTGGCTGTTTGTCTCCATCTGTGCTATGGTGAGTGTCCTCCTGACCCAGCCACCCTTCCCAAAGAAAGGGCATCTGGAAAGCAAAAATGACCTGTGAATTGAGATCTGGGGGCGGGAGGGTATAAACTGAAGCGGGGATTAAATCCTGCCCACCTCATGTCTTTGCCAGGTGAGGAGGGAGCAGGAAAGGCAAGCCTAGAGTCTAGATCGCCTTGGAAGTTACTGGCCATGCCCACTCTGCTGCTCCCGCTGCTGCTGCGGACGCTGCTGGCCCGCCTGCTGCTGCCTGCTGCCCGCCTTGCCCGCCGGCACTTCCTGCCCCTGCTGCGCCGGCTGGCCCACCGCCTGGGCTCTCAGGATATGCGAGAGGCTTTGCTGGGCTGTCTGTTGTTTGTCCTCAGCCAGAGACACTCGCCGGATGCTGGGGAGGCCTCCAGAGTGGCCCGCCTGGAGAGGAGGGACAGGCTGGCCTCCCAAAAATGAGGCCATGAATCCTGGTAGCAGCTGTATCCACTGAAACGCTTTCTTTTGGAGTAAGACAGTCCTGGCCCCATCACTGACTGCAGCCTGCCTAGTGGGCAGAAGACATGGTGGGGGACTGAGCATGAGAGGGGTCCGGCCAGGACATGCCTCCCCACTCCCCCGACTCCCAGCAGAGATGATTGGAAGGATGCTCTGCATTTAGCAGAAAACCCATCATTATCCCTCCCTCCCTGCCCCTGCATTCTTCCCAAGAACTTTTCTTTTTTTTTTGGCCGCACAGCACGTGGGATCTTAGTTTCGGACCAGGGATCGAATCTGCACCCCCTGCATTGGAAGTGCAGAGTCTTAAACCACTGGACCGCCAGGGAAGTCCCATCTTTTAAATTTTTTTTCCAAGAACGTTTCTAATTACCTCTGGCCTGTGAGGGGAGAGGAACTGACTCTCCTCCCTCCGCCACCCCCACCCGCAGGCAAATGGGGACATGACGTCCAATGAGGGACAATGCTTAACCTAGCTAATCCAGACTGTCTGTCTTTGACTCGTGATTTACCAAGTAGTAAGACCTTGGTTCCCTAGGGAGTCAGTCCTGCCTCCAAAGCCCAGCATGCAGCAGGTGCTCAATAAATATTTGTTGCTTTGAATGCCTGGGACGTCTTTGACAGTCTTTGTCACACTCCTGCACTGCATGACAGTCGAACCTGTCCAGAGGGTGGGATGGGGAAACAATTCAAGGCTTCCTTTTGCTACCTATTCCATTGTCCCTCTCGGTTTGTACGTCCTCTTGCCTAATTTGAGTATATTACCCTGTAAACCAGCAGTCTTGGGTCTGCCTGGCCAGTTCAGGGTAAGGAGGTAAACGTCCTCCAGCAAGCGTGGACACTCTTCGCAGCTAGTGGTGTGGGAAGAGGGAGATTTGTTTGCTGAGGGACCCTGTGGGCAGCCGCCCAGAGGAGCAGTGTAGAAATGCATACCCCTGAGGGGTCCTCTGCTCAGGATGGGATCTAAAGTGTAGGGGGTGGGTGAGGTGTGATCTGAGGAATTCACCTATTTCCCCTCCCCAGTGGGAGGCCCCTCGGGGATCAAATAAGAGCTGTCAGAGGTATTTGCATGCCAGCCTCCGGATAATTTGTTTACGGTTCCCATGCAATACTCCTCCCTCCCACCCTCCTCCAGCGAGTCCTGGGCTCTCGGTTCAAAGCGGGAAAGTGAGGAGTACAGGCTCCTTTCAGGACCCTCACCCCGTTAGCATACCCCTCAGAAGGTTGGCCTGGGGGAAGAACCGAGACCAGAGCTGTGGGCCCCCAAGCCGGCCCAGCGGGCTTTTCCGCCAGACCCCCGCCTCCCCACACCCCGGCACCATCTGCTTCTTCCCGGAGTCCCGAAAAGCCAGTGCACGTGCTCGACCCCTTCGGGAAGGTGGCCCGGGGGAGGGGCGGGGTGAAGGGGATTCGAACCCCTGGTCCCCTCCAGGGTCACGGGCGCCTTTATTTATTTATTTCGCCCGCTCCGGGCCTCCCCTCCCGCCGGCCTTCCGGAGCGCTCCTCACTCCCGAGCGGGGCCGGCGGGACCGAGCCAGCCGCGGGGCGCGGGGCTGGCGCCGGGATCGCCCGTTGCAGCCCCTTTGCCGCCCGGCGGTATAGGCCGGTCAGACCCGGCGCGGACTGCGGTTTCCGGCCACGACGACGGCCCCAGTCCCGAAGTGAGGAGGCCAAACTGGGGCCTGTGAATTTCCGTCCGCACTCCCGGACTCCGGATGAGCCCTCAGAAGTCCCTGCAGGTGCGCTGGGAGCAGAGGCAGGGCCGCGGCGAGGGGGCGGGGTCTGCGCGTGTGGGGCGGGGGAAATCAACGGAGTCTGCATCTGCGGTTTTTGGCTGAGGAGATCTTTTTCCCAGACGTTGGAAGCCTTGGTGAGATGACTACCCTACCCTAACCACATTCAGTTGTCTCCAAGGTCGGAGACTTTCCCAGAGCAGAGGATAGGGGCAGAGGTCTGAGAAATGAAGCTGGAAAACCAAGCCCAGTCTTCCTGAACCCTGATCCCCGTACACACCCACAAGAAAGGTGTGGAACTTGAGGGTGTCCGACCCTGAGAGGGCTGGATTCTGGCTTTAGTTTAGTTGATGTTTTGTTCATCATGGATTTTTTTCTTTTTTTTTTTTTTTTGCATTAACTTTGATTTAAAAAAAATATTGCCTTTAAACATTATTTATCTGGATTCTGGAATATTTGGGTGCCCCCTTAAATATTGCAACTCAGGCAAGTTGCCTCTCTGGCCTCTCCCTAGTCCCAGCCTGCCAGAGGGCCACAGAGATAGAGTCGCAAACAGGACTAAGAACATAACTGTCACGAGACGAGTTGGTGACAAACTGCGGAGCCAAGCAAATCCACTTCCAGCAAACACAGATGGAGGCAGGGCTGGGGAAGGATAGGACTGGTTGTGTGAGGTGATGAGGAAGGCTTGGGGCCTGGAAGGGGGAGGAGGGAATCAGGGCAAGCCACAGGCTCAAATAGGTGGGGGATCTGGTGGGGGTGGGAGCCCTTCACACCCTACCCCTGTACCCGGGACCTGAGGGAACCAAATGATTGGGCAGAGGGCGACAAGGACTGGCTGGGCCTGGAGGGCACAGGCCACTGTGAGTCGGGCTCCGAGGCTGTCCAGCAGAGGGCCCTGGCACCCAGCA
This sequence comes from Neophocaena asiaeorientalis asiaeorientalis, assembly GCF_003031525.2. NCBI lineage: Eukaryota > Metazoa > Chordata > Mammalia > Artiodactyla > Phocoenidae > Neophocaena > Neophocaena asiaeorientalis. Next base: position 10,540,781 of record NW_020175393.1, read on the forward strand.
ACCATCTCTGCGTAGGGAGGTGGCTCTGGAGGGGTGTGGGTGCTGGCTGGGGGCCCAGGCGGGGAGAGTGCCAGACAGGCTTCTGTCCAGCAATAACAGCCCAGGCTGTTGCCATCTAGTGAGCAGGCTGAGCTTCAGCGGGGGTGGGGAGGTAAACCAGCCTTCCGCTGTCTGGCCTGTGACCCTCACCACTTCCCTCCAGTTTCTTTCCACTTCCAGCCCCCTTTGCACACAGCTACAGCCAATGGCCACCAGCCTGGGGGATCCATTTGACCACGAAGGCCTGCCACCTCCACAGACTTAGAGACGGGAAGTGAGGATGGGGAGAGAGACAGGGGCCGAGCAAAAAGGGAGAAGAGGGCCAGGAGAGGAAGAGAGAGGCTGGACAAACACAGGGTAGGAATGGGGGGAGGGAGACCCAGACATGAAGCTGCCCTCAAGGCATGGGGCAGTGCCTAGAAAAATACCACTCATACCCCTCTTCCTGCCCTCTGTTTGGTTAAGACCAGGAGATGTTGGTATGTCATGTCTCTGTGGGGCCCTGAGCCAGTAGGCTGGGAACAGCCCTTCTGAGTATCTTGGGGTGCATCCACTGATCCATCCTAAGTAGAAAAACTACCCTTCCCCTCAGAGCCCAGTCTGTTCTCTGCGGAGAAGGCGTGACTCTGCCTTATCCCTACGATGTTAGTACTGCTAATTGTTAATTAGTGTTTATGGCTTCTCCAGGGTACAGGCTTCTTGGGTAACTGGGGCAAGGGTGTGGGGGGTGGATTGGATTTTCTGTCCTCAGCATCTCTCTAGCCTTTGGATTGTCCTCCTATAGTGAGGGCTGCTGTAGGGGCAGTGATCCCCCCATCCCCCAGATTTACTGACCAACGAAAAAGGAGGGAATCCTTCCCCCTCCCTTGGAGGTTCAAGAAGGACTGATCATTCCTCAGCATGCCCACCCCCTTCCTCCTCAGCCAGGGAGGATGTGGGGCTCCGCAAGGCTTCCACCTCTGAGTATCAGGACCATAGGATTCACTCAGGCTATAAGGCTGTTACGGGCTTTTTCTCTTCCCGTTGCCAGCTGTGCCTCAGCTTTTCCAATGTTCTGGATTTAGAAAGGGTGAATCATGAGAGGGCTACAGGGCTGTGGCTCCCCCCGCCACGCCACACACATCCCTCTCTAAGTCAAAGTTGTCGGTGAGCGGATCTGTGTGGGAAAACCCAGGTCACATATCATGCTGATTCCGTCGGAGGGATCCCCCGGCGTGGGGTCTGGGGAGAGGAAAGGATAGTCTGACTCGAAGAAAGTGTCACTGAAAAGGGAAGGGGGCGCTGGAAAGGAAAAAGGTGCAGTGTGAAAGAGATGGTGTGGGAGGGGGCTTGGGGAGCCATAACAGAACGTCTGAGATGGTGTAGGGGCGACGCGGGGGCCGTCCGGATCTGTCTGATCGGGTTTGTCGCTGGGAGAGTCCCGAGACAGCTGTGTAGGAGTTCGTGTAACCCCAGCGCGGAGACCGGGGGTACCCAGTGTGCTGCTATACCCTCCAGCCCCACGTGCTCCGTGATAGGGCAGGGTTTGGCGTGGCAGCGCCCCCAGAGGTCTTATCTACAGAAATAGTGCAAGGTGTAGGCCAGGCGGCCGAGGGTCTCGGGTCAGGG
>NW_020175393.1:10542603-10573481 GCF_003031525.2 Neophocaena asiaeorientalis asiaeorientalis
CCCCCGCGCTGAGCGTGCGGAGCCGCGCAGCACGTGGCGCGCCGAGGCCCGGGCGCAGGGGCACCTTGCGGGGACCCGGACCCGAGCGGGCGTGGACGACCTGGCTCCCGGGCCTGAAACCGGTTGTCGCGGAGCTGACCTCTGCAAGGGGCGGGCGAGTTGAAGGTTAATCTCGATCAATTCTTGTCGTTGGTACTGGGGAGGGGCCGCGCCGTTAACTGCGCTGGGTGCAGGGAATGGGGGTGGAGGAGCTGTCTCTTTAACCCCCGCCTTCTGTTGGCCGAACTCGTGTACCTGGCCTCCCTTCCTGGGCGCGTCCTGATTTATTCCCGGAGAGAGGACCCTTGCTTCACTCAGAGAAAGAACAAAGACATACCCCAGATTTTCTTCCCAGCGGAGAGCTGTGGTGGAGGAGGGCTGGTCCTACCCCTGCCCCTCACCCCTCTTGGGGCCGTCCCTTTGCCCATTCCTCTCGATCACCTCCAGACCTTCCTGCCTTGTCCTGCCAGTGTGAGCTCTCCTTGCCAGAAAGTGTGTGTAATGGGGTGGGGGAGTGCCTTACAGCTGACACTTAGTTCAGGCTGGAGGTGACCTCGACCCCTACCTTATTTTTAATCCCTTACTTGGAGTAGAGTTACCCTGTCTCCCAGTATAGGAGGCTGGCTGGGAAACAGCCTTTATACCTCCCTCCCCACCCAGGAAGGAGCCTAGAGTAAGCTGCACATTGAGTTTGAATTCCAGCTCACCCATTCACTAGCTCTGTTACCTTTGGCAAATGACTCAACCTCTGTGAACTTCAGCTGTCCTCGTCTGTTCTAGTGGAGACAGTTTTGTACTAGCTTATGGTGGTCGCGAGGGCAGCCAAGGGCAGGAGAAGGTATCTCCAGGTAGTGGCTGGCCCCATGTGGGATCCAAGGAAGTGGTGAATTTGATGCTACCACAGGGGTGTCTCTAGAAGCTGCGGTGCATGAGAGGTGTTTGGGGCCTGGGGTTGGGGAGGTGCTTAGTTTAGTGGCTGCTGTCAAGGCCTCATCTCGGCAGGCCAAGGCATGGCTGAGGAGCACCAGATGCTCTGAGCTGGTATCAAATCCCCGATTGCTGCCGGGCAAAGGCAGACAAAAACAAAATACCTGGGCTGGTCGGCTGAACGTCAGGATGTGGGCAGGGGGAGCGGGCTGCCCCTGGAGTTGACTTGTGCCCAGGACTGGGGTGAGGACAGTTGAGAACAGAGAGCAGGGGTGTAGCAGAAAGAAATACTCCTCTGAGCCTAAGAGAGATTTTACTGAGGAAGGGGAGATACTCTATCCTCCGCACCGCCCCATCTCCCGCCTGCGCGTTGAAGCTGCACCTGCTCTTTACTGCCAGGAATCTTGCCTGTGGGGGGTGAGGATGGAGCACAGGTTAGGGTGAGGTGAGAAGCTGGGGATTCCCCTCACTTCCTCTGCCCACACCCCAGTGTAGAGCCCTCTCGTCCCCGTCCTTCTAGAAAATGTATAAACTGTCATTCACCACTGTCCCAAGTGCCTAGAACAGTGCCTGGCTGGCATGCAGAGGTCTTCGGTAAATATTTGTGGAAAGGAAGAGTGCCTCCATCTGGAGCTATGTGGGTCTGCCCCTCCCCTCCCTGTCCTATGGCCCAGATGTGGGCCAGGGGGGCTGAGGAAGGCCTTGGAGAGGCTGGAGTTTACCCAGGGAGCGGTTGAGAGGAATTATTGGGAGGGGGGGTAGAAAGGCCCATCGCGGTCCTTTCTTGGGGTCCCCAGGACTGTGGTCTCAGGCTGGGGCCTGGAGCACTGGCTGCACCTGTGAGTTGACCCACCCCCTCAGCTCCCCTGCTGAGACTGCTGGCTGTCTTATCTCCCAAGCTACAGGGCTGGGTTTTATCTCCCTGGTTGTGTTTGTGGGGAGGCTTCTCAGAATGGGGCTGATTCCTCCCACAGTGAGGCCTGGGGGGTTCTCTCCTGATATGCCCTGTGCTGCCACGTTCATTCTAGACCCTTACTCTGGAGGAGCACATGGACAAGGCCTGCTGCCTGAGCCTGAGCTAGGACCACCTCCCACGGACCGCCCGGGCCCCCTCTGCCCCCACCCTTCTGCTGGCAAGTCTGAGTGCTGGTCCTGGTGGGCAAGGAAGCCAGTCCTCACCCAGAACGGTAGAACTGGCTCCAGAGCTAGGCCCACACGTTGGGGACACGCCAGCACACGCCTGCCTGGCTTTCTATGCCATCCAAGAGAAAGATGTTTCCTCTCCTGGTGCCAGGGAGCCTCTCCCTGCCCGAGCAGGGAAGGGATACTGAGGGAGGAGGCTGGATGCCTGGGGACTAGGCAGCCTCTGCTCCCATCCCTCCAGTCTTCCCTCCAACTTTGTTCTCAGAAAGGGGAAGAGGACATGGGAGTGAGTCAGAGAGGAATCTGGGGGGGATGGGATGACCCTGTGGCCAGGACTGGGGGTCAGGGGAGAGGCTGGGTCCCCACACACATCCTGAAGTATGTTCCTGGAAGACTGGCCAGGAACCAGGGAGCCTCTGGGCAGTGGCTGGAAAGGATGGTTAGGGTGCCACCAGCAGAGAGGCTGGAGTCTGGGGTGCCCCCAGGAGGGGACAGGCTCTCCAAATCCCACCCTAACCATGAGCCCAGGGGCTCCCTGGGAGTGCAGAGAGGTCAGACTTGCAGAGAGAGCTGGGAAGGGAGGCCTCGCTGGTTTGGCCTCGGTCATCACCCCTGAGGCTGCTGCTTCTGCGGATCTGTTTGTTTTGTGTCCTCCCTCCTCCCTCCCCCTATCCTCTCGCTCTTATCTCCTTTCTGTTTCCCTCCTTCTGTCCCCACTTCATTGTCATCACTGTCCCTGACCCCTCCCGCTGTCTCCCCTGCATTTAACTGTTTTTCTCTCCCTCTCAACCATACCTCCTCCTCCTTCCCTCCTGCGCTCCACCCTCCTGTTTCCCTGCTTACAAAGTGCTTCAACTGCTGGATAAAAATAGCGGTGGCAGTGGCCAGGCCAGGCCGGGAGCCAGGTAGAGCCTGAGCAGGCAGGGGAGCCCAGCGGGCCAGGCCCAAGGGGTCAGAGGGAGCAGTCCTGAGAGGCAGGGCCGGGAGTGGGGCTTTCTGGACTCTTCAGCCTGCCCGTTCTGTCTGCCCTGCCCTCCTCACCCCCGAAACCAAGAGTCTGAAGAGGCCTGTGGGGAAGCAGGGCCGAGACAGGAGCTCACACTGCTTCTGCCCCCAGCAAGCACCGAGGGAGGAGGCCATCAGCCAGGCATAACCAAGAACGCCGTCACCATGACAACCAGTCACCAGCCTCAGGACAGGTACTGGGGGACCTGGGCTGTGAATCCAGGGGAGTGGAAAGGGGTGTCCAGGAGGCTGGGTGCCATATCCTTTGGAATTTGGGGTTGCCACCACTGACGGGCCTTCCAGCTATGAGGTAGCTATGAGTCGGGTCTGCATCAGGGGTGGGGGCCCTTCGTGCTGTGGCTGGGTGCTGATGGGGGTGTCTCCGGTGAGGCCCGGGGTGGTGGGCAGCAGCCCCTCCCTGGCCTGTCAGAGTTTCCAGTGTTCAGCAGCTTCCAGCTCCTGCCACCACTGTGGGGAGACATCTGGCAGCACCCCTCATTTCTGAGCTGGCCGGCCGGCGGGCCTGGCCTCTGCCTCACCCTGATCCTGACTCTGACCTCCCTTACACTTCCCCACCTCCGGAGCCTAGGAGTTCCCTCCAGTTAGACCTGCATCCATGATCATGCATGTGTGTTTTGGGGGGAGAGGTTGTAGCTGGATGCAAGTTCTCCCAGGAGTCTAGGCCCCCAAAAAGTTGATGAAGCCGTGCCTGGGGTCCAAAACAGCCTTCCACCCGGGCCCCCCAATCCCATCACCGCTCCCCTGCCCATCCTGCCCCCCTGTGCCAAAGGCCATGGAACTAGGCCACTTCTAGCTGTGGGACCTTGGGCACTTAGCTTTATGTCTCTGAAACCATCTCCCACCTGTAAAAGAGATGTGAGGTTTACTTGGGTGGGAGGGAATTTAAGGACACATAGTAAGTACAGGCCCCAAGCTGTTTGGTTGGTTTCCTCCGCGGTGTCTTTTGTTCCCAGGCTGCCTGCCACCCTATCTCAGCACCCCCATCTGGTGGCAGCTCTCTGAACCCTTTCCCCTTCTCCACTGGCCTTGTGGCACTCACCCAGCCCCACTCTGGCCCTCTGTCCTGTGGGACCTTGGCTGGGAATTCTCCCTTCCTTTGGGCCTCTCGATCAAGGCCTCACCTCTCTTCCTCAAGGTGGGGAATATATGAGGGAGATGGGGGGGCTGAACTTGTCAGGGCTCAGACCTGCCCACTTGGGGTGCCTACCCAGGCCTCCAGCTGGTGCGGCCAGGCCCTGCGCTCTGGCTAGACCCGTCTGCTCGTTGCCTTGGGCTTGTCCCTGCCAGCTCTGTGAAGAAAGCGGGTGTGGGCTCTGGGGAAAGTATGGCAGACACATCTGGAGACCACAGTGGGAGGGCCCAGGGCTGTCTGGGGAAAGCTGTCCCGTCCCAGACAGGCCCTGAGGGGTAGGGCTTGGGGCAGTGACCTGGCCTAGGCTGGGTGGCGCTTATTTACACTCTGGGGCCCAGATGATGTCCAGTGGCCTGGTCCCTCCTGGCCTCTCCTACGTGGTGCAAACTACAAAGCTGGTCCTGTCTAGGCCAGGAGAAAACAGCTCCCTCACTTCCCAGATGTCCCAAGGCTCCCTGCCTGCCTGCCCTCCTAGATCCAGAATGGTCTGGGAGTTTCCTGACCTCAGAATCCTCTTTGGAGAGCCACACAGCCCTGCCCTGACAGTGTAATCACTTCCAGCCTGTCTGGCGGGGGTGGAAGAACTGTGTTTGCTTTCTCACTCACCCTCCCACCCCTAGCCTTTAGCAGGATTTCCAAAACCACCTCCGGATGTGTGGGTCACACTGGTTCCCAAGCCTGCAGCGTCCCCTGAGTCTTTGGGGCTGAGAATGGTCCTTTGGGCCATGCCCTTCGGTCCTATGTCCCTGGTCCCCTTCCCTCTCGGGACTCATCTGTGCCCTCTCCCCCATCCCAGGCCACCTCTCCCTCCACATACATACACAAATAGGAGGACGCATGCCCTGTGCCCTGGGACAGCTGGAGAGATAGAAGGGGAGGGGGCTGCCCCAGGTTTGATTTGGGAAGGAGGGTGGGATGGTGAGTCACCTGGCCTCACTTTCCTCTCCCATCCCCAGGTACAAAGCCGTCTGGCTTATCTTCTTCATGCTGGGTCTGGGGACGCTGCTGCCCTGGAATTTTTTCATGACAGCCACTGCGGTGAGATGTGGGGGATGGGCTCCCAGGGGCATGTCCACTGGGCACGTAGGGCCTGGATCTGTGCTGTGGGCACGGGGAGAGAGGTTCCAACACTCCTCTGTGCAACCCTCACAGTATTTCACAAACCGCCTGGACACGTCCCAGAATGCGTCCTTGGTCCCTGCTGAACCGAGCAAGGACATCCGGGCTTCGGCCAGCCCCTCAGCACCCTTGCCAGAGCGGAACTATCTCGGCGCCATCTTCAACAACGTCATGACCTTATGTGCCATGCTGCCCCTACTGCTCTTCACCTGCCTCAACTCCTTCCTGCTCCGGAGGTGAGTGCCCAGGCCCCCACCCTGACCGCTCACCGCCTCGTGCCCTCCCCGGGCTGAGCCCCTGGCTTTACCACCCGCGTCTGCCGTCGTGGCCTCTCTGGCAGGATCCCCCAGTCTGTGCGGATCCTGGGCAGCCTGGTGGCCATCCTGTTGGTGTTCCTGATCACTGCCATCCTGGTGAAGGTGCCCCTGGATGCTCTGCCCTTCTTTGTCGTCACCATGATGAAGATCATGTTCATCAATTGTAAGCCGGGCTGGGTGGGGACCTGGGGCAGCGGTCTTCCCACATACCCGCCCCTTGCTTTCACACCCACAGTCTCTTCCTCCCTCTGGGTGGTCAGGATTCAGACGCCTGAGCGGGCACGGACCAGGTGTGGGAGAGGAGGCCCTGGGAGTGGGGAGAGAAGGGCCGCTCAGCGTCAAGACTTACTGAGAGTAAAGCAGGAATTACAGGGGCCCTGGCCACCCACCCGGCTCCTCCCTCCCCTGCTGATGCCCACCCTGTTCCCCAGCGTTCGGTGCCATCCTGCAGGGCAGCCTGTTTGGCCTGGCCGGCCTCCTGCCCGCCAGCTACACAGCCCCCATCATGAGTGGTCAGGGCCTGGCAGGCTTCTTTGCCTCTGTGGCCATGATCTGCGCCATCGCCAGTAAGTCTTGCCGTCTGGTCTGTCTGCCTGTCGCCCTGGTTGTTGTTGTGGGGAGGAGGGGAGGGGGCCTGTCTCTGATTGCTGACACCCTCCACCCCAGGTGGCTCGGAGCTGTCGGAAAGTGCCTTTGGCTATTTTATCACAGCCTGTGGGGTTATCATTTTGACGATCGCCTGTTATCTGGGCCTGCCGAGGCTGGTGAGCTCTTGGAGAACACCCGGTTTGGGGTCTAGGGCGGGTCCAGGACTCCAGATCAAGGGTGTTGTGGGTGTGAAACCTGGGGGAGGTGGAGATTCTGGAGATTCCGCTTCTGAATCCACCTTCCTGGTCTTCCCTCACTTGATAGGAATTCTACCGCTATTACCAGCAACTCAAGCTCGAAGGGCCCGGGGAGCAGGAGACCAAGCTGGACCTCATCAGCAAAGGTCTGAAGAGACTGAGGAAGCTGGGGTGGAGGACAGTCTGCCCAGCAGGGGGCAGCATGAGCTGAGGGCAAGAATGAGCTGCTGCAGTGATGCCAGGGGCGAGAGGGATCAGGGATGGGGTGAGGGGTCACAATAGTAAATAGGGGCTGGGATAGAGAAGCGTTGGGGGTGGGGAGATCCTGGGTGGCCTTGAATGCCTGAGGACATTGGGAAGCAATTTCAGATTCTTGGACAGGGCGTAACCTGACCTGAGGCTCCTGGGAGAGGTCAGGGGACTTGCACACTGGGAGTTCGAAGGCCGTCTGGGCTAAGTGTCAGGGCGCGGCTGTGCACTGGTTAAGGGAATGTCCACCCTCAGCTGACCCCAGCCCTTTTGGGGATTCCCACAACTTGAAGATCCTTCCACCACCTGTCACCCCCCAGGAGAGGAGTCAAAAGCAGGCCAAGAGGAGGCCAGAGTTTCAGCCCCCAACTCTCAGCCCGCCGACGAAAGCCACTCTGTCTGCGCCATCCTCCAAAATGTATGTGGGGCTTGGGCATCCTGCCTTCTACCCCTCACCCTCTTTCTCTCCTTTTGTTCCTTTCCCCAACCCACCCTCCCCCTTCCCAGCACTGCCCATCCTCTCCCTTTCTTTTTTTTTTAAAATTTATTAATTATTTATTTTGGCTGCTCCGGGTCTTAGGTCTTAGTTGCGGCACATGGGATCTTTGTTGCATCATGCATGGGGGATCTAGTTCTCCGACCAGGGATGGAACCCGGGCCCCCTGCATTGGGAGCGCGGAGTCTTACACACTGGACCACCTGGGAAGACCCCATCCCCTCCGTTTCTGACTGGAGACTGGCCACTTTCCTGGATTCTCGTGTGTGTGTGTGTGTGTGTGTGTGTGTTGGGGAATCTTGGTTCTTTAATGATGCACAACCGCCATGAAGACACAGACCTGAGTCCCTTTCCTCCAGATCTTAGTCCCGGCTCTCTCCGTCTGCTTCGTCTTCACCATCACTATTGGGATGTTTCCTGCCGTGGCTGCCGAGGTCAAGTCCAGCATTGCGGGCACCAGCGCCTGGAGTGAGGACCCTATGGGTTCCCAGGATGGGGAAGGACAGGGGCTCCAGCAGGGCTAGGACTCCAGGGGAGGGGAGCTTGGACTGCTGTCTCCCCAGCCAGACTCTCCTGGTCCATTTGCCCTTCCCTGGGCTGGAAGCATCTTCTCCATTTTATAGCTGGGAAAACTGAGTCCCAGTGAGGGTCAGGGTTGTAGATTCTGCCTCTCTTGGACCTGCTAACCGTTCCCTAATCTACTCTTTCTCTTCCAGGAGGCTACTTCATTCCTGTGTCCTGTTTCCTGACTTTCAATATCTTTGACTGGCTGGGCCGGAGCCTCACAGCCTTCACCATGTGGGTAAGTGAAGGAAGGGGGCACCAAGACCCTGTGAGAGGGGAGAGTCCAGCCTGAGACCCAGAGAGGGAACCAAGAAAGTATGGTGAAAAGGCCACCATGCTTTTTTAAAAACCAAGACACAATCTACGTATAGTAAGACGTACAAGTTGTAGGTGTACAGTTTAATGACTGTATATACACACACAAGTAAACATACACACCCCCCTGATAAGCACCACCTAGGTCAAGATATAGAACATGGCCAGCACTCTAGAAGGCTCTATCATGCCCCCTCCCAGGCAGTACCCCTGAAGGGTAATTAGGCTTTGAGATTTCAATTCAGATCCTGAGGGACCCCAAATGGAGCCCCGGGGGCCTTGGTTGGGGGCCTGGGTGTGCCCTGGGGGCTGGCGCAGCCTGACTGAGACACTGCCTGGTCTCCGCAGCCTGGGAAGGACAGCCGCTGGCTGCCGATCCTGGTGCTGGCCCGGCTGGCCTTCGTGCCTCTGCTGCTGCTGTGTAACGTCCAGCCCCGCCACAACCTGGCCGTGGTCTTTGAGCACGATGCCTGGTTCATCTTCTTCATGGCTGCCTTCGCCTTCTCCAACGGCTATCTCGCCAGTCTCTGCATGTGCTTTGGGCCCAAGTGAGTGGGGAGTGTGGTGGTCTCAAGAGGGGACTAGTGCTCCAATGGGGGACACTCAGTAGAGGGAGAGAGGGCAAAAGAAGATTCCTGATCCTGGAGCTCAGGGTTTCCAGACTGAGAGAGGAGCCCACTGGCCCTAGGGTCCCAGGCAGTGGTGGGTAGGAGAGGGGTCGGGCGAGGGAGGGGCTCCCAGGGAAGGTAGAGACAGCCCCAGTACACATCCCCCCAAGAGGGGAAGTACGACAGGTGGGTAAGCAGAATTAGATGCTCTGGGTGGAGCTGGGGTAGGGGCCATCCTAAGGTAGGCTCACCCTCCCTCCTTTAGGAAAGTGAAGCCAGCCGAGGCAGAGACAGCTGGAGCCATCATGGCCTTCTTTTTGTCTCTGGGCCTGGCGCTGGGGGCTGTCTTCTCCTTCCTGTTCCGGGCAATCGTGTGACCGAGGATGGACGGAAGGATGGCACCGGCCGCCTGCTCCTGCCTTCCTTCTCCTTCAGGGATGGGCAGGGGTCCTCTGGAGGTTTTCTTTTCTAGCCGACTTCTGCTGTCCCACGGCCTGTGCTGGGCCCAGCATCCAGGCCTGGAGGAGAGAGCCTCTGAGGATGGACGGTGGGGACACTGTGGGCCTGAGAGTCAGAGTTGAGGGAGGGGACACGGCCTCTGTGTCTGCTCATGTGCTCCCCCCCCCGCCCCCCCTCCCCGCACTTAGCTCTGATCGATCCCTGCCTGGCAGAGCGGCAGAGGCTTCTAGTCTCAGAGTGTGTGTGTCATGTGTCTACCTGTTTGCCTGTACCAGGGGTGGCTAGGGGTCAGGACTGCTCGTTCTGAAGTCTTATCTGATACTTCTGCCCCCTTCTCCCCATGTGCCTCTTCCCTCCACCTCCCCATGTTCTTGCCCATCATGAACCCTGTACAGTCGCCATTTTACTGACTTTTTTTTTTACACTCAAACCAGGTGCCTTCAAAGGCTCTCTGATTAAATAAACTCTTTTTTTTTTTTTTTTTTTTCCCCTCTCCATGCCTCCCTGTGTGCTCCAGCCATGGCTTCATGCCCTGGAGAGGCTGGAGGGATGGCAGCCTGAGTCCGGGGGGATGGGCCTGACCCAGATGGGCCTCGGCCAGCACTGGGCTGGGGTCCAAGACAGGGGGGTGAGGGTGGGTGTTGGTCCTCTTAGTCTCAGAGTGACTACAGTACCTCCTGCTGGGGCCGCAGAGGAGGGACAGGCCTGGAGCCAGGACACCCAGACTGTTGGCCGAGACGGAGAAAGGCCATTTTCCTTTGCCGGTTCATCCCTTGTTTCATAGGCCTGGGGGTGGAGACAGTGCCCCATCTTCCTTTTGTATTCACGGTCATCCCCTCCACTCTGTCCTCACCCCACAGCCCGGAGACTGAGTTCTCTACAAATGACCAGCTCCACCACCCTGTCCCCGCAAGCTCCTGGCTGCACTCCCACCTTCCCGGCAGGAAGAGGCTGCAGCCCAAAGGTTCTGCCCTGCCTGGCACTCGGCCCTGACATCGAAGTCAAGGCAGACTTCTTGGCGAACAAGGGGCCTGTGTGTCCTCAGGGAAGCTGGGCCCCCTTTCTCTTCCCAAACTTTGGCCAAGGGAGGTGTGCGGTGGCTCGGGACCATGAGAGGCGTCGGTGGAGGGGACCATACTGCTGGGTCCCCCTTCTCAAAAAGGACTCTGGCAGATAGGAAGTGAAACCAGAGCTCTGGCCTCTGAGCTGCCACTGCCCCCACCCCCCACACCCTTGGCACTGCTGTCGGGGCTTTATTTCTGACAGTTTAATTGAAGGCTTCAGGCTTCATTAAGGGCTGTTAGCACATTTTTAAGGGCTTTTGATGAGCTCTGAAGTCCTAACAGGGGAGTTAAATATATCATCATAGGGGGAACTGGAGTCCACAGAAATACCCCAGGGTACACACCAAACCAGGGTACAGAATCTGAGGTTGGTGGGAAACAAGGTGTTCTTTCCTATCAGTTTCAAAAGCAGAGGGTGCCCTGAGTGTTCTCTCGTCCCTGCGGTGCCCTTTGGCCACGAGGCGGGGAGAAAACTGCACCCTTGCTCTGCTCCCTCTCACTCCATCTCAACTTCCGAGAGTCCTACTGGGTTCCTTCCTCAGCACCACAGCCCCTCAGGGACCCTGTGCTTCTTCCCTGGGTCGCTTCTTGCCTCCTGCCTGGCCTTTCAGGACTCCTGCCAGGTCTCCTGCAGCCCATCCCACCCACGACAGCAGAATAAGCTGAAAACACATTCAGTCACAGGCGGGCCTCTCCCTGGGGCACGCCAAACATTTCCTGATTACCACCACCAGCGACAGCCAGTTTCTACCTTTCCTTCTCCCTCTGCACCTCAGAACTTTTGTAACTGGGACTATGTTCTTAACTCCAGTTACCAGACTCATGTTTTTCAGGTTTGGGTCTACATTCTCTGTTTTCACTCTTTAAGCTCCCAGAGGTACTCGAAGATGTTTGCTTCCTTGCATCTGCTTGTCCAGCCTCACAGTCTTCACAGGCCAGATTCCAGCTGTGTGGTAGCACTCATTTCAATGCCTGTTCCCACGAGATAGAGATGGGTGTTAAGTAGGTTTCTCACAACTCCAGCAATGGCTTGAAGGGCAAATTTAGATTACAGTCGCATCTTTCTGAACTGGAATTGATGAAGAAAGTGACTAGACTTCCAATTTTTCTAATGCAAATGTCAAAAAATATGAGTCTCACTCGTGTCACTCACGCCCTCAGTGTCCTTACCTGAGAATGGGGAGCTCTTGGGGGTTAGGAAAAGTAGCTCCTGCCAGGGCTTCCCTGGTGGCGCAGTGGTTGAGAGTCCGCCTGCCAATGCAGGGGTCACGGGTTCGTACCCCGGTACGGGAAGATCCCACATGCCACGGAGCGGCTGGGGCCGTGAGCCATGGCCGCTGAGCCTGCGCGTCCGGAGCCTGTGCTCCGCAATGGGAGAGGCCACAGCAGTGAGAGGCCGGCGTACCGCAAAAAAAAAAAAAGTAGCTCCTGCCGACCCCACTGCAGTGATAGCCTCCGGCCACAGGTGGGCGCTCTGCAGACAACACCGCCTGTGGGAAGCAGGCCGCTGTGGGGCCTTGCCACTTTTCCTCTTAGCACATTGCTTCCTGTAAGGTGGGCATGGGCTAAACTTGTGCTGGTCGTCACCTTCCTCCCGTGCGACACTTCTGCCCCAATCGGTGGTCTGTGTATTAGGCGGCTGTATTCCCTGGAGTGGCTGCCACTGCAACACAAATTTCCCTCTTGTTTAATCTTATGTGGTGAATTGTTGCAGCTTCAAACTTTTGAAAAGCTAAGAGCCCCAGTAAAATTAGCAGTCGTCCTTAAAAATAGAAGTGAAGCGTCGGGTATAACGGATGAATTGCAATATACCTGTGTTTATATTCTTTGGGGTGAACATGGAAAGAGTATGGTGGCAGCAGGTGCTTGACAGGAAACCCCCAATTATTGGGAAAATTATCCTCAGGATGTTAAACTCTGATAGGGATTCAAAATGGATGTGAGCAGAGAAGTGCAGAGTCACCTTAAAGAGATAGCCCGGCTGTGGCCGGCAGGCCCCGCCTGAAACCCAAGTCCTGACACTGGAAGAGTGGCAGTCGGAGGGAGAGGGGCCAGGCTGGTTCTTGGGGCAGGTCGGCGTTCCCCCTGCTCCGCCCCTCAACGCATCAGGGGCCTTTGTCGCAGCTTGGCTTCTCCAGCTCATCTCCGCCCGACCTGGCTTCCTGCACGGGTGCCCTCTGGGAGAGCATGTGCTCACTAGAGCCCCTCAGCTTCGGCGGTCCTGGTGCTACCTGCCAGTCAGCCCCTGGCGTTCTGGCTCCAGACAGCCGGGCAAGTGCTAAATGAGTCAGCGGGACCCCACAAAGCAAGGGCTTCTGCTCATGACAGCTACCCCCTCCCATGCCTTCCTGCAGGTTGGGTGATGGTTCAGATTCAGAGCCTAGGATTCCATTTTGGGCCTGCCAAGTACCAGTTGTGTCACCTTGCACGAGCCACCTATATCCTCTGTGGCCCAGCTCCCTTGTTCTTTAAACGGGGTAACACGTACGGCTTTCTAAGGAAATTAAGGGGGTCTGCGGCAGAGCCTGGGTGCAGGAGATGAGGACCCTAGAGACACGTGGTGCCAAGAGTCATTAGGATGACCTCAGCCTGGTGGGCTAGCTGCTCCCCCTGCATGCCGTTCGGCCCCCTCCCCCGCATCTTCAGCCCCCGAAGCTTCGAGAGCCAGGCCTCATTTCCTTCATCCCAGCCAAGTGCGAACGGCCACAGCCTTCGGGCGGGACAGCCGAGAACCGCTGGGCCGGGGCTCGAACGAGAGGAACCTGGGTTCTGCTCAGCCCCGCCCGCCGCTAGAAGGGGAAGTGACGTCACCCGTGACGCGCGCGCCCCCTGGCCGGAGCGCGGCCTCTATCCACGCAGCCCCTCTCATCTGACCCCTGGCAGATGGGGGTCCAGACTCTACTGCCCCTTAAGTCCGGGTGACCTTTAGCCAGGCGCTTTCCATCTCGGAGCCGCTTAACTGTAAAGCGCGGGTAATACTATGCCCTGTCTACCTCTCCCGGTTGTGAAACTCCACTGAGTTAATGAATAACGTTCACCTGTCGCTCCTCGTACGTATACGGACTCCACTGAGCCAATAATCCTATGGAGTGCTGACTATTGCCATGCCTGTTTTACTCCAGAAAACCGAGGCTGAAAAGTTTAAAGGACAGAAAAATATTTTGTAAACTGCAAAGCACCAGGTAAGTTTAAGTCTCTGTTTCTCTGTGTCTCTCAGTCCTCGTCTTTCTCCCTCTCCGTCTCCCTCCCTCCCTCCCACTCTCTCTCTCTCTCTCTCTCTCACACACACACACACACACACACACACCCTCCCTCCCTCTCTCACACACACACTCCCTCCCTCCCTCTCTGTCTCACACACACACACACACACACACACACACACACACGACTTCCCAGGCAGTGAAGAGCATGGAAAGGTACACGGCCTCATGAGATAGGGGGGCATGTAATGCAGGCTTGGTGCACCTTCCTCCCAGCCTCCAAAACATTCCAGAGAGGCATCTTCTCTTTTCACATCCCAGGGATCCTAAGCCTCCTAGGATCCTGAACTCGCATGACATCCTTCCCAGCTGAAACCAGCAAGGTCCTTCCTGATGTGTAACCTCAGTGCCTCCTGTTTGTGAGTTCCTCACCACCCACCAGCAGTAAGTACCACAGCCCTACCGATCCTTTATCTGGTGCAGGTGGGCCAGGCAGGCACTGGGCCCAGTGGATGACCTAGAAATCCAGCCAGTTGAGACCTGCACATTGAGCAGTGACTTGTGCCTCGGGCAGGACAGGTGGCAGGCAGAACAGTTAAGTAGGTCAGGGTTGTTTGTGGTGTCACCCGCCCCCTGCACCTTTCTCTGCCTATAATCTGCTCTGGGCTGAACCAATTTAGGGTTACGTTTTAGCTTCTTCGTCAAAGGGGGCCTGGAACACTAAATAACGCCCAAGACAGAAAGTGATGCCTGGTGGGTGTGACGGCAGGAAGAGGACAGACATTTCTGGGCTGGGCTGGCAACGGCAGGTAGGCAGGACTCAGTCACACCCCCAGGCCACAGATACTATGCCATTAGAGAGTCAAGATACGCTGATATGGGTATTAAAGAGGAGGTTACCAAAGATGCTCCATTTACAATTCCAGAATGGCTTAGACCACAATTTCTGGCTTTCTCACCCCACTCCCCTGAGAGATTTTGTTCTTCCCCATGACTTCAGCCATCAGCCTCTGCCTCCTGGACAATCTCTCCTTGGTGCCCCACAATGCCTAAAACAGACTTCTTGACCCCTCCAGCCCAGAGTGGTCCTCCCCTCCCCTCAGCCCCACTTTTATCATCCTACCTTAGAGAATGTGTACACCGTGCCTCCCCACCCCTGTGTGAGCTCCACACCTCCATCCTCCCCCTTCTCCAAGGTTCGTCCTGGGGAGTCTCCAAGTGGGATTTTTGTTTGTTTGGAACAACACAATTAACTGGCTTGATTTAATAGATTTAACATATTTAGACCTATCCAACAACTAGGTAGTATCAATAGATATTTTTCTCAAGCGCACATGGGGTGTTTATAAATATTAACCACATCCTAGATTACAAAGGAAGTCTCAAATACAAAAGTTCAGTATCATACACACCATTGTATGTCTACAACATAATGAAAAGATAATATAAAAATAACTGAACATTTTAAACAGATACCACTGATCTCTGATCAACAGAGATACCATAAGGGGAATCAAAATCCTTAAAACTGAATTATAATAAAAAATTCTACATATTGAAACTTGTGGGATATAGCTAAAATAGTACTTGAAAAGAAATTTATAGTTTTAAATCCTTATGCCTGAAAAGGGGAAAGGATGAAATTTAATGTGCTAAGTATTAAAGTTAAGAAAATAGAAAAAGAACAACAGACCTGACCCTCAAAAAGTAGAAATAATGAGAAAAAGTTTAGCAGAAATTAAAAAAAAGAATAAAGAAATTAAAGAATTAAAGAAACAGAAAACAAATTATGTAATAAAATAGATAAATTGTTGGTGAAACTGATCAGGAAAAAAGGGAAAAGACATGAAAAACAATTTTAGGAGTGAAAAAAGGGGACATACTTGAGATAGAACAGAGACTAAAAAGATAGTCAAAGGAAATAGTATGCCATAATCTTTAAAGCTTTCAAGGAACATCCAGAAAAATTATTAAAATTCACTCAAGGAGGAGTAGAAAACCTGAATGGACCTATGCCATTTAAAAATTTGAGTTCCTAGTTAAAATATTTTCATATAGGAAACAACAGAAACAGGCATTTTTATAGGTGAGTTCTACAAAACTTTAAAGAAATGGATAATTTCAGCCTAATGTGAGTCTATTAACAAATTAAACACAAATAGATTAAGGAAATTTTAAAAATATTCTCAATAGATGCAGAAAATAATTTTGACACCCATTCAGATTAAGATGTAGAACAAGTTAAGAGCAGAAAGAAAATATGCTCAATGATGAAGTGTTCCTTTTCCAATCAGAAAGACAGGGATGCCCAGAATCACTGTTTCCACACGTCACTGTTCTGCTGGTCCTAGCTGCTGCAGTGTAACAAGAAATACGAGATACAAGGGTTAGAAAGGCAGAAACCAAGCTGTCACTGCTCTCAGATGATAGCTAGGGTTGCACCAGAAAACAACAAAAGCCTGACAGACGAATTAAAAATTAGTAAGGTAGCCTACCAAGTTGTGGGATCGATACACAACCATCGTTTTTCAAACTCTCCAGGAAACAGAAAATGAAGGCACATTTCCACGTGCCACTGCATCAAAAAATAACATGCTAACAATCAAATGAGCGAAAGTGGTGCAAAGAGACATGTCCCTGCAGAACATGGAAACTGAGGCAAAGAGATGGAGCCCTGGTTGGCCATGCAGACCTGCTCAGCTGCCCAACATATCTGAACATCAGGTCTGTTGGCCCAGGAGGATGTCAGCTCAGGAATTCAGAGATGTAAGCCTGGTGGAACTGGGAAGACCAGAACTGACAGGGCACGCCTGGCAGGTGCTGAGCTTGGAAGGCTGCTGGTTCTGGAGGTTAAGGAGCCAGAGCTACTTCCCATGCTTAAATAGGCCCTGACGTCCTGATGCCTCCGGTTGCTTGATTCATCCATGGCCCCTTATCTAAGCTCCCCTCAGTGGCCCCCGTGACCTCTTTGAAAGGCCAGTGGTGCTTCCTAACTAGGAGAAGTCCCAGTCCGAGCGGCAGCCGGAGGCCTCTGCCCAGGCTGAGTCTGTGCTCCCTCCGAGGCCCTACTTAGCTTTAGCTAGATCAGGGGTCTGCAAAGCTTTTCTGTAAAAGGTGAGGGGGGTAAATATTTTAGACTTTGCAAGCTATATGGTCTCTGTCACAACTATCAACTCCCTCATTACAGTGTGAAACTAGCCAAAGACAACGTGTAAACAAATAAGTAGAGCTTGTTTCAGTAAAACTTTATGGACATAAATTCAAATTTCCTATACTTTTCACATGCCAAAATATTATCTTCCCTTTGATGTTTTTTCAACCATTAAACAATGTAAAAACCATTCTTATCCACAGGCCATACAAAAACAACTGATAAGCCCACCAACTGCAGGCCATAGTTTATCAGTCCTTGCTTCACCTGGCTGCCCTCCAAACAGCAGAAGGTTGGGCTGGGTCTTTGAGGCCTGGTCGGGAATAAAGGGTATCTCGGGAACATCAAGGGTTGCAAATGCTGCTAGGAATAGGCTTCTGGGGATTCGGGGGGGGTTAAGTCATCTTTAATATCCTTCAGTGGCTTCCCTGACCCTAAGTTAAGGTCATGGCATTGTGGCCCTCTGTGTCACTTTCAGTGACTCCTGCCTCCCTTGAGGGTTCCTGGGCTGTGGTCCTTCTGGCAGGGCTGTGCCTTTCCCATGCTTTCCCTTTGCTGGGGAGTAGACCTGTGCCACGTAGCCCTGAGCCTGCCCCCTTACCCAGGCTGAGCTGGGAAACTGAGGCTTCTCCCTTGCTGCCTGCTGCTCTGATTCGCACTTGGTCTGCTGCAGCTCCCCCTAGTGGGCTAAGGGCTCCTTGTCCTGTTTATGCATCCCTGTATCCTCAGACAAGGCTCACAGGGGATTAGTGAGTGTCAATGAGCTGGAGAAGTCATCCTGAAGATTTCTGGAAGAGAAAGCAGAATTTCTGTGCTGGTGCGAGATTTGAGATTTTCCCATTAGGAAACCCCCGAGGAATCTCTGATCCTGACACTGGTCCACAGGAGTGATTCTTGCTCTGCTTTGGGCTTGAGTCCTGGGAGAAGAAACAGCATTCCCACTCCATTTCTGGATCAGGGAGCAAGGGAGTTAGCGGAGCAAAGGCTCTGAGCTGACCCATCCTGGGGTACTCACTGAAGCCTTCCTCGCCCAGTTTCTAGAATGTGCAGATTCACTCCCACCTCTTCAAAGGACTGTGAGATGTTGTGAATCCTCTTTGTGAACCAGGGAGCAGGTGTTTAATTAACTAGCCCCCTTCTGCCCAGGGGGAGGGAGGGTGTGATGGGGGGTGACGCTCCTGGTTTGAGGTTTCCATCAGGAACACAGCATCCGGAGGGCCTCCTAGCAGCAGCACCACGGCCCTTCCCCCACTCACTGACTCCTCCCAGACCATAAAGAAGGGGAGTGGAAGTGTAAGGAGAGATGAAATTGAGGTAGTGATGGCAGGGTTGATGAGGTCTGGAGTGTGGGACGAGGAAAAAGAAAGCAAGGGTCCTTTGTTCCTTGAAACTGAACACATAAACGAAGAAGATACGAAAGAATAAGACTGGGCACCAGGGCTGCTGAGGGAGGTCCGCGGGTGGTAGTGGGGGAAGCCCTCCACAGCAAGCCAGGGGCCGACAAAGTGGGCCACGAAGGGAGTTGCTGGACATCCACAAGGTCACAGCGTAGGGGGTGGCCATTCTCTCCTGGAGGGTCTGTGGGTCCAGTAGGCTTCCAAGATGAGGCCTTGGAAAGGCAAGGACAGCTCACCAGCCGGAGGAAACGCAAAAGGGGCAGAGCCAGAAGAGGCACGGCGTCCCGCATCTCGCTGGGCAGGCCCGTGGCTTGGAGCTTCCGGCGCCACCGCTGAAGGGGAACGACGTGGTTCCAACCGCCTGGAGCGGGCTACACTCTGGCCAGAGTCTTCATGCTGCCTCCAAGAACTTCTGCCACCCTGCAGAGGGGTCCTTGGAGACCAGACCCTCCCCAGATCTAAGCAGCTGCAGAAAGAGAGAAGAGTGGGGGAAAAAAAAAGAAAAAAAGAAACCAGACTGAGAACTCGATGTGCATGTCTCTGCGCTCCACACCTGTGGGAGGCTGCATTAGCTGGGGAGGGTCCATCGCGTAGCGACCCCATCCCCAGTTTCCGCTCTCTAAAGGCGGCGCCCTTAGAGCTGCCCCAACAGCCCGTGTGATTGATGGGGTAGAAGTGGGGTCAATCCCAACCCCAGACGCAGTGCTGGACTAGCTGGGCCTGGCAGGTGGGGTAAAGGGTGCCCCCTGCAGTTTCCTACAGTAAACGGGATTAGGGCAGCCCACTTCAACCCCAGGATCCTAGCAGAACGGTCGCGGGGCGGAGCCGCCGCAGAGGCACAGCCCAGGCCGCAGAGGGAGGGGCGGAGCCTCGAGGGAAGGGGGCGGGGCGGGACCGCCTAGGCGGGCCTGGAACCTGCTGGAAGCATCGCAGTACCGCCGCCGTGGCTCCTTCCGCCGCATGCAGGCAAAGAGTCCCCCGCCAGCCGGAGCCGGCAACCTTCCAGCAGCCGGAGCCACGCCCCGCGGCGAAACGCTGGCCCTGCCCCCGGGAGGGCCGGGATTCCCCGGGCTGCCCGGGATTCCCCGGGCTGCCCAGAGTTGGGCTTCCGATTCCGCACCGCCCGCGGAAAAGACCCCCTTCCCCTTATCGGGCTGTTGGAATGTGTAGCGAAGATTCTAAAGGGAGATCGAGCCTGGGAGCGTAGGTGGGAGTGGTTGGCCACTTTTTAGGCGTCCTTCGAGGCCGGGACTCTTGGGTGTGGAGACGCCTGCACTACAGCTTTCTACGGAGGTCAGTGGGGATCCTCGCCCCTGATCCGCCGCTTACGTCATGAGAGCATTCCCAACATCTATTTTTGATGGTGTCCTGTCTTGGAAGCGCAGAGACAGGGCTATGAAAACGAGTAAATACGTGCGCTCCCCGTGCAGACTGAGGCCGGCTGCTCCCGTTCTTCACCGCCCCCTCCCCTATTTTGGACCATGACGTCAAGGTGGGCGGGCGGCGGCAGGTGCGGTGCTGACAGGCATCTTCCTTTAAGGCGGAGGGATCCGGGGGCGGGCAGCTAGGCTGTGCTTCGTCTTATATAAGGCGACTGGGGGCGCACAGCCGTTCTCTTGAGTCACCCCCGTGCGCCCTTGTTGCGGCGAGTGCAGTTGAGGCGGTCCTTGCCCGCTCAGCTCTCTAGTGTTTGCGATTCTTATTCTTTAAGGTAAGGCTGCAATCTTCGGGCTTTTCAGGTTAGATTGGTCTTCCGAGTTGTTTTCGTCTCTCGTGTCCTTTCCGACTCCCACATTTTGTTGTGTTGGGGCGGCTTTTGGGATAACGCTCCTATTTTTTGTTGAGGGTGGGAGGGAGCTCTTGAGTTCAGCCTCTTTTCTGTGTTGGTGGCGGGGCTGCTTCTAGGCAGGTATTAGCTATGGGCGAGGTGGGCCGTGGAGTGGGTCTGGGCTAGTGGGCAGCTGCACGTGGTGGCCGCGCCGGCCCGGGACGCTGCCATGTTTGCCTCTCCACTTCCGGACGCGGCTACGGGGCGCCGGAGGGTCCCCAAGGGTTGTGGGTGTGCGCGCTCGGTGTGACTCAGCACAGCCCGGTCCTGATAAGGTTTTGCCATCTTTTCTATTGGACGCGGTTTTTAAGTTTTTTCGGGTGCTTTCCGGGCGGGTCTGCGGCGAGAGATGTTTTCCGTCGCCTCTGGCCTGCGGTCTTGGTGCAGAAGGAGGAACGGGAGAGGAGAGGGGGCAGGCTCTGGGATTCATGGGTTTATTCCTCCCCCGCCCCTTCTCGAGCTGAGATTGTTCTGGAAGCTTCTGGAGCCCAGTGCCCCGCCCTGGTGCCCGGATGCTGGGGCGAAGGGAGGCTGCGCGGTGGCGCCCCCTTCCCGCGTGGTCCTGGCCGACGCATGTCCGGCAAGGACTAGAGTCGCCCCAGCCGATTACGGCCACCATCTTAGTTGTGTTTGCTTTGGACCTGCATTTCACTCGCGTGTGCTCAGGGGTCACGGAGGAGCTTTTACTTTATCGGTTCTTTGTCTTAATAGCCACCCTGGGTGGGCATCCCACCGATCTCTCGAGTTAGCTTTCCCTACCACGTGAGGCAGTAATCCCACATCTGCTTGGAGATGCCTTATGGGAGAGCAGTTTCAAGTCATTGCCCTTTAACGTAAAACTGGTCATGTTGGAGGTCTCCCCACCCAAAATGGGTAGAACTGTAGGGATTTGCATATTTAAGTGTGTGTGTGAATTAACCGGGGTTATTACTTGCATTCGAGATACCTGGGTTAGGGGCGATACTCTGCATGCCTAACAAATTACCAGGTGATGCTGATCTAGGGATCATTTTAACAGTGGTTTGGTTCCAAAGTACAAGAAACCTTTACACGTTTCATCGAGTGTTAGGCGCACCCCCTCTCCCCATTGTTTTCCGTCTAAGGATGCAGCCTGAAAGTTTTACAGGAAAGGATTTTGTCTTGGTACACAGCTCAGAAGAGTTTGAATTGAATCTCTTAATGTTTTTATTGTAACCGGGGTGAACTCTAGTAGTCTTAAATTCTTGAGTTTTCTTATTTTAGATGCCTGAGGAAGTGCACCATGGAGAGGAGGAGGTGGAGACTTTTGCTTTCCAGGCAGAAATTGCCCAACTCATGTCTCTTATCATCAATACCTTCTACTCCAACAAGGAGATTTTTCTTCGGGAGTTGATCAGTAACGCTTCCGATGTGAGTGCCTTGGGTGTTTTCATTGGCGTTTGTCTTTTGTTTTTCAAGTACTCCACACGCAAAAAAGGAGAAGGGGTGGTTTGGCATTTTGTGGTGTTCATTGTTGAAGGGGATATAAATTTGCTGCAGTTACAAAAAGGTTTGCTTTATTCCATGGTGGGTAGGTGGATAGATGTGGATAGAGACTATAGTTTGATGTGGTGGTCAAACTACAAGTTAAATGGGTAATCAGATTGAGGGTATTTGGGAATAAAAAAAAAAGTTTTCTCTTTTGGGTGAAATGGGCTTTAAGGAAGCAGAATTGTAAAATTGAAATTTGTATTTCCAGGCCTTGGACAAGATTCGTTATGAGAGCCTGACAGATCCTTCCAAATTGGACAGTGGTAAAGAGTTGAAAATTGACATCATCCCCAACCCCCAGGAGCGCACCCTGACTCTGGTAGACACTGGCATTGGCATGACCAAAGCTGATCTTGTAAATAATTTGGGAACGATTGCCAAGTCTGGTACTAAAGCATTTATGGAGGCTCTTCAGGTATGTGGTATTTTAGCTAGGCACACACCATTCGTATTTTTTTGGTGTTTGGTTTGCTGTTTCTTTGAAACTTGCATTCGACTTCCTTAAACTTTTTGGCAGGCTGGTGCAGACATTTCCATGATTGGGCAATTTGGTGTTGGCTTCTATTCTGCCTACCTAGTGGCAGAGAAGGTGGTTGTGATCACAAAGCACAATGATGACGAACAGTATGCCTGGGAGTCTTCTGCTGGGGGTTCCTTCACTGTACGTGCTGACCATGGTAAGTTAGCTTTCCTCTTAAGGTGTCTGGGTGAGAATTCTGGGGAAACAGTAATAAAGATCTTGAGCATTTTATCTGTAAAGCAGTTGTTTTTATAGTTTTGCGTTTAGTTTCATTTTTTATTCCATTTGGATTGATTTTTTTTCTAGGTGAGCCCATTGGGCGGGGTACCAAAGTGATTCTCCACCTTAAGGAAGACCAGACAGAGTACTTAGAAGAAAGGCGGGTCAAAGAAGTGGTGAAGAAGCACTCACAGTTCATAGGTTATCCCATCACACTCTATGTAAGTATGGACTGGTAACTCGAGTGAAGATGCTTTAGAGAGTCTAAATGGACCTTTGGTTTTCTGCTTTCTGTATTCTGCATTTATCATCTTTGATACTTCTAGCTGGAGAAGGAACGCGAGAAGGAAATCAGTGATGATGAGGCAGAAGAAGAGAAAGGTGAGAAAGAAGAGGAAGATAAAGATGATGAGGAGAAGCCCAAGATTGAGGATGTGGGCTCAGATGAGGAGGATGATAGCGGCAAAGATAAGAAAAAGAAGACGAAGAAGATCAAGGAGAAATATATTGATCAGGAAGAACTGAACAAGACCAAGCCCATTTGGACCAGAAACCCTGATGACATCACCCAGGAGGAATATGGAGAGTTCTATAAGAGCCTCACCAATGACTGGGAAGATCACTTGGCAGTGAAGGTAAGAAGCCTTCCTTGTTGGCTCGATAGGAGGAGCCGATGATGGGCAAATGCGACTTACCCAACTGCTTGGTAGCTGGGAGCTGTGAATGCCATGGGTTCACTTGCTAATGGACCCTTCCAGGGTCGAGAAATGACATTTCTCCCAGTTACCTCACTTGTTCTGTGGCAGCTTTACCCATCCGGGGTCCTGGTTTGACGATTTCCTCATTGACCCAGGGATTATACACAGCTTGTACCATGTTGGGTTCATTTAGGGCGTTAGAGCTTAAATTTTCTCAACAGTTGCCTTAGCGTCCACTCTATTCCTGGTGCTTAGGGGGAAGATTTTAGTTCCAAATATTGGATAATTTGGGGTTGGGACAAAAAGCCACCGTTATTTTGAAATACACAGTTGTATTATCTTGGATTTCTTTCAGCACTTCTCTGTAGAAGGTCAGTTGGAATTCAGAGCATTGCTGTTCATCCCCCGTCGGGCTCCTTTCGACCTCTTTGAGAACAAAAAGAAGAAGAACAACATTAAACTCTATGTCCGCCGTGTGTTTATCATGGACAGCTGTGATGAATTAATACCAGAATATCTCAGTGAGTATCTTTTTGGCCTAATGCACTTGCGTTCAGCATTCTCAAGGGGACTGAAGTCTTTATCTTAGATTAAGGATCCTCTGCAACGTAACATGTGAAGGTTCAGTGAGAAAATTGGTCCTGTTGAATCTAGATAACCCTGTGTATATACCTTTATCTTTCTTCTCTCCACTCCCCTTTTTTAAACTGAGCTTACGTACTTGATTTCAGACTTCATCCGTGGTGTGGTTGACTCTGAAGACCTTCCCCTGAACATCTCCCGAGAAATGCTCCAGCAGAGCAAAATCTTGAAGGTCATTCGCAAAAACATTGTTAAGAAGTGCCTTGAGCTCTTCTCGGAGCTGGCAGAAGACAAGGAGAACTACAAGAAATTCTATGAGGCATTCTCTAAAAATCTAAAGGTAAAGAGGCAGCAAGTACTTTTTTACTTAATAATTATGAGGGATTATTTTTTACTCACATAGAGGATAAATTATTTCTTAGCAAGATTGTATTTTTCTTTCCACCCTTAAAGCTTGGAATCCATGAGGACTCCACTAACCGGCGACGCCTTTCTGAGCTGCTGCGCTATCATACCTCCCAGTCTGGAGATGAGATGACTTCTCTCTCAGAATACGTGTCTCGCATGAAGGAGACCCAGAAGTCCATCTATTACATCACTGGTGCGTTGGAGTCTGCATCTGATCAATGATCAAAGCCTCTCCTTAGAGGTGTGGGGAGAAGGGGAGGGCACTCAAGGATACCTGGGAACTGGCCCTTGAGTCACACTAAGTAATCCTACAGGTGAGAGCAAAGAGCAGGTTGCCAACTCTGCATTTGTGGAGCGAGTGCGGAAGCGGGGCTTCGAGGTGGTGTACATGACGGAGCCGATAGATGAGTACTGTGTGCAACAGCTCAAGGAGTTTGATGGGAAGAGTCTGGTCTCAGTTACCAAGGAGGGCTTGGAGCTGCCTGAGGATGAGGAGGAGAAGAAGAAGATGGAGGAGAGCAAGGCTAAGTTTGAGAACCTCTGCAAACTCATGAAAGAGATCTTGGATAAGAAGGTGGAAAAGGTAAGCAACTCTGGAACTAAGTTACTTGTAACAGATGCCTTCAGGGCTATTTCCGTCAGTCTCTGGTTGCTATACAATTAGTGGTTTGGGGCAGCATAATTTGTTTAGCGCCAATCCTACCCTTTGTTTTCTTGACCAGGCAGATTTTTTAAGGTTGCTGTTTCTATTAAACTTACCAAAGATGAGGTATTTTTTTCCCCCAAGAACAGAACTTTTAAGTATCACGTTTGCCTCAAGGTAGCAATTTGATTTAATGTGAACCCAAGGTTTTTGTGACTGTCCACAGGTGACAATCTCCAATAGGCTTGTGTCTTCACCCTGCTGCATCGTGACAAGCACCTATGGCTGGACTGCCAACATGGAGCGCATCATGAAAGCCCAGGCACTTCGGGACAACTCGACCATGGGCTACATGATGGCCAAAAAGCACCTGGAGATCAATCCTGACCACCCCATTGTGGAGACCCTGCGGCAGAAGGCAGAGGCAGACAAGAATGACAAGGCTGTTAAGGACCTGGTGGTGCTGCTGTTCGAGACTGCACTGCTCTCTTCCGGCTTCTCGCTTGAGGATCCCCAGACCCACTCCAACCGCATCTACCGCATGATCAAGCTAGGCTTGGGTGAGTACTCTTGTCCTCTTGAGTGTGGCAAGGAGATGAGGAACTGGTCTGCTGGGCAGATTGGACTGCTTTTTGGGTCAGATCTCAAGTGGCATTCTTCCTACTTTTAGGCATTGATGAAGATGAAGTGACAGCAGAGGAGCCCAGTACTGCTGTTCCTGATGAGATCCCCCCCCTTGAGGGCGATGAGGATGCCTCTCGCATGGAAGAAGTAGATTAGGAATTTCTACCTGCAGACTTTGTTCTCTCTGTATAGTGTCCCCATGGCTCCCCCAGCAGCAGCCCCAGTGGCCTTGGCCCACTTGGTTCTTTCTGCTGATGTCTAGTGGTTTTATTTCTGTTCTTCTGTCTAAGGCAGGCTATAAGGGCCTCAAGCCCTATTCCTTTCCACATTTGACATGGGGTTTGAATGTTGTGTATTGTGTTGTTTCTGTTTGTTTTGTTCTGAAATTAAAGTATGCAAAATAAATTTCCGTTTCCCAAGTCGCCATCATCCTGAGTATAGATAACATGATACATAGTAGGACTCTAAAAGTTTTTAAAAGGTTACTGATAAGTTTAGAAAGTCACACAGATGGGATCTAATGAAACTTGAAACCACAAAACAAAAAGAAAACCTACAGAATGGGAGACAATACTTGCAAATGATGCGACTGACAAGGGCTTAATTTCCAAAATAACACAAACAGCTCATACAAGTTAATTTTTTAAAAATCCAGTTAAAAAATGGGCAGAAGACCTAAATAGACATCTCTCCGAAGAAGACATACACATGGCCAATAGGCACATGAAAAGATGTTCAACATAGTTACTGGAGAAATGCAAATCAAAATGATGATGAGGTACCACCTCACATTAAAAAGTAAGCAAATAACAGGACTTCCTGGCAGTCCAGCGATTAAGACTGTGCTTCTACTGCAGTGGGCGCAGGTTCAGGAACTAAGATCCTTGCATGCTGCGTGGTCAAAAAACAAAACCAGGGGCTTCCCTGGTGGCGCAGTGGTTGAGAATCTGCCTGCCAATGCAGGGGACACGGGTTCAAGCCCTGGTCTGGGAGGATTCCACGTGCTGCGGAGCAACTAAGCCCGTTCGCCACAACTGCTGAGCCTGCACTCTAGAGCCCACAAGCCACAACGACTGAGCCCGCGTGCCTGGAGCCCGTGCTCCGCAGCAAGAGAGGCCAGGGCAGTGAGAGGCCTGTGACCTGCAACGGGGAGTGGCTCCTGCTCTCTACAGCTGGAGAGGGCCTGTGCACAGCAATGAAGACCCAATGCAGCTGAAAGTAAATAAATAAATTAAAAGCAAAACCAAACAAAAAAGTCTGCAAGTAACAAAAGCTTGGAGAGGGTGTGGAGAAAAGGGAACCCTCCTACACTGTTGGTGGGAATGCAGGTTGGTGCAGCCACCGAGGAAAACAGTATGGAGGTTCCTCACAAAACTAAGAATAGAGTTACATATCCCGTAATTCACTCCTGGGCATGTATCCAGACAAAACTAATTCAAATAGATGCACCCCTATGTCTGCAGCAGCACTAACAATAGCCAAGACATGGAAACAAACGTCTGTTGACAGATGATAAGATGTGGTGCATATATACAAGGGAATACTACTCAGCCATAAAAAAATGAAATCATGCCATTTGCAGCAACAGGGATGCAATTAGAGATTACCATGCTAAGTAAAAGAAATACCATATGATAATCACATGTGGAATGTAAAATATGACACAAATGAACCTCTGAATCAAATCAAGCAGAGAACAGACCGGTGGTTGCCAAGGGGGATGAGGAAGGCATGGAATGGGAGGTTGGGGTTAGCAGATGGAAGCTTTTATATGAACAAGAATGGATGAACAAGGCCCTACTGTATAGTGCACAATTCAGTATCTTATGATAAACCATAATGGAAAACAGTACTTTAAAAAAATGTAACAATCACTTTCCTGTACAGCAGAAATTAACTGTAAATCAACTACATTTCAATTTTAAAAAACACTGATTAAAAGAAAAAAAACACTGAAGGTATAAATGGTATCTTTGAACTACCATATAACACTTTAAATAAAGTCCCTTTCCTAAAGCACATAGAGGGTCTTCCACTCAAAGTTTTTTGACTTTACTGTGCTGATACAAAAGCACACACATGCAGTAGGAACTACTTTTGATTGATCTTTTCCTGGACTGACAGTATGAGGTACCTTCGCTGGTGTGGCTGGGTGCTGAGCTGCAGTTCCCAGCCACCACCTGGCCACAAACAAGTGGTCGATGTAACCACCACTGTCTTTTCGTTTCCAGTATTAAACAAGTTAAATGAGATATTTGACACCTGTTAAACAGCAACTGTAGGATGTTTTGAGCTGATGGAAGTTTTAGGTAGGGTAAGCTATGTCAGGTGTGTTAAACACATTTTCAGCTTCTCATGGGTTTACCGGACATAGCCCATCTGAAGTTGAAAGTCTGTACTTCAGTCAACCAAAACACAGGACCGAGCCTGCTGCAGCAATTTAATTTAATAAAATAAAATTATAAGAGCAAAAGTTACATTTCCAAAGTACCAAAACCTGCAACTGGCTCATGGAGCAGAGCCTAGGGATCCAGGAGCAGAGGGCGGGGGTGGTGCTGGGCGGGACTCCCCACACCCTCCCGCAGCACAGCACCCTCTTTCACTTACTCTCCTGGGAAAGCAGCATTTGGAGCCTACAACACTTGTGCTTCTCTCGCCAGAGTAAGAAACGCAGGTCTCTCGGAGTCTGAAAGGGTGGGTATTCAAGGTAGAGGACAAGCACAGGTGAGGTGTTGGCAGAGCCTACAGGGCAAGACTTCAGGGAATTGGAGGGAGGGGCTTTGGAAGGTGCCTCTGCCTTCTCAATACTGCCCCCTGCCCCTTCCCACTGTCATTGCCACCCTGGGAAGAATCCTGCCCACTAGAGGATGGGGGACTTAAGGCAAAGGGGAAGGCTGCCTCCTGGGCTCCCTACCCCCAACTGCAGAGCTGGTCTGTGATACTGAGAAACCTGCATTTTGCCCTAGAGCCTGCCGCCTCCGAGAAATTACAGTAGGACAGGAAAACTGGTACGGTGAGAGGGTCCTATTCACTTCATCGCTCAGGCCCCTCAAACCTTCTGCACAGATGACTCGACTGGCACGACCTTCTTTCCCCGCTGCTTTAGACGGCCCCGGGCGTAGACTCGGAGCAGGAGGGCAGCAAAGACCACAGCCACCCCCAGGCCCCCCACCACAGTGACAGTGTGGCCGTAGAGAAGGCAGGAGAGGAGGATGGCAAAAGCCTGGCGGAGGGTCATGATGATGGTGAAGACGGCAGCCCCAAACTGCCCAATGGTGTAGAAGATGAAGAGCTGGCCACATGCAGAGCAGATGGACAGCAGCAGGGTGTGGGCGGCAAACTCGCTGTGTCGCCCCATGAAGCGGACGCCCTCCAGGAGAGCCCCCTGCTCTAGCAGGGAGCCCACTGTGAAGAGGCAGGAGAAGAAGTTGACCCCAAACATCATCTGCACCGATGACATCTTATAGGCAAACAGGGCATCCTGCCAGTTGGAGGTGAAGCTGTCGAAGGCAATGTAACCTGCCAACAGGATGAGGCCTGAGAGCGTGGTGGCCGGGGAGCTGTGGGGCTCCGGTCCGCTGGACAGCAGAAACATGCTGACCCCGATGGAGACGAGGCCGGCGGTCAGATATTCCCAGTGCTCATAGCTGCGCCGAGACACCAATTTTCCCATCAGCATAACAGGGATCACCTTGGAGGCCTTGGCCAGCACCTGGGTGGGGAAGCTGACGAACTTGAGAGCTTCATACTGGCACCAGCTGCTGAGCACATTCGACAGGCTGGCAAAGGAGTACCGGTACATGGGTGCCCCATGCCGGGGCTGCTTGCATAAGATGCAGTAGAGGCCAGACACCGTCAGTGCCAGGACGCGGTTCATTAGCACCAGGAACTGTGAGTCTGAGAAGCGCTCACCTGGCAATGTGGCCGTGGCCCCGTAGCTGCGGGTCATCACTCTTTCCTGCAGCACTCCCCACGTCAGATAAGACACCTGGACGGGGAGGGCGGAGGGAGAGGAGATGAACAAGAGAAGGAAAGACACCTGGACGGGGAGGGCGGAGGGAGAGGAGATAAGCAAGAGAAGGAAAGACACCTGGATGGGGGAGGGCGGAGGGAGAGGAGATGAGCAAGAGAAGGAAAGACACCTGGATGGGGGAGAGCGGAGGGAGAGGAGATAAGCAAGAGAAGGAAAAGGCAGGCCAAAAAGGGCAGCAAGCTCCTCCTTCCTCAGGATGATATCGAAAATGATGAGGATGGACAGCATAAATATCGCTAGTAACTAGAAGTTACTTTCCTCTTCTTCTCTCCCAAATCTGGATTCACCTTGCAGGCAATCAAGTGTGTGTGAAACGCCAACAACAAATGCTTTAGGACTGACCAGACCCTGTCTGTCCCCACAGTAGGGATGTTAGAGCCGACTCCATCCCAAGTATTTTCTTCTCTATTTTCAACCAACTGTGGGTGGAAGAGTTCTTTTTTTTTGCAGTACGCGGGCCTCTCACTGCCACGGCCTCTCCCGCTGCGGAGCGCAGGCCCAGCGGCCATGGCCCACGGGCCCAGCCACTCCGCGGCACGCGGGATCCTCCCGTACCGGGACACGAACCCGCGCCCCCTGCATCGGCAGGTGGACTCCCAACCACTGCGCCACCAGGGAAGCCCATGGGAGGGAGAGTTCTTAAAGAAGACTGCACACCTGTTAGTTCAACATGGTACACTAGGTGGAACCAGAAGTGCCCACTCCAAAATGCCATGAGGTCAGCATCTAAGCACCCCTCTCACACGCAGTAGTGGGTAAGGCTGAAACTTTTAACAGTGGGTTTACGGTATATGAGACATCATTACAAGGGGATGGGAGAAATCACAGAGGGTAGAGACAGGAGGACAGAAAAGACAGCGTTTCCTCCAACCACTCCCAAGAAGATGGTGTGCCTCTGGGAGGAGGAGGACACACAACAAACACCAGCAAACTGTTGGGACCGGTGGGGTGAAAGCTCTGGTTCCACAGAGTCCCTGTCCACGGGGACCGACCCAGGAAGAGCCGCAGAGCCTGCCTACTTACCTGGAGCCCCGCAGCACAAAAGAGCAGCTTCAGGGCCTGCCAAGTGGGACTGGTCTCTGCTGGCTCTGCCCGGGGAGCCAGAGGAACCTCATCCGGAGCCTTGGGCTCGTTGCCAAACACACAAGTTTTCACCAGGGGGAAGCAGAGACCCCTGCCTGGAGAAAGCACACAAGGTGAAACCCCAAACTTCTCCCTAGCACCTCATCTCCCCCACAGCTGCCAGCCCGCCCTGCTGGCCTCCCTTCCTCCCGTGCCACGCCACCTCCCCTTTGCACTGCTGGCCAACACTCATAATACAGACTGAGCAAACTTCCCCACACACCTGTCTCCAGGTAGTTCTTCCGCCTGAAGTACTGCACCAGCAGGTAGCCAGGTACCATAAAGCTCGCATAGCCAGCCGCGTTCACCAAAAAGCGGAAGAACCATAGCTGGGTCCATGACTCCAGAGGGCTTTCGGGGTTCTCTCCACCTGCCCCGAGGGAGGGGAGCGCAGCCAGCAGCACCACTGCCCACCACCTGCGGGGACCGCGGGCAGAAGGATCAGGGTCCAGCTCCTCACCCTCTGGGCCCTCCGGAGGGGACGACACTGGAGAAGGGCCCGGAGTTCCTCCCCGCCCCCCTCAGCTGCAGCCCAGCGCGGACAAAGAGCCTCTCTCTCTCTTGGGGTGGCCGGCGCGAGCCAGGCAGGGATCCCTCCATCCCCGAGAGCGGACCCGCCCCTCCGGCCACACAGGTTC
>NW_020175393.1:10573539-10592874 GCF_003031525.2 Neophocaena asiaeorientalis asiaeorientalis
TGGGAGCTCCAGCCCGGTGCTGCCCCTGCTTCGTCATCGCCCTTAGCCCCCACCACCGGCCCGGAGGTGGTGGTGGTGACCACTGCCATCCTAGGAACGGGGACACAGGTTCTGCATCCCAGGCACATCCCCTTATGTTACCATTTCCCCGTTTTCTGGCAGGAAGATGTCTCCTTCCTTCGGGGGCTGGGCCAGCAGTTCTGTCCCCGCATCCTCATGACCTTCGGAGGTTCTTTCTGCGTGACCTGGCCCCCGTCTACCTCGCCCCCTCACCCACCCCCCTGCAGAGCCCCACTGCTCTCAGTTCTTCTAATTCACCAAAAGCCTTCCCCTGAAAGCTCTCCCCCTAACCCCTACTCAGGCCTCCCCTGACCACCCAAAGTATGGCCCTACACCCACTCCACTGCTCTCCCTCTCACGATTCTTTTCCTTCCATCGCGACTTGCAATTACATATTTATTTGGATGTTTATGATTTTAATGGCTGCCTCACTAGACTAAGTCTCCAAGTGGCCAGAAACTGTTTTATTCCCACATATTCTATCCCAGCATAGGCCTGACCTAATAGGTGCCTCAAACATATGTGGAATGAGAGAAAACAACATACGAAGCCACGCTCCCTCGTGTCACCCTCCGCAGGCTAGCCCTTCTCTCCAGGGTCCTCCAGGGCCGTGGTGAGGCCTCTCACTTGCATCTTCTCACTCCTCTTTCTCTTCCTCCATCCAACTGCATTTCCACAGAAAGGGCAAGGGTCTGTGCTGGACAGAGAGGCCTGAGGACCATTAGGCTCCCTACCCTCCCTACAAGGCCCTACCCTGCTCAAGTGACAATTTCCTTCTCTCTGCCTCCACCACAAGGTCACAGGGCAGGCCTGTCTCAAAATCCCCAATGCACACAAAAAGGCACACGCACAGAACAACTCGGGGCGGGAGTGGGGCGGTGGGGGGTGTTTAAAAGTCTCTGCTGTTTTAGTGTCATGTTCTTGAAACTTCTCCATCCCCAAAGGCTCAGTTCAGGGCCTTCTGTGTGAAGTCTTTAAACAACAGTGTTTCAAAGTTCTCCTCAGCAGTGAGATGGAACCCTTTAGGGCCCTGCTCACTCACAGTTCAGTGTCTCTCCTCACTCAGGAGAGTCCATGTTGCCTACCGGCTGGCAGCTTCAAGCTGACCCCATGTGGGTAGAGGCAAGAGCCCCGCCATCTTCAACAGAGGTAAACAGGCTTCGCCCAGGCTGCCTGGGGCTTTGGGGGTCCTTCCATCCACCTGGAAGCTCTTCCTTCCAGACTGGCTCTTATTTGCGGTCCCTCCTCTCAGCTCGGGACCGTGCTGGCCCCAGGCTCTGGCCTCAGCAGTCCCCAGGGCACATGGCCTGGGCCCAGACTGTAGCAGCTGTGGCTCCAGCTTTCAGATGGGAAAAGGAGGAGTGTCCGGGGCTCTAGAGCCTGTCCCGGCTTCAGTCAGTACACAGCAGTGGCTTCCCGGAGATCTTCAGGTCATCAAAGGGCAAAAGGGCAAAGGGCTGAGGAAGAGGATGGAGAGAAGCAAGATCAGGGCCCGTGGACAAAGGCAGTGGTGGGGGAAGGGGGCTGGGAGACCTATTGGGCCCTATCCTCCCCACCAAGTGTCGTTGAAGGACATCAGGGAACAAATCTTCCTACTAACCCCCAAAACAGTGGTCCCCCAGGGCTTCTAGGGCCTGTTTTTGTTTTGGGAGGAGGGTGTTGGGAAAGGGTACTCACAAAACATTTTGAATATTTCTTTACATCAAACATTTAAAAATGGGAAAGATTCTACAGAAAACCTAGGTTTCATCTCTCTTAAAAAATTCCAAGACCTGGGAATATTGGGCCCACCTTCCTCCTCTGCAAGTATCCGCTGAAGTTCAGCAGAGTGACCTTCAGACAAAAAGACTGTCTGGTCTCCCGCAGGCCCCATCACCTGGCTCTCTCACACCCAGCCTGCTTCTCTGATGCGCTTTAGCTGCACGGCTCCCGTAGGAGTCCAAGTTTGGGCCCCTGGTCCTGACCAATTAAGAACACAGACTGTGAGAGGGGCAGAGGCTTGCCCAAGGTCCCACAGCTGGTGAGCGGCAGAGCCGTGATTTACACCCTGGGCTCCTAACTCCTTGACCCTTTCAGCTATTACAGCGTCTGTCTCCATGAGGGAGGTCCTGGACAGCAGAGCTGAGTGTCCGCCTCTTACATCCTCAGCCAGGTCCTGGGGAGTCTCGTCCTCCACGTTTCTCAGCAGGGAGTCGGCACCTGCCTCGCACAGGGTGGATGAGATGCTTCTGAGGCCCCGGCCCGCGGCGAGGTGCAGGGGTGTGCACCCGTTGAGCATGCGGGCGTCCACCCGGGCCCCAGCCTGGAGAAGGAACTGCACCAGACCCCGCTCGTGGGTCTCCACGGCCAGATGCAGCGCTGTCTTCCCGCTCGTGCCCTCCTGGGGGGAAAGAAGGGTGTCAGCCAAGGCCCTCAAGAGAAAGCATCCCGGGCCTGGGCCCTGGGCTGGGCAGCACCTTGATTGGCTGCCTCACCTGTGCGTTGATGTCAGCTCCGTTCTGCAGCAGCAGTTCCATAAGTGGCCAGTTCCTCTGCAGGGTGGCGATGTGGAGACAGGCCAGACCTGGGATGGGGTGAGGGTGGGGGCTGCATCCACCAGCTAGCTCTCTCTCCCTTTCTTCAGGGGCCTCCCTTACCCCTCAGTCCCAAGGGACCCCCTGCCCACTCAGTGCCTCTGATCACAGGACTGTTAAAACACAAACCCAAAAACCCCCTCAAAAGTCTGGGGGGAAAGGAACTCAAAGTTTCCACCTTTTCAGTCATGTTATTGAAACTTTCATGCTTCAGGGGTCAGGTTGCTGAGTGACACCCCCACACACACACACCGTCCCCCAACACACACACCCTCCTCCATGCACACACACACACTCCCCCAACACACACTCCCCTCCCCATACACACACACCCTCCCCCATACACACACACACACACACACGCACACACACACACACTCACTCACTCACTCACTCTTTCTAAAACTCTACCTGCCTTCAGGCCGCATCCAAAGTCACCTTCTTGAGAGCTCTCTGGATCCTCAGGCCCCCAGCCCCTCCCCAGGGGCCACCTCCTCCCATGAGCTCCCCTAGCCTTTTTGCTAGCTCCTTTCTGGCCTGGGCCCCTCTCTGCTTAGAGAACTAGATTCAAATTCACACCCCTCACCTCTTTCAAATCTCTGCTCAAATGTCCGGGCTCCACGAGGGTTTCCCTGACCACCCTGTTTAAAAATCACATCACCCCCCCGCCACTCCAGTCCCCTCACTCGGCTCTACTGTCTCCACAGCAGTGACTGCCCGTTAACCTCCTAGAGGACTCACGTCTTATGTTTATTGTTTGCCTCAGACATTCTCTGCTTTTCTCACAGATGCAAGCCTGGCTCCTACAATAGTGTCTGGCACATAGAAAGCCCTCAGTACATTTTCGTTGAATAAATTAATGAGTTCATCTAATCTCTATTAAACTGAATACCTTGAGGGAAAAGTTTATCTCTCTGCTTAGCATACAGTAAGTTCTCAATAAATTCGAAATATAACCCATTCATTCATTCATTCGTCCATTCATTCTTTCTTTAAGCAAAGGTATTCTGAGCACCTATGTGCTTAGAACTGGAGATGCTTCATCAGTGGACAAGCTGTGACCCTCCCTTCCCTAAGTGTGGGGTCCCTGTCTCCTGTCCCCTCCTCATCTCATGGGCCCTGAGGCTGCCCGCACCTTGCCAGTTTTGCAGCTGGAGGTCCAGGGAGTGAGGCGGTCCTCTGCCTAGCTCTGGCTGCCCTTCCAGCAGGCAGCGGGCACAGGCCAGGTGCTGGCGCCGGCAGGCCACATGCAGGGCCGTGTCACCGTGTCGGTCCTGTAGCACCCGGCTGGCCCCCTTCAGCACCAGGGCCCGAACTGCACCTGGCTGGTCCAGATGTACGGCCAGATGGAGTGCTGTCTGCAGGCACAGAGAGAGGGTCACGGGGCCACTGCAGCATGCTCCCACTTCCAGGAACATGCTAGCGTGGGCACAGAAATTGCTAGAGGCCAGCACCTTCTTTGAGGACTGCTTATAAAGGCTATGGTCCTGGTCTTCCTTCTGTTACCCCCCACCAAGTTCTTGGGACCCCAATTCTGGAGGCAAGGTGAGGGGAGTGGCCCCCTGCTCTCCTTTTAGGTCGCCTAAGCCCCTGGAGAAAGGATGGAGTGGGGGGCAGGGTCTAGTATCTCACCTTCTGGGGAGACCTCTGTTACCTGAGGTAATGGGGAGAGGTTGGGGGGAGGAGACAGAGGCAC
This sequence comes from Neophocaena asiaeorientalis asiaeorientalis, assembly GCF_003031525.2. NCBI lineage: Eukaryota > Metazoa > Chordata > Mammalia > Artiodactyla > Phocoenidae > Neophocaena > Neophocaena asiaeorientalis. The sequence continues at coordinate 10,577,869 of NW_020175393.1, forward strand.
CAGGCAGTCTCCACCTGGCAAACTCCTGCTTGAATGCTCTATGCAGAGTCACCTCTCATATTAAGCCTTCCCTGGCTGCTTCCCACAGAACTTGGTTCCCACAGCAGCTGGCACGCATCTCCATCACAACTCTGTCACCATGCTGTGTAATTAGGTATTGACACGAGTCCCCTAGCCCAGGCTTGAGCACCTTGTGGGCAGAGGCTGTTTCTTACTCCTCTCTGCATCCTCAGCTTCTAGCCCAGTGTCTGGCATATGACTTCCTGCGAGAGCAGCCTAAGGACGCTGTGCTGCTGCTGGGGATGGCTGCTGGGACAGACATAGGTATCTGGGCTCAGCCCACTCTTTCCACCCACCTGGTAAAGGTTGTTCTGAATGTCCAGGACCTCCTGAGGCAGCAAAGCCAGGCAATAGAGCAGCACAGCCGGGGCCTCATGAATCACCGCCAGGTGGATCAGCCTGGGAGGAAGAGCCAAGGTTTGGGGTCAGGGCCCAGGCCACAGAGAGTGGGCTGGGGTCCTGGGGTTAGAAGGAACACATCAATGTCTAAGCTGCCACCCATACGGTAGGTGCAGGAAGTGAGAGTTTGGGCCAGGAAGTGAGGGTTGGTGCGGGAAGCCAGGATCCTGGGGGTGGGAGCTCCAAGTTCCCATCTCTGGCCTTCAAGAGGGCCTTGGCTGAGTGAGAGTGCGGGCAGGGTGCTGACGGGACAAGGTCCTTCCTGTCCAGCCTGCCCACACCCCGCTCCCCTCTGGCTCCAGGGCCCTGCCGGGCAGCTGCAGGCTCAAAGCCAAACTGAAAGCTGCTGGGGTGGTGCAGAGGGGGTTTCCAGGGCTGGGCTCCCCATCTCTGCCCGCCTCAGCGGGGAGGACAGAGAAGGCAGGGGTGGGATCACTCCCCTCCCCCCTCAGAAACACATTCCAAGAGACAGAAGCTCTTGGCAGAGGAGCAGGAAGCAGGGCAGAACCCTATCCTGCTGCCCTCCACGGGGCGGCCAGAGGGCCACTCTTCAGACGGCGGGGCGTGGGAGGGGCCTGACCTAGGGCCCCCGCTCCCGTGCGCACCTCCAAGGGGAGGCCTGGCAGTGCAGAAAATGTGTGCTTGGTGGGGGATAAAGAGCCATAACCTGGGGGGCGGGGGGTGGCTAGGAGGGGAAGTTCCAGCCTTGGGGTTTCCCCACATCAGGTGGGGAAAATGAAAGCCGGAGCTGGAGGGTCTAGGCCAGGGACAGCTGCCTCGGGGCACTCGACAGGCGGGTAGCTCAGCTGAAAGGCCCACCTGGGCTGGGGAGGGGGCTGCTCAGGCGGGAGGGGCGCTGGCTCTGGTGGCAGGCGAGGCCCAGGAGAGAGTGACGGAGGGAGGGAGGGAGGGAGGAGAGGGAGGAACCGCGATGGAAATCCCCTCGGCCAGGGCCTGCTCTCTGGTCACATTCCTGCAGCCACCTCCCTCTCTCCCTCAGTCTCCCCTCCTCCCACTTCCTCTTCCTATTTCCATATGTCCCACAGCCCAGACACCTCTGGAGGGAAGAAGGCGCCCCCTCCTCTCAGGGAACCCCCAGGGGAGTCTTGACACCTCTCCCCCCAACCCCCCTTGGGTCTAGACACCACATCTGTCTCTACTAGAGATGGTCAAGGCAGGGGCTGGGAGGTTAACAAAGGAGGGCGGGCTCAGAAGCCGCCACTCCCTGGGTCAAAGGTCAGCCATAGGTATTCTGCACGGAGCTCGCACAATCTTGGTTGTGGGCCTGAGGGCTGGTGATCTGGACACAGAGTACAAAAAGGCCTAGGGTCACCCACTGGGTCAAGAGACTATCTTTCTCAAAGGCCACCCAGGACGCTTGCATCTCCAAAAAAGCAGGTCAAGACAGATATCTCCTGCCTCCTCAGCCCCGTTCATTCCAGCATCCCAGATCTGGGACCCCAGCCCCCCTCCACTCTGTTTCTCACCCCCCCAAATCCCAGCCACCCCCCTCCTGTCGGTGTTTTCTTCTTCCCGAGGGGCAAATCCTCAACTGGCCAGTCCCTGCCACATAACTGTCTCTTACTTCAACTGCCCCGCAGCCCAGTCTCCACCAAGCTCCACCTGGGCCTGGGGAGGAAGGATGAAGTAAAGGGGTCACACAGGACAGTGAGGGGGACTTGTGGGGCTCAGGAGGTGGAGAGTGTTGGTAAGGCTGACTCTAGCCCTCACTTCCCCTTTCTCAGCAGAGGAGGAAGTTAGCTGGGGCAGCCAGCCGCCTGTCTCTCTGCTGGGGCAAGAGTGCCCCAGCCTGGCTCACCTCCTCCTCCTTAGGGCCAGCCTCAGCAATGCACCCTGGCAGCACCCCCAACCCCAGCTTCCTGGGCCCACTGGCAGCCTGTAACTGGCCCCTCTTGTTCCTTGAGACAGGGCATTCTGAGGTCAGAGGCCGGGAATCCCAGATATTGAGCAAACAAGGACGCCCTGTCCCCCAGTAAGGAAAAAACAAAACAAAACAAAACTGGGCTGGTCAGGGGAATTTTCTCTTCCTAGGGATGGGTTACTGATAGATTTCCAAGATGCTAGCTGTGTTTCCAGGTGCCTGGTAAGGGCCCTGCCAAAAGGTGGGGCATGCAGACGATGCCAGGTCCTCCAGACTGGTCCTGGCTACAGCTCAAAAGTGGGTTGAGAGTTAAGTTTGAAAGAGAGAGTGGGGACGGCCCCTTCCAGAGCTGGTGCCTTGAGGGATTCTCACATAGGGGGTGGCGGCTCCTGGGGGCGACCCCGAGTTAGCATTGGGAGGGAGGAAGGGATCCTGTCTTAGCCTAGCCCCCATACTCACGTGTCTCCGTCCTCAGAGATGTAAGTGAGTGCTTCCAGCTGCTGAGGGCTCAGCGCCCCCGCGGCGGGAAGCCGCGAGTCTGGGGCTGGGTCCTCGGTCTTGGGGTCCCCCAACAAGGACAGGGGCTCAGTGAGCGATGAGGAGCCATAGGTAGAGTCAGCCCGCTCCCCGTCTGTATCTTCCTTCTCCTCTGGCTCCTTGGCGGTTCCCGGAGGATGAGTCCAGGGCTGGGGGCCCCCTCCGTCTGAGGGCCCAGCGGCTGGGGCCGGGGTGGGCTCGGGCAGAGAGCGCAGAGAGCGCAGAGAGCGCAGAGACTCGATGCCCGAGTCATACTGGCTCTCATCAGTCTCGTCCGGCCCCTTCCGCGCCTCAGACATCCCCGCGGCGCCGGCCCGCCGGGGCCCGGTCCGAGCAGAATCCGACTCCGCGCCGCCTTTCCGGGTTGCAGGTCCGCCTTGCAGAGCGGGTGCTGGGCCCGGAGTGGCCTTCTTCCCGGGCTGCGGGGGCCCGAGTGATCGGCGAGAAGCGTGGAGAGGCTCGGAACGCTGGCGGGGTCCTAGGCATCCGCTACTCCGGGCAGCTGGGTAGCCCAGTCTGAGGCGCTCGCTCGCCCCGCCCTCAGGCCCCGCCCCCGGCAGGCGCCGCGCTTCCGGACCGAGGCCCCGCCCTTCGGAATCCCCCTTACCCCGCCCTCTGCGTTGGCTCCGAGTCAGGGGTTCCCCGGTCCTGACTCACTCGTGCGTTAATTCACCCATTCGTTCACTCATTCATTTATCCAACCATCCATTCATTCTTTTCCCCTTCCTTCTTCATTCCATTTGTTAATTCCATGCATTCTTTCTTTCCTTCACTTCCTGTTTCTTCATTCATTTTTCCCATTCATTCATTTATTTTTTTTTTTTAATGCTTCCTAGGATCTTTTTTAAATTTAATTATTTATTTATTTAGGCTGCAGCGCGTCTTAGTGGCGGCGCGCGGGATCTTCGTTGTGGCACTCGGTGTCTTTAGTTGCAGCATGCGGACTCTTAGTTGGGGCATGCCGACTCATTGCGGGCTTCTTAGTTGAGGCATGCATGCGGGATCTAGTTCCCCGACCAGGGATCGAACTGGGCCCCCTGCATTAGGAGCACATAGTCTTACCCATTGGACCACCAGGTAAGACCCCATTAGTTTGTTTTTAAAGGAATATTTATTAATCATCTGCACAAGCTGGGCATCCTCTGGGGAGGGCACGTGGGAGGTAGGACGGGGAAGCGTTGCTACCTGTCTCCTGACCATTGCTCTCAATTTCTCTTGCTTTTCCAGGAGACAAAGGGGACACCCATGTCTTTAAAGGAGAACTTCTCCCTTTGGGTCCTGGATAGAGAGTCACCTGTGTCAACTTCCCAGATCACATAGAATTGGACATGAGGATGTGCTTTTTTAAAAAAAAATATTTATTTATTTTTGGCTGCGTTGTGTCTTGGTTGCTGCACACAGGCTTTTTAGTTGCAGCAAGCAGGGGTTACTCTTCGTTGCGGTGCGGAGCGCAGGCCTCTCATTGCGGTGGCTTCTCTTGTGGAGCACTGGGCTCTAGGTGAGCGGGCTCAGTAGCTGTGGCCCACGGGCTTAGTTGCGCTGGGGCATGTGGGATCTTCCCCGACCAGGGCTCAAACCCGTGTCCCCAGCATTGTCAGGCGGATTCTTAACCACTGTACCGCCAGGAAAGCCCAGGATGTGCTTTTTGAAAGTGTTTTTTTTCAGGAAAACTGTTGTCTAAAAAAGCAGAGGGGTCATTCCTCACAGGGATGAAACAGTGGCCTCCGGTGGTGACATCAGGTTAGGGAAGTTTAGTTCCTTATGGTGGGACCAGGATGGGGAGGCCCGAGATATGCTGGGCAGCACTCAGCTGAGGTTCCCTCGGCAGCCCCAGCCCCAGCACATCTTTCCTCCTTCCCCATCCCTACTTTCCCTGGGGCTAAGGAGGCTGTAGGCAAACCCCACTCACGTGGTGATCACTGCCCCATGATTTATCCCCTACCCCAAGTTCCAGCAATGCACTGATAAGGTCATCCCCAAGAAAACATCTCCCTTTTCCATCTCTGGCATTGGGGGAAGGAAGCTGGGGTGTGCACGGGCAGCTACTAAGCAGCTTCCCTACCACCATCCCCATGAAACCTCATTTTATTCATTAATTTGAAAAACATGTATGGAGATTCTCCTAAATGCCTGACATCGTTCTCTCTGCTGGAAGCAAAACCGAGTATCACAGTAACAGTAAAAACCAACAACCCCCCTCCCCCACAAAAAAATTTTCCCATGGTTCCAGCCTTCAAAAAGCCCCCTCAAAGTTACAACAGTGATTGGGCTAAGATAGGAGTGAAAACAGGGTGCTAGAGAGGCACAGCATGGGGCCAACTACCCAGTGGGGTGAGAGGAAGGGGGTTCCGTTTGAACTGGAGATGGGAAGGGAAGAGGGCTGGGAGAAGTACCTAGTCTCTGTTTGGGGAGGGCGTGAGTGGATGGAGAAGAGAGGGGGAAGGGCAGAAGGGAGGAGATGACCCACTGCTCTCCATCCCCACCGACGACCAGAGTGGGGAGGATGTGTTGAGCATGAAGCAGTGAGGAGCCGTGAGGGGAAAGCCCAAGGAAATTGAGGCATCTCCTTCCCTTGGAGTCAGCGTGACTTCAGATGTTCTCAACTTCCTCCCCTGACCTGTTCCTCTCCCAACCTCAAAGGCTGGAGCAAAAAGTACAACCCTAACCACTTGGGTTCAAAATCACCTCCATTTTAAAGTTGCAAGCCGAGTCCCAGAGAGGTGAGTTGGCTTGCCCAAGGTCAAACAATCTGAAAGTGTAGAGCTGCGTTTTCCTGTTCCTAATCCAAAACTTTAAAAATGTTTTCAGTGAAACTTCCTTTCCTTTTTGAAGGTCTAAGGGGTTGGGGACATCTGAGCTCTCCGCAAGGACACAGGAACTCAGGAGCGTGCAGGGACCGCCTCTCTCATACGTGCAGAGGCTGATTTTAAGGAAAAACATACCCCAATCCAGTCCAGTGTCTGGCTCTAAACCATAACAGGTGTTTGGCAGCCCCTTTTCTGGCCACATGAGGTCAGCATTGAGTCACTGACTACTTCCAGAATGTAGCCTGTACTAGGACAGGAAGCCCTTCTGGGGAAAATTTAGGAATGGGAACAGGGACCATGGCAGTGCCATCTGGAAAGATGACCTGGGGACTTTGACTCAGGTCACAGCATGGTCAGGGTCCTGACTTCACTCCCTCAGCTCCAATCTTCAAGGCTGGGCCCCTCCAGTCCTCTTCTCTGTTTTCTGGTTCCCTCTGTGGTGCTCTCACTTCCCATCTATGCCCACTCCAGCCAGGCTCATCTTCAGGAAACAGGCCCAGTTGCCAAGGTGACCAGCCGGTTAGCTGGCTCCTTCCACAGCCCCCTCCTTTCACCCCTCTTTTATCTCTTGGGAGCTCTGGGGTTGGCCAAAAGAAGTTGGGCTACCTCTCTTCCAAAGCCCCCTGAAATGGAGTCAGGAAGGCAGTGGGGCTGGGGGACAGGAGGAAGATTAGAACAACTAAATGGTGAATGTGAAGATCCCATCTGGGTTAGGAAACGCCAGGGTTAGGACCTCTGCTCTCCATCTGCAGTAAGCACTGAACTAGGTGGAGTGAACTGACACCAGAAGAAGGGTTGGAGTTAGCTGTAGGCAGGACTTCCCAAAAATCATGGGCAGGAGAGAGACACTGGAATGAGCCATCAAGTGAGATTCTTCCTCTGCCATGGGGATGAAGGCGAACCATGCCTTTTGGGACCACACCCTTCCTCTGCTTTGGCAGGGAGGATGGACTCACTGACCTGGGGAGGATCATGTAGGCTGGATAGTTCTGAAGTGACAGTCAGGCTGAGCCCCCTTCACCTTCCCTGGAAAGGGAAGAGTAGGAAAATGGAGGCAGGACCAGGAGTGGGAGGTGGGTATGTGGGTGGAGACAGAGGCTGTTCTGTCCCAGAGGAGAGGCAGGACCATCAGTGGCCTTTTCCTCTATTCCCAAAGATCAGATATCCAGGCTTTGCCTCAAGCTGACTTCTGACCCCCAAAGACCCCTATGGAAAGGTCTGGATTCTAGGACCACTCTTTGAGTACTAGCAAGTGACCTTGAATAAGTCACTAACCCTCCCTCTGCCTTGGTTTCTTGTGGGTAAATGGGGAAAGTCACTATATGTCAAAGACTTTAATGTAACACATGACACACAACAGGATTCTGCAGTGACTGTGCACACATAGACTGATCAAGTGTAGCCTTTATCCTATTCTATCATAATGATTGGTTTCCATGTCCTCCTTCCCCATTAGACTTCGTGCTCCTTGAGGACAGGAAATTGTATGTTTGCATTTCTGTACAGGGCACACAGTAGGTATTTAATACCTTTTTTTAAAAGTTAAATGTGATTCTTTAAAAAATATGTTTATTTTATTTATTAATTGAGGCTGTGCCGGGTCTTCATCAGGACATATGGGATCTTTAGTTGAGGCATGTGGATTCTTAGTTGTGGCATGCATGTGGGATCTAGTTCCCAGACTAGGGATCAAACCCAGACCCCCTGCATTGGGAGCATGGAGTCTTACCCACTGGACCACTGGGGAAGTCCCTTAATACCTGTTTATTGAATGGATGCATTCAGGAATGAATGAATGGCAGTTTCCTTTCTGCCCCTAAGCGGGACAGGGAAAAGCACTGTGGGTGGATGGCATGAAGGGACAGGCGACCTGCAGTCACTCAGCCTGGCCTGTGGCCTGTGACTTTGTCTCCTACACCCACAGAAGAAAGTCAGAGCCTTAGAGATTGTCCAGTCAACTTTCTCACTGCCCAGATGAGGAAACTAAGGCTGAGAGAGGGGAAGGCACTTGCCCAAGGTCACACAGCTAATGAGAGAGCCAGGATTAAGAATCTGTAGTCAGGTTTCCTGATCTCCAGCCTAGGGCTATGTACACACTTCACTGCTCCTCTGGGGCTGTTTTCCTAGGGTAGGAAGATGATTCAGTGAAGGCTGGTTTCAGTGTCCCCTCTTCTGCCCTCTGTTAGTCCTTTCTCACATCTAGCTCTAATCCTTTCCTTTTCACCCTATCCCATCCTTGTTCAGATGGGTCTGGCCTCTGAAGTCTGGCTCCTGCCTTAACCCTTTACCATCCAACTGGGAATAAAGCTGTTCCCTAGGGTTCCAAGACTCAATTTCCTTTCCCCACTCTCAGCCCCGGGAACTTGCGGGAACCAAAGATGGGGAGGGATGTTGGTTGAACCGCTGGCGCCCCCTCCACAAACAGACCGAGAGGAGTTTCGGCTTAGATCTTCCTGGGATGGTGCGTGTGGTGAGCAGGGCTGTGAGTGGGGAAGGGGTGCGGGGAGCCCCTGTTGCTTTTCCCCTTTGGGGTGGCCATTAGGTAGGCTTGGGGAAGGCGAGATCCCATCTCACGGAGGGGATGCTATCTTGAAGGCCAGGCAGGGTGACGTGTAGGGGCTGCGGAGGCAGGAGAGTACCTGCCAGTTCCACGGGGGAAATGGTAGTGTTAACGTGAGTTGGGGCCCTAAAAAGGTCGAATGTGTGCAGAGGCGATCTCCCCCCTGGAGTCACTGGGAGTGTGTGCGTGGGGGATGTGCGCCTCTCTCTCCCCATATCCATGCAGGCCCCCCTCCAGGGAGTCCTGAGCCCAGGAATCCTTCCCAGTTTTGGTAACCAGCACATCCCTTGTTGGGGGTCCTACTCTTCAGTCCTCTGAATCTGGAGACAAAAGGAATGGAAGAGAGTACCAGGGGCTCCTCCATCTCCCATGCACACTCGTGCACACATTGCACACGGCACTGGGGCAGAAGCACACAGGCAGGACCCGCAGGCAGAGCCCCTTCCACACGCCCTCTCACTGGGACAAGTGCACACTCAGGCACACCAAGAGGCACATATGCCCCCCTTGCAGGACAAGGCTCTCTGAAAGGCACACATCCCCCAATCTTGTTTGCATATGCTAGTACTGTTTCCCAGCCCGCCTACCTATCTGTACTTCCAGATCTTTCCTCGGATTTCACACCGGGTCGGGGGCCTGCTGTCTGTTACTGTGCCCTCCCTTCCTCTCCACCTTTCTCTCCCTTCCCTTGGCTAGCCTCCAGGTTCAGCCTGGGGAATTGAAAGAAAAAGTCAGGATCTCAGCAGGAGGGTGTGTGGAGGGTTCCTAAAGCTAGACAGTGGGGGGAGGAGAGGGAAAGCCCAGGCTGCCACCAGAAATCCGACTCAGTACTCACCATTGAGCGGCTGTGGGTGCCAGCACCCAGGATGCAAAGGGAATGAGGCCCTGCCCTCAGGGGCACCCAGTCTAGTGGAGGAGCCACACACGTAAACAACTCACTGGGACAACTGTGGGCCAGAATATGATAAGTGCTTTAATAGACCCCCGTACCAAAAATCGTTTTCTCTTGACAAATGGCTGGGCTGCGAACATCTCCCTCCCTGCCCCCCCGCCCCTGTCCCACATCCCCTCTCCCCAGCCACACGCCTCTGCCCTCTGGATATATCCTCCTGGACCACTTGCTGCTCAGGGACACAAACCCCCCTGCCTTTTATCTTAGAACAGGGGTAGATGTTAGGGAGACTCACAGGGGACCTGGGGTCCAGAGTATGGGGAAGGAGACAGGGCTTGGGGTTTCCTGGGAGGTATGAGGCTAATTGTCTGTGAGGGACAGGGAGGTGGATGGGTCAGAGGAAGTGGCTCCTCCTAGGTTCTGGAAGAAGGGAGGGCCCCACCTGTGAAGTGGGAAGGTGATGTCAGTGGGCCCCTCTCCCCTTTCCTGGAATACCTGGAAGGGGTCCAGGCTGGGGACCTACCTTCTCTGATGCCTATCTGTACTCCCTGTCTTCCCTATGCACACCTTCTCCTGTTTCATTGCCATCTCTGTGTCTGTCTTTGGACTCTGTTTCTCTGGGTGCCATCCTATCCATCTGTGTCTTCTCTGCCACCTGGGCCTTCTCCCTCCATCTCTGGCTCTGATCCCTCTGCCTCTGCACTTCTCTATACTGGTATTCCGTCCCTCTTTCCTGTCCTCATGGCTCACTCTGGGTTACTTCTGTGTTAATCTCTGGTCCTGGCCTCCCATCTTGGTCTGACTCTCTCTGCACATTCCTGTCTGTCTCTGCCTGTCATCGCCGGTGTCGGCCTCTGGCCCGCCATCCATCTCTGTGCTGGAACTTGCCACTCCGTCTCACTCCGCACTCATCTTGGCCCCTTTGCCTGCCCTTCTGAGCAGCAGCGTCCCATCCAGCCCTCTTTCACCAAGTCCCTCTGCCGTGAGTCCCACTGGAAGTGCCTGCTCCTCTCGCTGCTCATGTACGGCTGCCTGGGGGCCGTGGCCTGGTGCCACGTCACCACGGTGACCCGCCTCACCTTCAGCAGCGCCTACCAGGGCAACAGCCTCATGTACCACGACAGCCCCTGCTCCAACGGCTATGTGTACATCCCCCTGGCTTTCCTGCTCATGCTGTACGCTGTCTACCTGGTGGAGTGCTGGCATTGCCAAGCCCGCCACGAGCTGCAGCACCGCGTGGATGTGAGCAGCGTGCGGGAGCGCGTGGGCCGCATGCAGCAGGCCACGCCATGTATCTGGTGGAAGGCCATCAGCTACCACTATGTCCGCCGCACCCGCCAGGTCACCCGATACCGCAATGGAGACGCCTACACCACCACGCAGGTGAGGAGCTGGAGGGGAGCAGAGGCCAGTCCAGATGGGAGGGGGTGCTGGGACCCTGCTCGACTGTCCTCAGGGGGAGGAGCACAGGCAGCAGTGAGCTCTTGTGGGCACTGCAACAGGAGGACAAGAACACCCACCAAAATTATAACAGCAAACACTTACTAGCAGCCAGGGTCTGTTCTAACTACTTTACAAATGTCAAATCATTTATTTAACCCTCATGATAACCCTATGAGGTAGGTAACTATTACTCCCATTTTACAGATGAGGAAACTGAGGCTTGGAGAGGTTCAGTAACTTACCTAAGGTCAAACAGCTAGTGTGTGGTGGAGCTGGGATTTGAACCCCGGCAGTCTGGCTCCAGGGTCGGTGTGGTTTAGTGCTTAATGGTTGGAGGTGTTTCACAGGCACAGCCTCACAGGCTGATTAGTGAGGTGCCTGCTACCGAGTCCTCTTTCACAGTTAAAGAGACCTGAGCTCAGTGGCTTGCTCAAGTTCTGCAGCTTCTAAGTGGTAGTGCTAGACTCAAACTCAGGGCTGTGGATCCCAAGTGTGAGGCTCCCAGAGGTGGGGGTCAGCTGGCAAAAAGGTGGAGGTAGGCCTGGGAGGCATGGAGGGTGTCAAGCAGCACTCCGTATACCTGCCGGGGTTAGGCATATTAGAGCCCTGGTGGAAGAGGAGATTTTCCCGGATAAGGGGGACCTCTCCACTGTCTCAGTATTGGGCTGGGTAAACAAAGCTTGGGCCCTGTGAGGATCAGGAGGGAGGCCGGGTACTAGCTAAAGGTGGCAGCAGGGAGACCAGAGACAAAGGGGGTCCACAGGGACCTCCTCTGGGGGGCCCATTTGGAAACACACTTGTAAAAGGGAAGACGGGTAGGCTGTTCGGGGTGATGAGGGGGCAGCGTGGGACAAAAGATGCAGTGGCAAAAGGATCAGGCAAGCCGGAGGGACAATTCAGGGCCTGGGACTGACCCCTAGACAGAGCAGGGCTTAGTTAAAGTGAGAAGGCACATAAGTAGGGATGAGTTCCTAGCCCCGCCCTCATCTCTAACTCACTGATGAAGCTGAGGGCCTCAATGTCTCTGTAAACCCGGTAAGTTCTTACCTGGCCCCAACCGGGAGCTAAACCAGGACAGGCTGAGGGTTTGATCCGGCGCCAAGGGCAGTGATGGGGCGGAGGAGGGTAAGCAGAGAGAAGCGACTCCTGCCGCCTTCCCCGGCGCCACAGGTCTACCATGAGCGCGTCAACACGCACGTGGCCGAGGCCGAGTTCGACTACGAGCGCTGTGGCGTCCGCGACGTGTCCAAGGCGCTGGTGGGGCTGGAGGGCGCGCCTGCCACGCGCCTGCGCTTCACCAAGTGCTTCAGTTTCGCCAGCGTGGAGGCCGAGAACGCGTACCTGTGCCAGCGCGCGCGCTTCTTCGCCGAGAACGAGGGCCTGGACGACTACATGGAGGCGCGCGAAGGCATGCACCTCAAGAACGTGGACTTCCGCGAATTCATGGTGGCCTTCCCCGACCCAGCCAGGCCACCCTGGTACGCCTGCTCGTCGGCCTTCTGGGCTGCGGCGCTGCTCACGCTGTCGTGGCCGCTGCGCGTGCTGGCCGAGTACCGCACGGCCTACGCGCACTACCACGTGGAGAAGCTTTTCGGCCTGGAGGGCCCGAGCTCGGCCAGCGGCAGCGCGGGCGGCGGCCTCAGCCCCAGCGACGAGCTGTTGCCCCCTCTCACGCACCGACTGCCGCGGGTCAACACGGTGGACAGCACGGAGCTCGAGTGGCACATCCGCTCCAACCAGCAGCTGGTGCCCAGCTACTCGGAGGCGGTGCTCATGGACCTGGCGGGGCTGGGCGCGCACTGTGCTGGGGGCGCGGCGGGCGGCTACGCGCCCACGTGCCGCTACGGTGGGGTGGGTGGCCCAGGCGCAGCGGGCCTGGCCCCGTACAGGCGCAGCTGCGAGCACTGCCAGCGCGCCGTCAGCAGCTCGTCCATCTTCTCGCGCAGCGCTCTTAGCATCTGCGCCAGTCCTCGGGCCGGACCGGGGCCCGGCGGCGGGGCGGGCTGCGGGGGCAGCCGCTTCTCCCTAGGCCGCCTCTACGGCTCCCGGCGCAGCTGCCTGTGGCGTAGCCGGAGCGGGAGCGTCAACGAGGCGAGCTGCCCCACCGAGCAGACGCGGCTGTCCAGCCAGGCCAGCATGGGGGACGACGAGGACGACGAAGACGAGGAGGAGGGCGGGCCGCCGCCGCCCTACCACGACGCCCTCTACTTCCCCGTGCTCATCGTGCACCGGCAGGAGGGATGTCTGGGCCATGGCCACCGGCCGTTGCACCGCCATGGCTCCTGCGTAGAGACCTCACTGTGACCCCGGGGCCCTGGACCGGCCCGCCGGCCTCTTCACTGCCCCTCGCCGATGGTGCTCCCTGCGTGTAGCAGGGGGAGTCAAGAATGTGGCCGAGGCTGTGCTGGGCACGGTGCGGGTGGGGTGGGGGGAGGCGAGGGGGCAAGGGACAGACCCCGAAGGGGCCGATTCGAGCACCTCCCCACACCCGCCTTTCCTGAACATAGACAGCTGTGGGGAGGGGAGGGAATCCCGCCCCGGCAGAGTTGTCTCTTCCAGCCCCGCCCCTGAGTTCCTAGGGGGACACCTCCACTTCCCACACTCATACTCACACACTCGGAATTTCCAGTCCCGCCTTTCAACGGATCTAATGACTGTTACGTGGAGACTGCCGTGGGACCCGCGTTGGGCCTCGCCTCAAGGGAGAGGCCCTCGCTTTGCAGCTGGGGAGGTTTACAGGCCAGGGGAAGGGCAATTGGGGCTTTCCTTCCTCCGCAGCCTGGCCCCGCTGGGGCCTCTCTCTACCGAGGGGGCAGTGGTTTGGAGAAGAGCAGGGCTGGCTTCCATCCAAGCTAATGAATTCAGTGGGTCTGAGGCCTGGGCAGGTGTCAGCCGCGATACTCCATCTCAAAGCCTCAAAGCCATGGAATTGTTGATCTCTTCTTGGCGCTGGCCCGGGGTTTCCTCTCTGCCACTCCCTCTGCTGTTGTTTATCTCACTGGGCCCTGGCAGGCTGGGTCCTGGGGGGGACTGTACACACCACGCAGATTTCACACTTCTCCCTCCCTTCCTGCTCCCTGGCTTTGAAGAGCTGTTGCCAGGGGTGAGGGGCAAGGCAAACTGTGGAGGGCAGTGCACCTCAGTCCTTTAAACTGTAGCCTCGTCACCTGGGTTCTGGGAGGGCACTCCCTTCAGAGAGGGTGGGAGACCACCCAGGCAGCATTCCTTCAAGCTGACCAAGGTGAATGAATGACTAAGTGGGGAGAGCAGGAGATAGGCCTGGGTGACAAGGGGGAACTCAGGAAGCTAGTGGGAGTCAAAGAGGAGAGGGTCGTGAAAAGACCCCCCAAAGGTCGGAGTGTCTGTGGGGGACGGCCCTTGCCTCCCCCGAACTTGTGGGGAAGAGTGGAGAGTGGTCGTGTGCAAGCAGAGCCTCTGCAGGGCTGAGGACCTTGTCACGAACCCCAGCTGGAGAAAGACTCATTTCCAGTGGCAGGGTCAGAGGCAGGAATTCTCTAAATCTTGCCCGACCCCTCTGTCCTCCCCTAGCCCGTGAGCTGAAGCCCTGCTGTGTGTCCCAGGGTCTTCAAAGGGGCAAACTGCCTCCGCCGCAGGGCGCTGGCCCTGTGTGCTGCTCCCCCACTACTCCTACCCTGATGTGCTTCCGTGTGCATGTCTGTGTACAAACCCCCTGCCCTCCCAAATCCCCTGGCTAATGTTTTCCCAGCTGACAGTGCCCAGGGATTGAGCTCACATTTCCAGCTGGAGAGGAAAACCCTCAGGCCTCCAACACTGGCTCACCCCTGATGCTTCTCACCTGAGCCATCAGAGCTGCCCCTTTCCCTCCTCCAGCCTCTCCCCTCTTCCTCCAGCCTAGCCAGGCCTGTACCCCCCAAGGGTATGGCCTCCACCTATGCAACATCTCTTCTGGCTCCCCTAACCTTTCCTGGGAGACTAGGGGCCACAGATTGTGGGGACACCACGGCCTGTGGCCCATCAGGGTTGAGCCTTTCAGGTGGAGATGGCTGAGTGGGAAGAGAGAGAAGGCCGGAGAAGAGGAGGCTTGGGGAGGAGGGGAACAGCTGCCCACTAGGTTTCCCTGGGCAGCAGTGCCACCTACCCGCCAGCACTGTGCTCTCCAGGGGCCTGGGGGTTGGAGCACCCGTTTCCTCTGAACGGACATCTTCAAGGTACAGGTGGTGAGCTGTGGCCTCAGGACCCAGTTCTCGCCCAGCTGGCACCCGGATGTCACGCCCTTGTGTGGGGCATCCTGGCCACCTCATGGCTCCAAGGAGGGGGGAACTCAGCTCCTCCTGCCTCAGGGCCATTCCTCAGACAGAACCTGAGCTGGGAGGAGGGGGAAAGGGGAGGGGCTGTTATTATTTTTGCCTGTATTGACCATTTCTGCCTAGGTCTTCTCACACAG
>NW_020175393.1:10593090-10594054 GCF_003031525.2 Neophocaena asiaeorientalis asiaeorientalis
CTCTTTTTACACAGACAGCCTCACACCTCCCACATATGCACAGACTTAGAGAGAAACCAGTTCTTTGGTCTGTTTTCTTGGTAGCTTTATTGATTGCCAGGGAAAACAAAACCAGAAAATTAACTAATCTCTAAAATTAAACTTTACACTGAATGTTCTTGTTTCTCTAATTAGACCCTCTGCTAGCAGCTGTGGCTATGTACACACACACTCACACACCCTCACACCTACACGTTTGCACTCGGAACTGTCAGAGGATGTCAGGCACAGACAGACTCAAGGTTGCCCAGACAGGCACACACGTGCGGTCACTGCCAAGCCCCCTTTGGTGCTCTGCGTGTTGGAAGGAGTCCCTGGAAAGCGCCCCAAGGCTGTGGGTGCAGCCCATGACACACCCTCTGGAAACACAGGGCTGGAGGTTCAGCCCGAGGAGGATGGGAGATGGGGCTCTACCTGAATCCATCATCGGGCCCTCTCGTGGCCCCGTGGGCAGACGTGATTCCCGTGGGTGTGGCCCCAAGGCGGGCGGCCACAGAGCGACGGGGACTCGTGGAGGATGCCTGCAAGCTTTCATGTGTCCTGGGGACAAGGGCTTGTGGGGTGGGCTGGGCCTGGCTGGGGAGAAGACAGGTCTCTGTCAACTGGGTGCATCACACTGTGGCCTTTCTGTCGTGGATTTCCAAGCGCAAAGATTGTATAAATCAAACCGGTGGATAATAAAGTTGCAGATGACTCACTGACTTCCCTTCCCAGTGTCGCACCTCTCTCGCCATCTCCCCGTCCGTGAGCAGCAATCTGGGGAGGCTGATGTGTCTGAGCCCCTCCTGTCACCTCTGTTTCCCCCTTCCCAGGTTGAAGGGAATGGATTAGGGATGGCGGGGCTTGTAGAACTGGATGACTTAGGCGGGAGTTAAGCAAGAGGGAGGTGGCACCGGCAGGGGTGATGGTGGAAGAGCCAGGCAAA
>NW_020175393.1:10594400-10613702 GCF_003031525.2 Neophocaena asiaeorientalis asiaeorientalis
GGGTGTGGGGGTGTGTGAGGGGGGGGTGGAGAGAGAGAGTGTGTGTTTGAAGGTCAAGAGGTCAAGGATCTGTCTGGTAGAGAGAAAAATGGTGGGGAGGAGGGTGGTCAGGGAGATGGGCGACCCCTGTGGGAGAGTCTGCGCAGGCACAGCCCCTTACAGTCTGCTTTGCGTTCCCCATTCTTGGGAGAAGTCAGTCATTTCAGTGAGTCCGGTAATATCCTCTCCCTGCGTACCAGGGCTAAGTCCTATTTCCTACCCCTATCCCAGGCCCCTTCCTCTCCTCACATCTTTATCTGCACAACCCTTGATCACTCATCCCAAGGATATTCTTGGTCTCCCTCCCCACTCCCTCCAGACCAGTGTGACACTCTGCAGCAGGCATGGCAGGGGCATGAAATGAGGGATGGGGCTAGGGCAGTGACCCAGGTCTGGTCACTGCCCCAGCCCTGTCCCCATCTTATCCCGCCAGGTTCTCAGGGCCCTTGGCCGTGGCTGGTGACATGAAGTGGCTGGGACTCAGGGCCCGCTGGCGGGCTGCTTCGCGGTTGGCACAGAGGGCCTGGCCGATGAGATACTCGCTCTCCTGGGCGATACCTGACAGGCGCAAGTCAAACTCCAGGAGGGTCTTGTTGTCTGACATGCCTTCTAGAAGCTGCTTCCCGCCATCCTGGTTCAGGGATACAAAGGAAAGCATCACTTTCCGCCACTACCCAGGATCACACACACGGGTGTGTGCGCACATACACTTATTTACACAGATGTGACTGAAACAACAGGTTCACAAAACTATTCTTAACCTATTTGTGTGGCACTGACATTTTCTATCCTATTCTATCCTATTCCCTGAGAAAAATGGTGCTCAAAGTTCACTAAATTGATTTTTCAACCCCAGTGGTTTGAAAAACATGGCGCTATGTCAGTGATGGTGATTCCGCTCCTCTGGTTCAGCCATGAGCACGTGAGACAAATCTGGCTCGTGAGATATGAGGAGGAAGTTTGGAGGGAGTGACTTCTGGGAAGTTTCTCCTCATAAAAGAGAAGAAAAGAGAGTAGTGGTCTCCCTTTTTCTGCCTCTGAGCGTGGCCCAATGGAAAATGCAGCCACCATCTTGGGCTCATGAGAGTCGCACAAGAGAGGGCGTGGCTGTGTGGTTAGGTGGGCAGAGCAGAGGACGGTGCTGAGCCACGGGTCTCACCAACCCCAGAGCCCCCTTCCCCCCGGCTTCTGATTATGGGACACGATGAATATTCCTCTTGTTTAAGCCATTTCCCGATTAAGCTTTCTGTTACTTGTAGCCAAGAGCACCCCCTCTGGAGACAGTGTCTATGTGAGTAAGACTGTCCTCGGGGGAGGTTTGGTAGAGGGTGCAGGGCCCTAACTGGAGTACATGGAGGGCTGTCCTCGCTAGTTCCTACAGCTCTAGCCCCTTCTGGGTTGGGTGGGCCAGGCCTAATACGAAAAATTCCACATTGGGAGGCAGAATGCTGGTGTTCTAAGGTTGTGAGCCAACAGCGTGTTGCAAAGTCAATTCAGTGGGTCACAGAGCATTTTTGTTTTTAATGAAGCCGTGTACATTATAAAGGAAATCATCAGTATACATCACAAGCAGTACAAGTAACTTTCAATTATGTTATATTGATGTATACATTCACTAGGTGTTCATGAAAATTGCATTTGTTACTCTGAGACTCGGTCCAGATTTGAAAGGCATTTATTGGAAAGGATCCAGGCTTTCAACCTGACTGGATGCTCTCGGGCAACTCACTAACCTCCCTGAGGTTCAGTTTTCCATCTGTAAAGTGGGGTTAAGAATACACATTTTACTAGATAACTGCGAGGGTTAAAGAATAACCAATGGATACTGGGTGCCTAGCATAGGCACCCAGTATCCATACTATAGAACCCCGAGTAATAGTAACAGCTAGCAGTTACTGAGGACCTAGCCAGTGCCTGCAATGGATAACTGCTTTACAAGCATAACTCATTTAATCCTCCCAGTAACAACACTTAGAAGTAGATGCTATAATATTATTCCCATTTTACAGAGGAGGAGATGGAGGCCCCAAAAGGTTAAATAACTTAACCAAGTGCTAAATGGCAGAGCTGGGCGGATAACCGGGGGTAAAGGCTGTGATCCTAACAATTATCCCCTTACGTACCCCACAGCAATCGGATTCCACTCCCGCCTCCCAAGGCCCCAGGGCCTCCCCTTGGCCCTGCCTGTCCCAGAAGCGGTGGCTCACCAGCCCGATGTGGTTGCAGGACAGGTTGATGCTAGTGAGCGTCGTGTTGATGGACAGCACCTGGGAGAGGAGCGTGGCAGTGGGCTCGGACAGCTCGTTGCCCCCGAGGTGCAGTGTGGTGAGGCACTTGTTGGTCTGCAGGGCGTGGGCGAGCGCCTGGCCGCCCTCGTCCTCGACGCAGTTGAGGCGCAGGTTGAGGGAGACGAGGTTGCTGTTGTGCGCCAGGGCGTGAGCCAGCGACTGGGCGCCGGGCGCGCGCACCTGGTTGTTGGCGAGGTTGAGCACGCGCAGGCGGCTGTGGCCCAGCAGCTTGGCGGCGGCGCGCGCGCCCCGGTCTCCGATGAGGTTGTGTGACAGGTCCAGCTCCTCTAGGGCCGCGTGGTCCAGGAGGCTGAAGGCTAGGATGCGGGCCTTGTCGTCGTCCACCTTGCTTCGGGTCAGCCTGAAGATCTGTGGGCAGGTAGAGGGGCCACAGCACCCTGCAACCAGGAATAATCTGCCTGCCTACCTACCTCCTGCAGGTAGAGGAGGGAGCCCCAGGGAGGAGGAGTTCTTCTCTTTCAAGAACTTGGCTGGGAAGGGGGAGAAAGGCAGAGCGGTAATGGATGAGGGGTTCGGCCACCTGGCTGGCTCTTGGGCAGGGCAGGCCTACCCAGCATGACACAGTGGTACAGAACTGGTGGCAGCTAGTAGGGGGAAAAGACTACCACTTATTGAGAAATGACTATGTGCTGGGCATGCTGCTAGAACATTCCATAGCCATATCCCTAACCCTCAGCATCCCAGTGAGATGGCACAAGTTCTTTCCATTTTACAGTAGAAAATGGAGGCTTTGAGCAGATACATCATTTGCCCAGAGTTACACAATGATTAAGCTGTGGAGGCAGGTTTTGAATTCAGGCCTGTTGGATGCTGCAGCCCCTCACCGCACCCTCCTCAGCCAGCTAAGCTCCACCGTGGCAAGGAGAGGAACTCTTTGAAGGAGAGTGCCAGGGTAAGAACCAGGGAGAAAGTGGGAAACGTTGAGAAACAGTAAATGGATGGGATGAAGAAGAAAGATAAAAGAAAGGGGGTGGAACTAGCATTATGAAGATCGGAGGTGGGACCCCTGTCCCTTTCCTTTTCACTGGCTTGGCCCGCTGCTCCCTCTGCCTTGAGACCTCTGAGTGGCTGGCCTCCCCGTCCTTCAGTCCTCTCCTCTCTCTACATCCCTCTTAGCCAGCTCAGAATCTTTTGTCCCTCTTTTTTATTGCCTCTATCTGGCAAAGCTCCAACTGTGGATCAACCCCACTCTATCTCCTGTAAGTCTGGGCCCAAGCAACTGACATGATGGAAAACGTCACATCACAGGACTGGCTGGTATCACTGGAACCACCAATAGGCCCTCAGTGCTGAGTGCCAACTCAACTCTGCTTCTCTGGACAATATACTCTGTCATAATCTACAACAACAACGATTTCAACCTTCTCCAGCCCCTCACCCTACAGCCTGAGGTGGGTCTCCTCAGCCATTGAGTAGGAACCCTTCCTTTTCCTAATCCCAAACATAAATCCACTGCAACCCACCACATCCACTCTCCCCTCTGCCCGGAGCCAACCGCCCTACCTCATCCCTAGACCCCATTCTTCCTGTCTTCTCAGGAACCTTCCTTGGTCAGTGAACCTGTACCTCTCTCCTGTACTCAGCTCCTTTCTTGCAATTGGGTGGAGCTTTACATTGGTTTCATTTTTTACTTTTGTTTTTTTTATTTTTAATTTTTCATTATTTTATTGAAGTATAGTTGATTCATAATGTTGTGTTAGTTTCTGGTGTACAGCAAAGTGATTCTTTTTCATATTCCTTTCCATTATGGTTTGTTACAGGATATTGAATATAGTTCCCTGAGCCATACAGTAGGACCTTATCTATTTTATATATAATAGTGTGTATCTGTTAATCCCAAACTCCTAATTTAACCCTCCCACACCCCTTCTCCTTTGGTAACCATAAGTTTGTTTTCAATGTCTGTGAGTCTATTTCTGTCTTGTAAATACCTTGTATCATATTTTAGATTCCACATATAAGTGATATCATATGGTATGTCTTTGTTTGACTTACTTCACTTAGCATGATAATCTCTAGGTCCATCCATGTAGCTGCAAATGGCCTTATTTTATTCTTTTTTATGGCTGAGTAGTATTCCGTTGTTTATATATACCACATCTTCTTTATCCATTCATTTAGGTTGCTTCCATGTCTTGGCTATTGTAGATAATACAACTGTGAACACTGGGGTGCATATATCTTTTCGAATTAGAGTTTTCTCTGGATATATGCCCAAGAGTGGGATTGCTGAATCATATGGTAAGTGTATTTTTAGGTTTTAAAGGAACCTCCATACTGTTCTCCATAGTGGCTGTACCAATTTACATTCCCACCAGCAATGAATGTAGGAGTGTTCTCTTTTCGTCATACCCTCTCCAGCATTTATTATTTGTAGACTTTTAAATGATGGCCATGCTGACTGGTGTGAGGTGATACCTCAATGTAGTTTTGATTTCATTTCTCTAATAATTAGAAAAGTTGAGCATATTTTCATGTGTCTGTTGGCCATCTGTATGTCTTCTTTGGAGAAATGTCTTTTTAGGTCTTCTGCCCATTTTTTGATTGGGTTGTTTTTTGGTTATTAAGTTGTATGAGCTGTTTGTATATTTTGGAAATTAAGCCCTTGTTGGTTGCATCATTTGCAAATATTTTCTTCCAGTCTGTAGGTTGTCTTTTCATTTTGTTTGTGGTTTCCTTTGCTGTGCAAAAGCTTATACGTTTGATTATTTGTTTATTTTTATACATTGTTTTTAAACACGTGCAAATTTCTTCTTAAGAAAACCTAACCCCCTCATCTGTTACCGCTCTACCTTTCTCCCCCATTCACAGCCAAGTTCTTGAAAAAGCTGATCATGGTCATTCCGTTTCCTCACTTCCCACTCTCTCCATAAACCACTCCAATCTGGCCTCTGCT
Source organism: Neophocaena asiaeorientalis asiaeorientalis (assembly GCF_003031525.2). NCBI lineage: Eukaryota > Metazoa > Chordata > Mammalia > Artiodactyla > Phocoenidae > Neophocaena > Neophocaena asiaeorientalis. The sequence goes on from NW_020175393.1 coordinate 10,599,645, forward strand.
CCTGGCACTCCATTGACACAGCTTCCGCCCAGTGACCTCCAAGTTTGCTAAATCCAGTCCTCAGCTCCATCCCACTTCCCTGCTGCTCACCCCTTTCTTGAAAAGCATCCCTCCCTCGGCTCTGGGACACAGTGCTGTGTCCTTCTTCTCTCCCACCTCTGATTTCTTGGCAGGCTCTCTCTCTTCCAACCAGAATATCTGGGACATGCTTAAACTAAAAAAATATTCGTTGTGTATCTGAAATTCAAATTTAACTGGATGTCCTATATTTCTATTTGGTAAATCTGGCAACTCTGTTCGAGTTGCAATTTTACATTTATATGATTGCTGATTACTGCCTTTTATCCCCACCAGACTGTTAGCTGGAGGGCACAAATGGTATAATTGTGCTCATGATTGAATCTTCAGCACCTAGGACAGGGCCTGGAGTGCAGATGTGTGTTGGATGACTAAATGGCTGGTGAATGGGCAGGGCAGTGCCTTGTGCATCTCTGCATCCCCAGAACCCAGATTGGTGCAGAGTGCATAAGAGGACACTTGGTCAGGGACTTCCCTGGTGGCACAGTGGTTAAGAATCCGCCTGCCAATGCAGGGGACACGGGTTTGAGCCCTGGTCCGGGAAGATCCCACATGCCGAGGAGCAACTAAGCCCGTGCGCCACAACTACTGAGCCTGCACTCTAGGGCCCGTGTGTCGCAACTATTGAGCCCGAGTGCTGCAACTACTGAAGCCTGCGTGCCTAGAGCCTGTGCTCCGCAACAAAAGAAGCCACCGCAATGAGAAGCCCGCTCACCGCGACGAAGAGCAGCCCCTGCTCACTGCAACTAGAGAAAGCCCGCGCCCAGTGACGAAGACCCAACGCAGCCAAAAAAAAAAAAAAAAAAAAAAGAAAGAAAAAGGACACTTGGTCAATGAGCGAGAAGGAAATAGGAGAAGAAGGTGGGGATACAAGAGGAAGGGAAGGGAAGAGGGAATCAAATCAGAGAGATGCTGAGAATGGCAGGTGGTACCTTGAGCGTGTGGCATGCCTTGACTGTGGCTGCCAGGGAGTGGCAGTCGCGGTAGGTGAAGAGGAAGAGGTTCCACTCGAAGTTCATGCCACAGTCCCTGACACCGTACACCAGGTCCAGCTCCTCCAGGTGGCTCAGGCCAGCCACCAGGTCGCCCAGTTGGTAGTGGCCCGTGGCCGGCTCCTCCATCTCTCCTTCACTGCTCGAGTCGGACTGATCCTCGCCCTGAAGCGGGGGCGGGAGCTGCACGGGCGGAAGGAACTGATCCACCCGGATTGTGTGCACGTAGTTCCTGCAGAGCGGCAGCAGGCTGAGGATCACCTCGGGGTCCGTGGTGCTGGGGATGAAGTGCTTCAGCAGGTTCTCCAGGTGCAGCTCGAAGAACATGCGCTTCCAGCTGCCGCCGTGCTCGTCCACGTGGCACACGGGCCAGCGTTGCGTGCAGCAGCGGCGCCAGTAGTTCTCATCCTCTATCAGGTTGGCAGTCACAGCCAGCGGCAGGTCTGGGGACAGTTGGTTCAGGACCTTCTTCTGATGCTCTGGGAGCAGCTGCTTCAGGATAGGGTTGTCTTTGGGAACAGAAATAGGAGTCACAGTGTTGGGGACGCTGCACATGCTACCCTGAGCTGAGCCTGTCTGGGGGCACCCAGGAAAGGGAAGACCCCCTGTCTTTAGGGAAGCCCAGGCTGAGAGAGGAGGCAGACTTTATTCTCAGGGAGGCTCAATCTGAGGAGGGAGACATCACCCCTGACTCTGGGTTGTTCCCAGTTGAAGGTATATATCTTAGCATTTGGTCTCAGGGAGCTCCCAGTCTGAGGCAGAATCTCAGGTCCAGCCCTCAGTTATTCCTTAATCTAGTAGAGGAGACAATCCCTGACTTCAGAGGCTCCCAGTTTGATTTGATTCATTCATTTCAAGACAAAATGTTTTTTTGAGCACCTACTATGCACCACACACTGTTCTAAGTGCCGAGGATACAAGAGTGAACAAAACAGAGGAAGCTGCTCCATCTTATGAGCAGAGGCAGACTATAAACAAGTCAAATGAATATATTGCAGGTCTGGTGGTGACAAGTGCTGTAGACAAAATGATGGCCCTGTCCTCAGAGAGCTCCCCATCTGGTAAGAGAGGTTGGCAACTCATCTTTGAAAAGGACGAACATTTACAGAGACTAAAGTACAGAACAAACCAAGAACCTATACACGCCATGGAAGACTCTGAGAGAGTGGAGGACGGTCAACCAGGGAGGGCTTTCTGGAGGAGGAGGTAGGTATGGCTTGGGCTGGGCTTTGTTGGAGAGAGTGGGAAAGGTGAGGAATGGGCATAGGCATGGAGGGCACAGTGTGTGGGGGAGCCTGGTGGGACCTGGAAGTGGGGATGGCCAGAGAAACTGTCCTGGCCTCTGGGGAGGGGGGAAGGGAGGTGCTGAGTGGGGATGAGGATGCTGTGTGGGAGGGCAGGGGCTGCCCCAGGACCCAGCTCTGAGGCCTCACCTCCAGGCAGTCCCCGCCCACTGGGCCCCACTCCTGGCCTTGTCTCCCGACCGAGGCAGGGACAGACTCACTCTGGAAGTTCTTGACAATGTGTTGAATGCAGAGTTCTGTGAGGAGGGGCACAGTGGCCACTGACCACTCAGCATCCTCAGCGATGATCCTGCGCATCCGACGTCCCCCAGCCCCGGAACTCGGGCCCTTGGACTTCACTGGGGGTGGGATGACAGAGGACTTCGAGGGCTGTGGGCCTGTGCTTGAAGCTTGGCCGGCACTGGAGGACTGGTCCTGGGTGGAGGCTGAGGACCAGCTGGGGACCGACAGTGAGGGTGTTCTCTGGGTTTCCTCCATGCTGGGGACTGACAACACAGGGACAAGTGGCCTCTTGGTGATGGCCTTGTGACAGGGAGTTTCTCAGACAGGCGGGTCCTGGATGCCGGCGGGAACCTGGAGCAAGAGGAAGGGATGGAGTTGTTACTTTGGACGGTCTCGGTGGGCTTTTACCAAGAGACGTAGCAGGGGTGGTTGTTAAGGGTCAGTCTCTGGATTAGAGCAAATCCAGGTGCAAATCCCACTAGCTGGGCGGCTTTGGGCCAGTTACTGAAACTTTCTGAGTTTCAGATGCTTCCTCTGTGAAATGAGGATAACAATTACCAATAAGCTGATTGGGAGGAGTGAATAAAAATAATGCATCCAAGGAGGCATAGCATACTGTGACACACAAAACTGTGGCAAGCAACAGCCCCACATTTTAGACAGTAATAGCTGTACAGCAATTACAAGCAATTGCTGTATGCTGGACCCTTTTTTTAGTTTTTTATGCATATCAGCTCATTTGATTCTCACAAAAGCCTTTTTGAGATAGGCACTGATAGACTCATTTTTCTGATGTGAAACTGAAGCACAAAGAGGTTAACTGACTTGCCCAATGTCACAAAGCTTATAAATAACACAGGTGGATTTAAACTCAGTCTATCAAGTTCGGCCAAAAGACTGAGGTATGATAAAGAACCATTTAGTTCAGAACAGCTCCCTGCACTAAGTATTTTACAGAACAGCAACTGCCTGACCAGGAGGATGGGGTCGAGAACAGCACTGGCCAATAGAAACATACAAATAGAAATATAATGAATGCCAAAATGCAAGCCACGTATACTATTTAAAAATTTCTCATCCAGACATTAAAAAAGGAAAGAGAAAACAAGTGAAATTAGTTTTATGTTTAACCCAATATGAACAAAATATTATCGCTTAAATATGTAATCAATATAAAAATTATTAATGAGATATTATATATGTATTTATATTAAGCCTTCAAAATCTGATGGCTAGTGGCTACTGTTCTGGGTGGTACAGGAGAGAGGGGAAGGAGAAGGGGAACTGGACTCATGCCCTGCCCAGGGTGCCAGCACCTTTTCCTCTACCCTCTGAGGGCTCCAGCTCAGCCCCCTCCTTTCAATCTCACCATCCTAGTCTTCCTAGTTGTCCCAGCCTCCGGGCATTCCAGACGGCAGCGGGAAGGAGTGGGAGGCGACAAGGCAGCTAAATCTGGGGCTGAAGTCAGAAGACAGAGAATGTGTCCGGGGCTGCCCCCGCCCCTCCATTTGTCCATTCCTGCACCCTTGCTGCAGGTGTCCCTGCCCCGAGACTGCAGGCAGAACAGGGGCCGCTCGGCCTGGCACACAGCTCGTGCTCTGGGTTTGCTCCCTGGCTCGATGCACTGTGTAGTGTCCGGTGGGAAGGAACAATCTGAACCAGCAAAGGTGTCCTTGGCAGATGGAGGGGACCAGATGGTGCTCCCTGGTCCTCCAGGCATCTCAAGGAGGAAGAGCCTGGCTCTGTGTGTGTGTTAGAGAGAGAGAGAGGAGGGAGAGAGTAGAGGCAGGAGGGGGCAGTGTAAGGAAGATACCTAGGTATTTTTGTGGCACACTTATGGAAATCAAATGCAAATTGACAAACAGATTGGGTCCAGAATTGTGGAATAAGCAGCTGGTGCTTTTTGACTAACGGTCCTTCAGAGGGTGTGGCTGGGAGGGGGTGCTGCTTAGAGGCACCAGATGACTTTGCATTTCTGGCTTTGCCAATGACTTGCTGTGTGACCCTGGCCAAGTTACTTGGTTTATCTGAGCTCCAGTTTCCTTCTCTGTAAAAGGGGAGAGTAATATCTTTCTCTGCAGGCTGTGGTGGAGATTCCCCCGAGGTATTTGAATCATACTGATAATATTTGACAAGAGTACTGGAGGGGGTGCGTGGAGGATAAAGGCGTCCAGAGGGACAGGGGTCTTGGGCTGGGGAGGGAAAGCCCTGGAGACCTGCTTCTTGAGTGCCGACCTCAGATGGTGTCTTTGTCTTTGAGTGAGGCCCTTCCCTGTCTCCAGGGGACACGTGAAGGGCAAGGTGGTGGTGGTGTTCGGGTCTGGATAGAAGGACGAGGGCCTTGGCAGTCTGGGCAAGAGGAGGAGGAAAGGGACAACAGGCCAGCCCTGTTCCTGCCAGCTCCGCACCTGGATGCCTGGGGCTCCCTCCACAGTTCTGGCCTAAGACATGCCGGTATTCCCCTTGGTCCCAGATGCATCCCAGGACACCCTGTGGGCCACGCCCAAGGGAGCAGAACCCAGCTTGGCCCAGGGAGCTGGCTCTCCAGGCATTTCTCACAGCACTGCCAGGCCTCACCGTCCTGGTTGGTGGTCCCTTCTTCCTCTCAGGAAGCCACATGTTGGGAGACCACACCTGGGGCCTGGTGGGGTGCTCTCTGGAACGGGGTGGCTCTGCTCTCACTGCCTATTGCCTTAGGCATTAGGACCTGGCAGCCCTTCCTAAGGTCTGGGCCTAACCGCTCTGGCCGGGCAGGGCGCTGCAGGACACCCCGCAGGGCTGGTCCAGGGCCCTGAGCCCCGTCCTCAGAAAGAAGGGGCAGGGCGGCCCTCCATGTGCTCAGCATGCTTTACTGGTAGAAAAAAAGAGCCCCTATTGTCCTGCAACGTTTGCAGAGACCTCCATACCACGAGGTCTGATGTCATTTTTTAAGGCAAATATTGACAACATTAACCTCATAATTAGGTCAGAGTTGATAGTTTTCACTCATCACTTCCTGATTTTTTTTTAAAGTCGACATTACAAAAATATTTTTGGCAAGCAAATTGTTACCAGAAAGAGGATTCTTCTAAGAAGGATTTTAGTTCCAAAAGTTGCTTTAAAAAAATACTTAAAAGAACCAATCAGATATAAAACAAATTATGTTTCAAAGGTTAATGAGCAAGACGAACTCCTTGCCTCCCAGTTACTAATGTTACAAAGATGATATCAAGTCCCATGCCCGACCCTGCCCTTCTCAACCACTGCGCAGCTGCCACTCTCTCAACTCTCCTCGGGGCTTCCGGATCATTCTCCAAAAGCCTCCGTCGCAGGCTTCTCTGACTCGGCCCACCCCTCAGGGTTTAGCTGTGGCTGCCCGGCGGCCTCACTCCGTCCTCTTGCTGGGCTGCAGCTCTCCCGTCTCCTCTGAGCTCCAGACTCAGGGCCACTGGCCTGCCTCCCGGCTCCCGCAGATTCAACCTGCCCCCCAAGAGAACGCAGTGCCTCCTGTGAGCTGCTGCTCTTCCTGGCTCCCTACCTCGGCCAGGGGTACCGGGAGCCCTCCAGGTGCCTGAACCCCGGAGCTGGGAACCACCTCTCTCCTTCAGGCCCCCCAACCTGTTTACTGCTGTTTCCCCTCAGTTCTGCTTCTCCCACCCCAGCGTCCCTCCGCTCCCTTCCTGCTGCAGCCTTAGCTCAGGGCCTCAATGTCCACCTGGATTGTAGCTGCAGCTGCCCAGCACTGGGTGTGTCATCCAGCATCTAGTCTTCCCAGAGCTGCCGTGGCAGGCCTCCGTGTAAGCCCGCCACTCATGGGGTGCAGCCCAGCTTCCTTAGCTCCGTGTAGAAGACCCTCCGTGACCGGACGCTCTGTTTGAAATAAACTCCTCTCTGCCTGGAACACCGCAGACCAGTCTATGCCGCCCAGCCTTTGCTCAAGCTGCTCCTTCTTCCTGGAATGCCTTTCTCACGGTCTTGGCCTGGAAAACGGACCCCCGATGGTCTTGTGAGCCTGAGCTCAAGCACCATTTTCCCTCTGAAGCCTTTTAGCTTCTCTTGTGCCCCACCTTCCCTTTGTCAGACCCCCCCACCCCAGCACCTGTGTCACTTCGGTGGTGACTGACCACCCTCTCCCCACACCCACACTGGACTGTGGGCTCCTCCCGGTGTGGGGACAATTTCTTACTCATTTTCGTCTCTAATCCCTAACCCCGTGTCAGGTCTGCTGGGGAGGCAGCTGGTGTTTGGGGCTACCCCACCTCCTTCTGATCATAGATTCTGGCCAATAGGAGTGCCCTGTATTGGTCAGAGTGATTGGTTCAGGGGTGCACCTGATGTAAGCCAATCAGAGTCCTTCTTGGGATTTGTCCAAGTGGAGGTAGACAAAAGGACGTATGTCCTTGAAGGATACAGATCCCCTGCTGCTGGAAGCTGTTTCCCTTCACACGGAAAAGGCCTTTCTGAGGCAGGAGGAAATGCTGCCTGGTGAGACCGGTAGGAATGGGAGGTGGACAGAGCACGCTGGGCACCTCTGGTCCCCAGACCTCGTCCCCGAGGGCCCTCTGAGGGCTTCCTTCAGTTCTGAGACCTAACTCGACAGCCTTCTGACAAGTCCCTTTTGCTGAAGCTAAGAGTTGGATTTCTGCCCCTTTGTGACCAAAGGGTCCTGACCATTTGGGTGGTTCACCATTTGGTGAATGAAATTACAGGAAAAATCCTAAATTGGTAGATGAACTAGTTCAATGGGTTGGCCAGGGGCCGCCAGGCTATTACTCACCTGGCCTGATGTCTAACTCCGGAGGCCTGTTCCTCTCCCGACCACCCGAGCCTCCGACCTCATCTCCCATCTCTCCAGCCACAGGACAGTATCAGCACTTAACAGTTACAGGTTTCTTTCAGAACGCTTCTCTCATTGGAGTCTTACAACCACTTTATACTGGAGTCAGGGCAGGCTTCTCACCCCCATTTTATGGATGAAGAAACTGAAGACCAGACCAGGAAGTAATGGGCCCCCGGATATCTAGGAGGGCTGGGGCCAGGGTCAGGGCCTTGGCTGCCTCTATCCACAGTTCCCTGCTCTTCCAGTCACTTCCCCTGCCTCCACTAGGAAAGAAAAAGCCTGTTCTCGTTCCCTGGGAAGCAGGCGTCCCAGGGATCTGTCAGGAGGGTTTTGGGACCCCACTATGGGAATTTCAGGTCCCTAACATAAGGCTTTCATCCCTGTTATATTAAAATGCATTTCCTCCCTAATGAAATGAAATCTTAACAGTCCATACATGCGTGTGTATATATCCCTATGTTAACCTTGAACTGCTATTTACTTACTTATTTATTTATTTTATTTTTTGGTCGGGCCATGCCGTTAGCGTAATCTTAGTTCCCCAACCAGGGATTGAACCTGGGCCATGGCAGTGAAAGCGCTGAGTCCTAACCACTGGACCACCAGGGTATTCACTGAACTCATCGTTTTAGGTCAAACAAAAGCATAGTAGGGCTTCCCTGGTGGCGCAGTGGATGAGAGTCCGCCTGCTGATGCAGGGGACACGGGTTCATGCCCCAGTCTGGGAAGATCCCACATGCCGCGGAGCGGCTGGGCCCGTGAGCCATGGCCACTGAGCCTGCGCGTCCGCAGCCTGTGCTCCGCAACGGGAGAGGCCACAACAGTGAGAGGCCCGCGTACCGCAAAAAAAAAAAAAAAAAAAAAAAAATTATGAAAATGCATCTCATCATTTTAGGTCAAACAGAAGCATAGTAAATTATGAAATATATACCGATATTAATGTAGCAAACTTTAAAAAAATGTAGGTCATGCAATATATTATCCTATCTGACAGTTTAAGTCAGAAAGGGGATATAGGTATATCTCCCCTCTTATCAGTCGTCCACACCTCAGTGTGAATGAGTTTCAGGTCCAAAAAGCAAATTTGGGAAGGGGGCAAGGAGAATGCACCGCTGAGTTGGGGGGACTGGGTGGGGCTCACAGGAGAATGAGAAGCCAGGAGAACTGAGGTAACTCCTCCTACTTCCCAGGGCAGCCTTAGTCTGGCCTGGGCATCACCAGTCTGCAGCTGGAGGTGGTTCTAGTGACACTGTCTTCCCTAGAAGCCTGTGGATGGGTAGACACCCATTAGCCAGCCTCCCACAGCCCCCAAGGGCCCATAGAGCACAGCCCCAGAAGTGGCAGAGTGGGTACCTTCTCTTCTGGAGCCTTCTCTCCCTGGGGAGCCAGTGGGGCTGTCAGAGAATCCCAGAGTTTGAAGACCGGAAGGGTGTTCAAGACTCTGTCCTTCTCTGGGGCAGGAATCCTCTTGACGTTCCAGAATGGTGAGTGTCAACGAGAGTGAGTGCCTCTTGTGCCGCCATCTGTGTCCCCCTCTAAGGGCACACCTTGCCCTCAGATGGGAAAGTGGGGACAACCCAGTGATCTTTCATCTCCTGACACCTGTCTCATGGGCCTGTGGGGCCTCACATGCTATGTCTTTAACATCAACCCTGCCAACCCAGGGCCACAATCCCTGAAGAAAGGTAAATCCTCCTCCTCCTTCCCTGGTCCCAACCCTGTGTCCTCAGGACCAGCGTCCAGGGTCCTGAAATCACATTCAACCCATAACTCAAAGGGTTAGGTGTTAAGGTCTGCTCTCTACATGTCCAAGCACAGCAACAGAAAGTGATGAGGGGCTTCCCTGGTGGTGCAGTGGTTGAGAATCCACCTGCCAATGCAGGGGACATGGGTTTGAGCACTGGTTCGGGAAGATGCCACATGCCGCAGAGCAACTAAGCCTGTGTGCCACAACTACTGAGCCTGTGCTCTAGAGCTCACGAGCCACGACTACTGAAGCCCGCATACCTAGAGCCCGTGCTCCGCAGCAAAGAGAAGCCACTGCAGTGAGAAGCCCGAGCACCACGACAAAGAGTAGACCCCACTCACAGCAGCTGAAAAGAAAGCCCGCACGCAACAAAGACCCAATACAGCCCCCAAAATAATAAATTTTTTAAAAAAGTGCTGAGATGCCTCAGTTTGGCCAGGAGTGTCCTCATTATTTATTTTTGGCTGCGTTGGGTCTTCATTGCTGCGCTCGGGCTTCCCCTAGTTGTGGCGAGCAGGGGCTACTCTTTGTCACGGTGCGCGGGCTTCTCATTGCAGTGGCCTCTCGTTGCGGAGCCTGGGCTCTAGGCGTGCGGGTTTCATTCGTTGTGGCTCACGGGCTTCAGTAGTTGTGTTAGGTATTATGACGAAGATGTTAGATGTTGTACCTATGTAAGCCTGTGAAATCTTCAATTTTATTATTGAGGATTACTATTATGATAACTCTATTATCCTCATTTCACAAACAGGAAAACAAAGCAAACAGAGCCTTAGAGAACTTAAGTAACTTGCTAAGCATCACACAGCGAGTAAGTGGAGAAGCTGAGCTTTGAGCTGATGTCTGTCCAAAGCTGTCCCTTACTTGTTTGCACAAAAGCAGAGACAAATCATGAGATGTTGGGATTGCTTCCTAAATTGCCCTAGACTCAGTCGTCACAGCACTTTTCCAGTGGGCCTTCCACTCTCTCCAGCGTGGAGCCCAGGGTTACCCTCGTTGCTGCTGACCTAAACAGCCCAGGCTCCCTCACCCCCTAAGTCACTTCCAGGCACAGGGTCCTTCTGCAAAACTGGATTATCACCTGTATCCTTAAGCTTTTGAGGCCCCACGAGGACCCAAGAGATACTGCAGAGCTGTGCTCTCCTGCCCCATGGTCCACACCGGGCCCTCCATGCTCCTCCCAGACCTAGGATTCAATGCTCGACTCTCCAGCACATTCCCTCTTCTCAGAAAGTTCTCAGACCTTCTCCATCCTTCTCAAGTCCCTGGTTAAATCCAACCACTTTGTGCAGAGGCGCCTCCTGCCTGCCCAAATGGGAAAGTTGAAGATGCTAGGGGAGCGGGTGGCCTCTCCCCTTCCTGCTCACCACATCCCTGGTCCTCACCTCCCTCCCTCAGAACTGAGAGGCAGAAGCACCTGGCCTTCTTTAGGCCTGTGAGCACCTCTGTGGCCTTGGACGCCCCCTCTGGGCTGGCTGGGTTTTGATGCCCCCTCACCCCCCCACCTTCTCTGATGGTGCTTCCTCTGCCTTCTCACCCAGCTTCTCCTCAGGGCCCTGGGCTTTTGTCTACATTTCCCCCCCCCCCCCCCCCCCAACCCTACCTCAGGCCAAGTCACTGGCACATTCGCATTTGGGAATTCACAGTTTGCAGAATCACAAATGAGGGGCACAAAAGTTTCTCTGACAGCTCTCTGGCCCATCACCCTTGGTCTCTGGCTGGTGAAACAGTCTTATCACACCCTTGGGCCAGGCCCACTTATGTCTGTTGTCTTGAGGGACTTCAGCCAGCAGGAGCTGGGAATAGGGGTCGGCCTTTATGGGAAGACTGGGGCCCGGGGGCTTGGGACTGCTTTCCCCCACGACCTATTCTTGCTCCACTTTCCCCTTTCTCCATCTCACGGACTCCCTCCCCTGACTCGCAGACCCTGGGCTTCAAATGGGGGTGGGCTGGGGGCCTCTCGTAGGTACAGACCCGTCCTTCCTCCCCACGCGAAATGTGGAGCCAAGGCTGCGGCAGCCTGCAGACTTCCGGGTGGGAGGGGTGGGAGGACGCTGGAGGGGTTCCCGCGTCCCGTGGGTGGGAGTCGGGGCAGGGAGAGCTCAGCCCGCTAGGGGAGACCGGGGTCGAGGTCGCCTCACCGCTTCCGAGGCCTGAGCGCTCACCTTCCCGCAGAGCCCTCGCGGCGCAGGTCGTTAGGGACGCCCTGCGTCGCTAGGGGCCGGGTCCTAGACGACGGGTGCGCGTGCGCACTTGTGCAAGCCGGTCTCTGCTCTTGGAAGGCTGTTTTAGCGCGCCTTGGCCCAGGGTCGACGCAAAGAAGTGTCCGTCTGAGGCGCTGTGTGGGGCCGTCAAGAGGGCAGTGGGAACCCTGGCGGTGCGGCACGCTTTGTGCGTCTTGGGGACATGTTTAGGAACGGATGGGCTTTTGAGGGGGATGGTGGGGAGTGGGGGATGGTGGCAGGGCTCCTGGACTGCTACAGTGCTCTTCCTTCTGGGAGCCTTTTGTGTGGAAATGGAGGTTGGCATGACGAATGGAAAGAGGGTCTCGGAAAAGCATCAGCAGCCAGTCTTTTCTGGAAGAGAAGGGTGGAAGGGCACCTGTAGGCGTTCCTGAACTCCCCTGAGGTCCCCGGTTGACTCCAGGCCCTGCAGGGGAGCAGTGGGCTGCGGCATCCCTGCAGAGGTACCCTTGGCCTTTCTTCAGGGTGTCAGCAAGACTGAAGAGTGGCACCAGGCAGGAAGGCCCAGGCCTCCACGGTGCTCCCTCCCACAGCCCCAAGCCTGACACCAGGAATGACCAACTTCATGGGGGCTAGCTAGTTAGAAAAGGAAATTGTCCTTCAAGAGGGGAAGAGCAACTGAGAGTGGTGGGAAGTTTCACTGGAGACAGAGCTTAGCTTTCATTTCAGCTCTGTTGATGATTACTAGTTGGTTACCCTGGACAGGTTAGCACCTTAGAAGTTAACTCATTAATAAAATGCATACCCCCAACTCCTCACCTTGGTGTCCACATGTAGAGACAGGTCTTTGCTGACCACCACTGAACAGTGGCCACTGCTGCAGTTGCCACAATCCCAAGGGAAAGCTTTGCAACTCCTCAGGGCTGCAAGCAGCCAGGGTCCAAGAATTCAGGTTCCTTTCAAGCCCTCATCAGTGATTTACCAACGAATCACTGGTGCCTCACTTAGAATAAGAAATCATGCAGGAAATGTTGTCAGGAGGGCCTGCTCTGCTCTAATAATTTTGACTAAATGGCCATAGAACTTCGCAGCCAGGGAGCCTCTGACTTGGAGATGGGTCCCGAGGTCCCTTCTTTCATCCAGCGACAGAGGTCTGCGAACAGACGTGGAGCCCCTGTGTCTGGCTTTGTCCTGGGTGGATTCATTTTGGTAGCGGGGGAGGGCTGCGCTCCATCCCGGCTTCCTCCTGCTCTGAGCTGCCATTTCAGCTTCAGCTTTAGCTCAGGCTTGGGGCAGGTGCCGTGCAACCTGTTCTAAGAGTAGGCTTGCTCTGGTTGCGCTCCCTTCTGGCCCCGAGGCCTGCCACCTGCCTGTTCACTACCCACTCAGGTGCCTGCGCTGGCTCTTCCCCTGGAGGTCCACATGGCTCACACCCGGCCCCGGATGCCACCCCCACCCTTCCACTGCCTGGCTGCGCTCTCTCTGCAGACCTCATCCCAGTCTGCCACCCTCTTCTTGCTCTTCGTTGCTGTTTCCCCACTGGAAGCAAACTCCACACGGGCAGGAAGTCTGGTGGGTTCTTGCTGCATTCTCAGCAACTGACCAGTACCTGTCATTTTGTCAACAAATCACCGGAGACTTCATTAAAAGGAGAAGTTGTTGTTAATGGAATAAGTGACACCAGAGAGGATGTACCTGGCTCTCATGACTTTTATGTGACAGTGAATGGATCTTGGTGGCCAGGGAGGCCTTGGTGGGCGCCCAGAACAGGCTGGCACACAGGGCCTGTCCAAGCACTCGTGGTGACGAGGAGAGCTCTGATCTGGAGGCGGGGTGGCCTTTCAGCCCAGTGTGAGGGGTCAGACTAGTCACGGGGCACCCATTCCAGGCTGCTGGGAGGAGAAAGCCTGCTCTTTTTTAGGCAAAAGAACCTTCTGGAGCTTCCTATCCGCTGTGAAATACTTTTTAATGATCACAGACGGGACAGCCATGTCTTCACATTCAACTAGCAGGGGCCTTTTGCCAGGCCCACTTCTGCCTCCCCCAGCCCACATCTTCTTGTGTCCACTCAGAGCCTAGCCCAGGGCGGTCCTCTTCGGCTCAGCTGCTTGGCCTCCAGGCTCTAGTCCTCTGTTTACCTTCCGGGGAGGTTCTGCTCGCTCCTTCAGGGCTCCAGGCACTGGCCTGTCTGTTGTCTCTTTAGTCTCTGTGAGTCCCTGAGTGAGCCTGGATCAGAGCTTGTTGAGGGCATAGGCTCGGGCTGTACTGAGGGCAGCGTCCAGGTCAGCAGTGCTTCCGGTGCCCTGGGCCACCACTCGAGAGCCCCAGGCCTTGCCCCCCATGTGGCTGCACACAGCCAGCGCCCAGGCCTCTGCGGTGAAGGCTGGCGTGGCACTCTGGGGACAGAAACAGAAGGGGCAGTAATGCAGAGCAGCTCTCCCTACCACCATCCACTCAATGTACCTTTGAGAGTGGAGTCATGGCGATGAGAACCCTCTCCCGAGCTGGACACATGGTGGGGGTAATCAGGCGAGGAGACACGAGAGGGACGGGCTGGGAATGAGTGGAGGTTGATGACGGGCTGGGAATGAGTGGAGGTTGATGAATGGCTGCTACCTGTTCGCAAGAAATGTGCAGCCTGGAGGTGGCATGGTAGGAATTAAGGAGTCTTTTGGTGCCTTCGCGGGTGGGGTGGGGGAGGGGGTGGGTTAGGGAG
>NW_020175393.1:10614639-10631262 GCF_003031525.2 Neophocaena asiaeorientalis asiaeorientalis
CCAGCTGTGGCTCCCTCGTGTGGAAGGAATAAAAGGTGTGGAATCAGAGAGCTGGACCAGGAGACGGGTGGGGTGGGAGCTGCCCTCCCTCTTTCCTTACCTGGGCTACCTGACAGGCACACAGCACCTGCCCCAGAGGCTGGGGGCTGAGTAGCAGCACAGACGTGCTGGGCGCCTGCTTACACAGCTGCCGGACCACCTTCACCAGCACCTGCACAAGGGAGGGGAGATGGTGACCTCACAGCTCCCCGCACTCCCAGCTTCCTCCCTGCCAGGACTTTCCCCTCCCCAGACCCTGGGGCCATCCCCAATCGCAACACTTACTGAGAGGGACTCAGCATGAACTGTGTCCACAATCAGGGGCCCCTCCGAGTGCTGCTGTAGCAGCTCCTGGGTTTTCTGTGCAGCCTGTGAGGCAGGAAGGACAGCACGGGGGTCGGGCTGGGAGGCAATCAGCCCCCAGTTCTGAACTGAGCCCCAGAACAGAAATCCCCTCCCACGGCCCCCTTCCCCCAGCAAAGGTGCCAGGGGTTCTGCCTAGAATGGCCTCCTTCTTTTGGGTCCCCCCTGGGTTCTTCCTCTACCCCCTCACCTCCTCCCTTTCATCATAGCTCCAGGCCCCTACAAATAAGCTGCTGAAGGTGAAAGGACTAAGGCCGGAGCACATATGGGTGGGAGGGGGCGGAGGGGAAGGATCCACAGTCAAGGAGCAATTAGGGCTGAATGGCGCCATCAAGTCAGCTTCCTGGAGGGAGAGTCTGAGCCAGACTTGGGAGTTGAGGGAGATACCCAGTTTGGCAGAGAGCGAAGTGGGGAAATGGCCTGATGATGGCACTCAGCTGGCAGGAGAGGGGGGAGCTGCCACCCACCCCCAACCCCCTGCCAGGCTTTGAGGCTTCTCAGCGTGCGTGCTAGAGCATCTCTGACCCTTGCTGGGTGTGCCTGGCATCTGCCCCCCCTGGGTGCAGATGGACCTCCTCTTACCTGCACCATTTCCAGTTTCCTGACAGCAGTGTTGGCACGCCGCCGTAGCGCCTTCAGTGTGGCCTGAAGCTCCCGCCGCTGCCACTGGGGCATCACGGCAGTGTCCACGGCCTATGGTCAGAAGCAGTACAACAATCCCTGCCCTCCCTGAGCCACGGTCTCTGAGGCAGGGACCACCAGCAAGGCCAGGGAAGAGACCACACCCACCACATCCCACCCTGCAGACAACCGACAAATATCTGGGCCAGCTGAAGTCTAACAGGAATGCTGGGGAGAGACGGGCAGGGTCCAGGAATGCACGGGGAAGGGAACATGGCCAGGAGAGGGAGGGGACAGCTCCATGCTGGGGGTGGCCCTCACATCAGTGAGTCGTCCCATCTCCTTGGACAGCCGCTGAGCCTCCACCACATCCCGGCTGCCCTGACTCAGCCGCGCCGCGGCTGCTTCTACCTCCTGGGCCAGGCTCTGGCCCACCTCTCGGGCCTGCAGGGAGGGAACCGGATGGTCAGGACTGCTTGGCTTACCTTCCCTCTCCAAGACAGGCACTCTCAACCCGTTCCTGGGCAGGACCAAGTTAGAAACACTGAACAATCAGGACCCATCAAGGTACCAAATAATCACAACAGGTGCCAGCTACCAGCAGCTGGTAGGGCCGTCCTGGTGCTCAGGTATGAACACTGGTTCTGCTGCTGGGCATCCCCTGGCCTGAGAGCATCTGCTGTGTGCTCTCTGACCCCCATCCACACCCAGAAGCCTCCCAGGCCCTGCTGGCGTGCTGACCTGCTGGGCCTGCTCCCCAGTGATGGCCAGCAGGCGGGTGGTACCCTTGGCGAGCTGGCGCTCCCCGATGATGACTAGGTCCCCTATAGCCCCTGTGCGTAGCAGGTGTCTGTGGGCAGAGGGAGGGAGGAGGAAGCTGGGGTGACGACGGGAGAGAAAAGAGCAGCCTGAGCTCCAAACCAGGGGCTGGTGGCTCCAAAGACCAGGGAAGGGAGGAGGTCCAGGGCCCCAGGTCAGAGCAGGCAGAGAGGAGTGACTCACGTCCCACAGCACAGCTCCACAGAAGTCTGCAGTGCAGCCTGGGAGGCTGGGTTCAGCGCCTGGGCCACAGGCACACCCACAGACACCACCCGCACAGGGTCTGGGTATACCTGACAGTGAGAGGGCACAGGTCTGTTAAGGGACCTGAGGGGAGGGGAGGGTGGGGGGGCGGGCAGGCAACCTCCATCCTGTGGGCTCCCCCAGCACACCTCATCCAGAGAGCGCAGGCCAGGGACATGGGCAGTGCGTGCCAGGGCCACCTCCTCCATGTACACGGCCTCATCCTGCCCCACGGCCTTCTGCACAGTGCCCTCCACTGCCCGGAGCTGCTCTGGGGTCAATGGGGCCTAGGGGCGTTGGGGGGAAACAGACAGACCAACAGGCAGTCAGCCCCATGCCTGGGAGTGATGCATGAAGAAGCGGTCAGCGTTCACTGAACTACCCCCAGGTTCTAGAACAGGGGTTAGTACATAACATGTGCTCAATACACATTTGTAGAGATGACAATTCTTTTCTTTAGAAAGCTACCTGGGGGTTGGGCCTATCGGAAGCTGCAGGCCTTTCACTAGGCACTGAAAGTTGATGAAGAGACAGAAAATGGAGGCTCTGGACTCAGGGAGCTTACAACAAGGGTCAGCCAGTGGAAGAGAAATACAGGATGGGGGAGACGCAGGAGCAAGGAGTAATCAGGTGGAACGAGATTTAGTCAGTGAGCACTTCCCAGAGGATTTGAGCCAGAGGTACAAGGAGACAGGATGGCAGTAAAGGGAGAGGGCAGCTCAGCCTGAGCAAGAATGGCCTGGGTGACAGCAGGGACAAGGAAGCTGGGTGGCTGGAGGTGAAGGGATGGCTCCACACACTGGCTAGCCTAACCCTCACTGGTGCAGGAGGAGCCTGATGGGAAGCCCCCCGCCCAACGCCCTCCAGTGACTGAGCGAGAGGCAGCCCAGGCCCCCTTACTGGCCAAACTCCCACACTACCAGACTCCCTCTAAGCCCGTCGCCTCACTTGAAGGCTGCCCCTCTGTGCCCTGCTCACCTGCGTGGCCACGTCGAAGCGCAGCCACTCAGGATTGAGATGGGACCCTCGCTGCTCTGTGCCAGGGCCCAGGGCCTGCCGCAGCGCCCAGTTTAGTAGGTGGACGGCTGTGTGCTTCTCCATGCAGCTCAGACGCCAGGCCTGAAACACTTTTGTCACCCAGGGTCCTGGGTGTAGGTGGGGATGGGGAGAGAAAAGGGGCTGCAGGACATCACGAACAGCAGGGGTGGGGTCCTCACCTCATCCACGTGCAGCTGTACCTGGTCCCCCACCTTTAGGCACTCAGGGGCTGCCACCTCATGCAGGATGAAGCCTCCGCAGACCTGCGCCCGAGCCACTGGGAACAGCACGTCCTGGGGGAGGGCAGGGCCAAGGCACTGAGTGCTTGCAGCCTCTCCCTCCCCTTGGTTCCCTTCTGGCTCAGGTCTGCCTCCTGCTGGAGGCTTTGTGTGTGAGGGGGTGCTGGGGGGGCTCACCTGCAGTCCCACCCGCACCAGGTAGCCTCGGTCAGAAGCCTGACCTCCCTGTTCGGCGTAGAAGTTGGTTTTGTCCAGGAGGAGGCCACAGCGCTGGCCTTCCCCCACAGAGGCCACAGCTGTTCCGTCCTCTGTATACAGCTGGAGCACCTGGGCCTCACAGGTGCCGAACTCTGCCAGGGCCAAGGATGGTTATCAGTGCCAGGCAGGGGCTTGGGATGCAGGATGTGGGTCTGTGCCTTCCCTGAAGTCAACAGGCACAGGGCTGGGGGGGCACTTCCAGCTGGGGCCCCCAGAGAACCCCAGTGGCTACCCCGGGGAAGGCACAGGCCTGGTAGCTGGTCTCTGATGTCCTTCCCAATCACGGTCAGGCAAGCCTGTGGCCACCCACCTCAGTCTAGGCTCTCACCATAACCGCCACTGGGTCGCAGGGAGTAGTTGTATTTGGGGCTGTCATCGGTTGGGGGCACCCCTCGGCGCTGTAGCTCCCCCAGCGCGTGGACGTCCAGCCGCAGTCCCTGCTCCTGGACTGGCTCGGCCTGCTGTGCCCGGTGCTGCGGGACAGGCGTGTGTGCACGGAAGGGGTGCACGGAGAGTGCAATGGGACTTGAGTCTCCGGAGAGCCCTGTCCCTGCCACACAGTTGTGTGAACACCGCACCCCTCTGGAATAAGCCCTCAGGCTGGGCTGGCTGCTAGAGACCCTGGGCTGGCTCGTGAACCACCCTCGTGTGAGGGTCTCAGGACCAGGCCTCCCTCACCCACTGCTGCCCCTGACGGCCCCTCTCTAGGACCTTGTGCTGACCTCTCCCCTTCTGCTACTCTGTGTGGCCCACTGAACTAGCGTTCCCCTCCATGGACTGTGGGCGGGGCCTGAGTGAGGGGACAGACCCTACCTCAGACTCCTGTTTCCCTCAATAGCTGCAGCTCCTCCCACAAGAACTCAGGGCTGGGGAAGGGGCCAACCTGTCCCAGCAAAGCCCTGTGTGGAAGTGCCCCAGCCTGTACCTGGGCCTCCTCCTGAGCCAGCCGCTCCAGTCCAGCAGAGTCCAGCTGCACCCCTTTCTCCTCCAGCATCAGTTTCACCAGGTCCAGGGGGAGCCCCAGGTTCCCAGACAGTGACAAGGACCAGGCCACTTCGGCTATGAGAAAGGAAGACGAGGGACAGAATGGGTGTTGAGGGAGGAGGGGCAGGATGGAGGGAGGGAGAAGAAGTGAGGGAGTAGTAAGGGCCAGGGCTTTTCTGACCACACAGAAGCCACTGGGTGCCAAGCACAAGTGCCCCCTCCCCACACTGGGCAGGCCCGGGAGAGGGGTCACCTTCAGGCCCCAAAGCCAGAGCTGGGGGTAGCCCAGGGTCCTCCCTTGGCATATGGGATTTCAAAGGAGGTGAGAAGCTCATTCTCGGCATGAAGCCAGCCTTGGAAAGCAGAGACCAGAGGCAGGGCCAGCTGGGCAGCACGTAAGTGAGGAGAAGCAAGGGGGTGCTGGAGAGAGAGTACGGGGAGAGGGACGTGGGGGAGGAGGCGGGATGTGAGGCCTGGGCCTGGCTCGCCTAAGTGGGTCCCTCACACCTCGGCCAGGTGCCCTGCTCACCAGGGAACGCATCGGAAGGCCCCAGGCGCCTCAGGGTCCGCTCGATGACCCGCCGACCCTGCTGCAGGGAGGCCAGGAAGGCCTCCTCATCCGCTGTCACCAGGCTGGCTATCTGAATGGGGGCAGGGCAGGGCTGGAGCCAGGTCTCCTGAGGGGGAGCCCCTCCGTCCCCCATCCAAGTCTAGTACCTGGGCTGAGTTCCTCTGCAGTTCCGGATAAGCACCTCCCTGGGGGCGGCAGACAGGGCTGAGGAGGTGTCAAAAGCAACCAGCCCACTCTGCACCTCCACCCTGGGCCTCCCTGGGGACACCTGCCATGGAGACTCAGAGAGGCTGATGGACGGGGGAGGGATCCAAATGGGGAACCAGTTTCTCTGCGGGGAGGGGCACTGATACGGGCAGAAGGGGGTCCCGAGGTCAGAGGCTCAGCAGCCTGGGCCAGAAGGCCTCCTGAAGGCTCCCTGCTGTTTGTAAGCTCACTGACAGGACGCTGGGCTGGACATTTAGGGTGGGGAACCCAGGCCGGGGCACTGTATGGGCTCAGCGACAGGCTCCCTGAGACCCCAGGGAGGCCCAGGGAAGTGAGGAAGCTCTGCCCTTACCAGTGTCTCCACCACTACAGGCACCAGGCTGCCCAGGAAGCCAGGTGGTGCCCGCAACAACTCTGTAGAGAACCGCACGGCTCGACGGAGGATCCGACGAAGTACCAGCCTAGAAGGATTCAGAGCCCAGATGAGCCCCCAGCAGCCCCTGGTCAGCAGGGAGCGGCGAGGGGAGGGCAAGGTCCAGAGTGTGTGCTCGCTTCCCCCTCCTCCTGCCATCTCAACCCGACCCACCTCTCCGTCTCCTCCCTCCTCTCCCCTGCAACCCCCAGCAGCCCCTGCCCCTGCGGTAGCCCTCCTTCCAGACTCACGGTGCACCAGACATCCCAGGAGAGACGCCATCGGCGATGCAGACGCTGAGCGTGCGGATGTGGTCAGCCACCACACGGTACGCTGTGTCTGTGTGCCCCTCGTCTGCTGCCCCGACCCGGCCCGAGTAAGGGGGTGCCCCGCAACCCTGGGAAGCAGGAGAGGAGACATGGCTGCCGGCCCTGCCTGCCCTGGCCCAGGAGGGACACTCTCCATCACTCCTGGAGCATCTGCCCTCACCCCTAAAGCTGACCGCATCTGGAATGGCCTGGGCCAGAGAAGCTTCAAAGGTGAAAGAGAGCCAGTCCCTGCCTCCTGGGGCCCACATTCAGCACAGGCAAGGAGCACAGCTGTGATCATTTACTGAATTTCTATTATCAGAACCGGGTGGGTACTTGAATGATACGGTGTCTAATCCCTAAAACTTCCTGTTCTGGAAGGTGTTAAAGTGGAAAGTGGAGAAGAAAAACAAAACAAAACAAAGACTAGACCAAAAAAAAGTGGAAAAAAATAAAAACAAACAAAAAAAGAGGAAAGTGAGACTCAGAGAAGCTAAGTTCTACAAGGGCACGCAATTCAAGAGCAGATCCGAGATTTGAACCAGGACCGTCCCACCCAGGTGCTCTTCATTCCCCACACCTGCCTCTACAGCCTCTATGGGCGCAGGGAAGGAGTGTGTGAGCTGTGAATACATTAAGCTGTGCCCCAAAGCAGAGTGCTTGATTCATCCAGCTCCAAACCTGTCTCGTCCCCAAGCTTCCCCCCTCAATAAACAGTCCTGCCATTCACCACATTACTCAAGTCAAAAACTCGGGAGCCAGGCTTGCCTTTCTTTCCTCTCCCCATCCAATCCATCAGTGGGGCCTTTTGTGTCTACCTCCATGAGATCTCTCAAATCAATCTACTTTTCTCCACTTCCACTGCTACCAACCTAAGCCACACCCTATTATCTTTCCTCAACTATGAAATAGGCTCCCAATTGGCTTCTCAGCTTCTGCTCTGGTCTCCTTCCAGCCTATCCTTCACACGGCAACAGGAGTGGCCTTTTAAAAGTGTCAGTCAGATCGTGCCCCTCCCACCTTGGAGCCCATCTCACCACATTTAGAATAAAAGACTCACTTTGGACTTCAAGGCCCCACAAGATCTGACTCCTGCCTTCCTCTCTTTGGTAGACTATTTGCAAAATTGGCCACAGTCCTTCCCTTTCCTGTGTGCATGCCACTTTGCAGTGTGACTTTACAGGTGCTTCCTATCAAGGAATAGAATTTATTTCTCCATCCCTTGGATCTGGGCTAGACTTGTGACTTGCTTTGGCCAACAGAATGTGGTGGAAATGACACTGTTCTGAGCCCAGGCCTCAAGAGGCCTCATGTGCTTCCACTCTCCTTCTTGGAACCTTGCCAACCTGTCATGTGAACAGGCCCGAGCTACCCTGCTGGATGACAGACATACAACCCGGTCATTGCCACAGCCCTAAACTGACAGCCAGCCAACTCCCAGAAGTAGAGCTGCCTAGCAGCTGACCACAGATGTATGAGTGAGCTCATACAGGACCAAGAGTGACCCAGCTGAGCCCAGCCTACATTGCTTGTCCACAGTCTCGTACGCTATATAAATGGTCGTTGCTTTCAGCCACAAAATGTTAGGTGGTTTATTATACAGCAAGAGCGAACCCACACACACTCCAACTGTATCCCACGTGATTCTACTTTAGCTGGCTGGCCACTTTTTGTTCCTTTCCTGCACCAGGGCCTTGGTATTTGCTGTTGCCTCTGCCTGGAATGAGTTTCCTGTGGCTGATTCTTCTTTCAGGTTTCAGCTCAGAGATATCTCCTTGGTGAGCCTTCCCCAAACATGTCATCTAAGATTCTTCTCTACCCCCTGTCCCCTGCCAATTACTATCACCCAGGTTTACTGCCTATTCACAATCTGTAAACTGCTATCTTGTTCTTTAATACATTTATTTATTACCTATTTCTTAGGCTAGAATGTAATCTCCATGATCTCTTTTCTCTTTACTGCTGTATCTCCTGAACCAAGCACAAAGATTTAACACAAAGTAGGCACTCAACACATATTTTTTGAACAAATGAAGGAAGGAAGGAGTCAGGAGGAACATCAGGTAGTAAATATGAATCGGAGCCTCACATCTGACACCTTTGTATCCTTGGCTGGTCACTGTCCCCACAGGCAAGAAAATATTCTGAGTTCTCAACAAAGATGGAAAGCAATGGCAGTGAGCACTGGTGAGAGCAGGTCAGAGGGGCTTCTGGAAGGGAAGAGGTGGGCTCACCTGGTGTATGGCACTGAGCAGTGGGGAAAAGAGGTCGGTGTCATAGGTGGAGCGTCTGCCTTGCAACACGGCCAGCAGCCTTTCCAGGCCCATTCCCGTGTCCACGTGCCGCTGGGGCAGGGGCTGCAGGCTTCCATCTGCCTCTCTGGCCAGGAAGGGTATGCAAGTTGAGGCCCCCCACAGGATTACAGGTATGAGGCAGACGCTCAAGTGGCATAAAGGGATGGGGGAGGGTCCTGGGGCGCTGACAATGGGAGGAACCAGAGGGCAGTATCATCCCCCCACCCCCACCCCCAAAAGCAGATGACGATGGCCTTGGGTCCCGTCCTTTCTCATAAAGAGTGATCTCCACCTTCACCCTCTGCTTGGGCCCTTGGCTGGACCCAGGCCTCCCCTTTCTGGGACACAATTCTTTGCTTTAGAAAGAGACATGTCAAGGCTGGTAGAAAATCTTAAGAGATCATCAAGTTCAACTCCATCATATAAGAGAGCAGAGTCTGGAGAGCAGCAGTGACTAGTTTCAACTGTTATGGGCAAAGACGAGGATCTGAAAAGTGTTTAGAAATATGCCTGGCACGTTGTAAATGCCGTTTAAGTGTTTGTTTTTATAAAAAATGGATGAAAGTGTCCTGACTGCCGACTTTTTCACTTCCAGTCAGGGAATTCCCTCCTGCTCTCGCACCCCATTACCTGTTGTGCTGCATGAAGACGAGATTCCAAAGCTCCACCAGCTGGGGGGCTCCCACCCCAGCAGCCAGGTCATAGTGGATCTCAGTACAGGGCCCACAAGGGCCAGTATCCCCCATCTCCCAGAAGTTCTCCTGTGGTCCAAAGGAGAGCATGCGGCTGGCAGGCACCCTGGGAAGGAAGCCAGACGGGTGGTGGGCAGACAAAGGCAGCACCTGGGACCCCTCTGCCAGGAGAACCCTTCCATTAAGCTCAGCAGGAGGCGGAACAGGGCTGACCCTACACCGTCCCGGGATATGCCGAGACTCGCTGGTAGTCTCTATTTTCCAGTCCTCTTGTGCTCCAGGAGTGGACATAAGTGGGGGTGGACTCACCCTAACTTGAGCCAGATGTCCCTGCTCTCCAGGTCCGGGCCCAGCCCAGCCTTGGGGTCACCACCAAAGTAGGAGACCCAGAGCCTGTCCTCAGGGATCCCATAGACCTGAGTCAGCAGTTCCCAGGCCATGCTGCAAGCCTCCTCCTGCAGTGCAGTGCAAACCCATTGGGAAGAGGAAAATGGGTGAGAAGAAGGCCCCACTGAAGTTCCAATCAAGCCACATGAGTTCAGCCCTCAGCTTAAGACAAAACCATTTCCACTGCCCACGTTGTTTCCAGAACAAGCCATGACTATTTCTCATTCTGAGTTTTTCCTGCATAGAAAGCTTCCTCCCTCTTCTGAATCCTACATTCTTTCAAGTCCCACCTTCTCCATGAAATCCTCTCTCCACCCTAGCCTGGGATGATTTTTAACTCCTGCACTTTAGTATTGGTGTCTCACCATTTGTTCATACAATAATTACTGACCAGCCATTAGGCGGGAGGCATAGTCCTGGCCCTCAAGGAGTTTACGACCCAATCAGGGAAACGAGACACATTCCTATTATAAGTGTTCATCTAGCACTTTGCCTCTGTGTCTGGTCTGAAGCCCTCCCTAAGCAGACTCTAAGAGTGGAGACAGGACTAACCTTGACCCCCTTCTTGGCTGACCACTGACCCTTTCCTAACTCCAGGGCTTCCTGGAGACTCACCTTAAAATATACCCCCCGAAAGGCCCAATTGCCAAGCATCTCAAAGAAGGTATGATGGGAAAGGTCTCGGCCCACATCCTCCAGGTCGCTGTGGCGTCCTCCAGCCCTCACACATTTCTGGCTGTTGGCCACACGTCGGAAGCCTGCCATCTCGCTTCGTGGATCCACAGTGCCCAGGAAGATTGGCTTGAACTGGAAACAGATGAAGGGCGAGAGAGATAGCCCAGACCCTCAGCAGAAGGGAAACGTGGAGGGTGTGGAGAGAGATGGTAGTTCAGAGTGAAGGCTCACCGTGCCCCTGAGAGGCCAGGGGGGCACATTGGGAGCGTGGGGGCACCCATCTCTGGTGTGTCTGGGCAGACAAGGGGTAAATAAATCATGAAACAGAGACTCTGCTAGTAAAATAAGCAAGGTAAAAGAAGGAGGAATGTGTTGGTGGCTGGAAATAGAGCAAGTCTAGAGAAGGTTAGTGGTGCTCAAAGTCAAAAGCTTAGAGAACCCAGTCTAGCACGTAGCATGTGCTCAACATCTATTTTAATGAATGACTTATCTTTATTTAAAGAACTAATAAATGAAGCCAGACTTCCCCCACGGGACTCCACACCCGCCATTCCTGGACCTAAAACTCAACCTCAACTCAGAAGTTGCCCGGTGGAGCCCTCTCCAAGCCCTAATTTGCGCCCCAATCTCGAAGCCTAACCACACACAGCCCTCTTTCCCCCGAAAGCTAGGAGCTCCGCCCTTCGCTTCTTTTGTCCAATCCCGCAACGCCTTTCTCTCAGGAACAAGTCACAAACTCCGCCCGGATCAGCGTGGCTCAGTCCCTACCTGGTTCATGCCCGCGTTGACGAAAAGCAAGCTGGGGTCGCCGCGGGGCCTCACGGAAGCGGATGGCACCACTTGGTGGCCATGCCGGTCCCGAAAGAAGCTCAGGAAGGCGTCCCGCACGGCCGCGGCCTGGGTTGGAGGGGCCTCGGATGAGAGCGCCCGACGGCTGGGGCCCCGCCATTGCGGCGTCCTTCGAATGGCCCGCCGAAGTCGCCCGGCTGCAGCTGCCACCGACGTCGCCATCTTAACTCGGGGCAATGACTTCACGGGGTCAAAGGGCAGTGCGGGATAGAAGGTAACTTGAGAAGGAGACCAGGCGTTTCCTACAGCGACCCCTGGCTACAGAAAGAGTCAAAGCAGCTTCTGCCTCCGGGTGGAGGTGATTGGGAAGGAGGCGCCTGCCAGAGTCCATCTAACACAAGCGGCCTGGAACACAGTAGGCCCTTAATTCATTTGGCATTCAACAAATATTCATTGAGAGGTAACTGTGTGCCAGGCATTATTTTAGGCGCTTAAGGTACATTAGTAACAAAACTGACAGGGAATTCCCTGGTGGTCCAGTGGTTAGGATTCTGGAGCTTTCACTGCTGGGGCGGGGTTGGATCCCTCGTGGGGAAACTAAGATCCCGCAAGCCACAAGGCACAGACCAAAAAAAAAAAAAAAAAAAACTGACAAAAATCCCTGCTCTCCAGAAATATATATTATAGCAATGATAATTATGTTTAATTTTTTCATTTCCATGTTACTTTTATTTTTCTTTATTTTTTATTGAAGTATAGTTGATTTACAGTGTTGTGTTAATTACTGCTGTACAGCAAAGTGACTCAGTTATACATATATACATTCTTTTTCATATTCTTTTCCATTATGGTTTATCACAGGATACTGAATATAGTTCCCTGTGCTATACAGTAGGACCTTGTTGTTTATACAGTTATGTTTATTAATTTTGCAAGGTTACAAATACAGTTGCAGTGAAAAGGTGTGGATTCAACTCTGTGTGGTGTATGTATACGTGTGTGTGTGTGTGTGTGTGTGTGTGTGTTTCCAGGCTGAGGGAAGAAGGCAGAGATGGCCAAGGGAGGTGATATCAGCATTCATTCAAGAGTCATTCAACTAATATTTATTGATAACTACTATGTGTCAGACAGTGTGCTGTGTACTTCCTGGTTATTTTTGCCCTTGGCATTGGAAATGGCCATTTTGTTCTTACGGAGTGAAGCAGGCCCTTTGGAGCAGGAGTTTAGCGAAGACAGAAGCCAAGCAGCATCTGTTCCATTATTAACTGCTTAATAACATTTGGTCTTTTAATGTGCCTGGGGATTAGAGAGACTCCAGGCCATCAGGGCAGGTCGAAGCTCTTGGATGATTGCTGAAGAGATTTCTCTCTCTCTCTCTCTCTCTCTCTCTCTCTCTCTCACTCTCTCCCTCCCCCTCCCTTCCTCCCTCCCAATGCCCTAGGGTTTTGTGTGTTTTGCTTTAGGGTAAGAGAGACACCTTTTCCACCTCCCTTTCTGTCCTACTCTCCATGGTAACAGCTGTGACCATGAGGCCAACACAAGCATTTGTGGGTGGAGCCAGATTCTTCACGGGCTTCTCTTGATACCCTCTGCTCTTGGTGTGGGAAATTAAGCAGGTAGAGAAGAGAATTTGATAAAGTTAAAGCCCAATAGGGGCAGCAGAGCTGAGGTCAGTGTGATCACCTCTAAGGCTTCAGCCATCCAGCTGAGCTCTTTTGGCCACCATTCTTTGTGAGTTATGTTTTTCAGGGACTTCGAAGACAGTTTCCTTGGGAAATGTGTACTCTTTTTTTGGACTTGAGTTTCTATAGTGATAATGAATTCTCGACTTTGTATTCTGACAGAACCCATGGCATCTATCCTGTGATCCTCTGTTTCTTCCCTTGCCCACGTAGATTAAAGGTGTTGTTTTGAAAGTGTTTTGCCTGTTGGTTTTTCCAGTATTTTTGGAACAGGAACCTAAAGCCAGATGGGGATTTCTGTGAGATTCATGATCTCGAGACAAGACTGTGGAATTCTTCCCCAAATTGAGATGGGAGCGTTTTGCTAGAGAAATCTAGTAAGGTCCTCTACCCAGTACTGACGTCACCTTTTTTTCTCCTTCAGATTTTGCCCAGAAAGTCTTTGCATCATAGTAGGAACTCCATGTTTTTAGACTATTGTGGATCTAGAGTGGAGCCATGGATTTTTTTTTCCAAACAGCTTTAATGAAATATGATTCACATACCATACAATTCACCCACTTAAAGTTCACAATTCAAATGGCTTTTAGTACATTCACTGAGTTGTTATCTAACTTTTAGAATATTGAGATCATTTTCATCACCTCCAAAAGAAACCCCATACCCTTTAGCTATTAACCCCCAATTCCTGCATGCCTCCCAGCCCTAGGCAATCACTAATTACTTTCTATCTCTAAAGATTTACCTATTCTGAACATTTCATATAAATTGAATCATACAATATATGGTCCTATGTGACTGGCTCCTTTCACTTAGCATAATGTTTTCAAGGCTTATCCATGTTGTAGTATGCATCATGGATTTTTAGAAATGGGTATTTTGCGTTGTTTTCTGTTTGAAGAACGTTTTTTCCCCCCCATCTTGTTATTTTGTCCTTGCCATTAAAAATGATTTTTTTTTTTTGGAATGTGGTGTCCTCTGGTGAGTCAGTCTCTTCTTTTTGATATTCCCCAGTGAAGCAAAGTGGTTCTTCTAGGATTGGGATGTGCTTATTCTGATTTGCCACTGTCATCTGATGAGGAAGTTAAATTTAAGTTCTGCAGTTTCCCAAGACAGATGAATATGGAGACAACTCACCAGAGTGGGAAGTTACTGACCTCAGAACTTCTCTTAGGAGTTCTCGTATGTCTTAATAATAATAGAAATTTCGTTTGGGGGTTTAAAATGGAAATGGGGTCTGTCTCCTGGGAGCTGCTGTACAGCAAGGTTTGGGTACTGCCTTCCCTGGGGCTGGAATTGCCCTTATGTTGCTGTCTGACTTACTTATCTTGGCAAGCCCAAGGAGCCCATTCTTTGAGCCTTCTCTTTCCACATTATTCATAAGAAGTAATGCCTTTACACTGGGAATGGAAATTGGCCTTCCTGATTTCCCCACTGACTTTGAGAGCAGGAACCTGAGGTCAGTGATGCATTCGTCCTGGACGGATGGTCAGAGGAGACACGAGGGGATTTTCACCCTTGCTAAGCATAAGGAACTCGGCTGTGGGAACTTCTGCTTGTAAATCATAAAGGCTGTTTTTTAGGGTCTAGGTTAAAAGTTCAACCTACAAGAAGTGTTCCTATTTTTATGTATTTATTATTAATTTTTGTTTTTTGCGGTACGTGGGCCTCTCACTGTTGTGGCCTCTCCCGTTGCGGAGCACAGGCTCCGGACACACAGGCTCAGCGGCCATGGCTTACGGCCCCAGCCGCTCTGCGGCATGTGGGATCTTCCCGAACAGGGCCACAAACCCGCGTCTCCTGCATCGGCAGGCAGACTCTCAACCACTGTGCCACCAGGGAAACCCCTATTATTAATTTTTTAATAAATTTATTTTTGGCTACTTTGGGTCTTCATTGCTGTGTGTGGGCTTCTCCCTAGTTGTGGGGAGCGGGGGGTACTCTTTGTTGTGTTGCACGGGCTCTAGGCGCGCAGGTTTCGGTAGTTGTGGCACACGGGCTCAGTAGTTGTGGCACACGGGCTTAGTTGCCCCACGGCGTGTGGGATCTTCCCAGACCAGGGATCGGCTTCAGGGATGTCCCCTGAATTGGCAGGCAGGTTCTTAACCACTGTGCCACCAGGGAAGCCCCCGATGTATTTATTTATGGCTTTGCCTTAAATAAAGCAACGCTTTATTGTGAAAGCAACGCTTGTCAAACGTTAATATGCATAGGAATCTCCCGGGATCTTGTTAAAAATGCAGACACTGATTCAGTAGGTCTGGGGTGAGGTTGAAATTCTGTATTTCTACCAGGCTCCATGGTGGTGCTGTTGCTGCCTCTCCTCTACCAGGCCAAGGGTGTGGTAGAGGACTTGTGGGAAGAGTGTGGACACAGACTTTGGCTTGGGACCAGGCCCTTGGGCTTGGGTGCTCCAGTGATCTCCTTTTTCTCCCGGAGAGGGTGGGTGGAGCCGGGAGCTCCTTGGGCGCATGCGTGCTCGCTCCCCTCCTCCCCACCCAGAACTCTCAACCACTGTGCCACCAGGGAAACCCCTATTATTAATTTTTTAATAAATTTATTTTTGTCTACTTTGGGTCTTCATTGCTGTGTGTGGGCTTCTCCCTAGTTGTGGGGAGCGGGGGGTACTCTTTGTTGTGTTGCACGGGCTCTAGGCGCGCAGGTTTCGGTAGTTGTGGCACACGGGCTCAGTAGTTGTGGCACACGGGCTTAGTTGCCCCACGGCGTGTGGGATCTTCCCAGACCAGGGATCGGCTTCAGGGATGTCCCCTGAATTGGCAGGCAGGTTCTTAACCACTGTGCCACCAGGGAAGCCCCCGATGTATTTATTTATGGCTTTGCCTTAAATAAAGCAACGCTTTATTGTGAAAGCAACGCTTGTCAAACGTTAATATGCATAGGAATCTCCCGGGATCTTGTTAAAAATGCAGACACTGATTCAGTAGGTCTGGGGTGAGGTTGAAATTCTGTATTTCTACCAGGCTCCATGGTGGTGCTGTTGCTGCCTCTCCTCTACCAGGCCAAGGGTGTGGTAGAGGACTTGTGGGAAGAGTGTGGACACAGACTTTGGCTTGGGACCAGGCCCTTGGGCTTGGGTGCTCCAGTGATCTCCTTTTTCTCCCGGAGAGGGTGGGTGGAGCCGGGAGCTCCTTGGGCGCATGCGTGCTCGCTCCCCTCCTCCCCACCCGGAGTCTAGGGAGGGTGGAGGTTGCGTCGGCCTGTTGCTAAGAGACGCGAAGGTGGTAAGGACCAGCGGCGGGGGAGGGTAGCGGCAGCGGCGCCCGGCGCTCTCGGGAACCCAGCTAGAGCTGGGAGAGCAGATGGTGGGGTGGAAGGGTCGGAGCCTCCTGGGATCGGAAATTCAAGGATTAGTGGACCTTCGAGGGTCGCAGTGCTCGGGTTTGTCCTTATGCATTTTTAAATGGTTACATTTAAATGGTTATATAAGTACCTACATAATATCCTTGATTTTGCTTCTTGGCCTGCAAAATCTAAGATACTGTCTGGTCCTTTGAAAAAAGTTTGCCAACCCCAGACATTTCTTACCCCAGACTTGGAATCAGCCATTTCCAAAAATCCTGGTTACTTTTAGTGGGAAACCATAGTTCAGAACTACAAACTGGGTGCTGGGGATGCTCATTGCTACTGGTTTAATCATTGTTTCTAGGTTTTTATAGAGGACACAGACAGGGAGAATATATAGTTACAGATAAAATGTTCCATTAGAGGGTTTT
Source organism: Neophocaena asiaeorientalis asiaeorientalis (assembly GCF_003031525.2). Lineage (NCBI taxonomy): Eukaryota > Metazoa > Chordata > Mammalia > Artiodactyla > Phocoenidae > Neophocaena > Neophocaena asiaeorientalis. The sequence continues at coordinate 10,630,995 of NW_020175393.1, forward strand.
AAGTAAGGGAGCAACATGATCTGATTTACGCCTTTGAAAGACCTTTCCCCTGGGAGAGAATGAACTATGGGGACAAGAGGGGAAGCAGGAACGCATATTAGGATGTTGTTTTCCAAGAAAGAAGTGATAGGACTGCAGCAGTGGAGACAAGAAGTGGTTGGATTCAGGCTATATGTGGAGATAGAGCTACTATATATATATATATATATATATATATATATATATATATATATATATATATATACATACATACACACATATATACATA
>NW_020175393.1:10631473-10639940 GCF_003031525.2 Neophocaena asiaeorientalis asiaeorientalis
AGCTGATGGATAGGATGCAGGGAAAGAGAAAAGACCAATTTCTAAGTTCTGACCTGAAACTAGGTAGGTGGTGTTTCCATTCACTGACCTCAGAAAGCCTGGGGAAGCAGGTCCGTGGAAGGGAAATCAAGAGTTTGTTTTGGACACATTAAGTTTAGACATCCAAGTGGAGATGTCACTCAATGTTGGATATAAAAGTCAGGAGTGCAGAAGCAAGATCAGGGTTATAGCTATAGATTTGGGAGTCACTGGTACATTGGTGGTCCTGGATGAGAGCACCTAGTGGAAGAGCAGGATGGAGGAGAAGAGAGGAGAGTCATGTCCTGGCCTGTATTCTGGGGAGCTGGAAGAGGAGACCCCTGCAGGGAAGCCTGAGAAAGCCATGGGGGTTAGGAGGAAAACTGGAAGAGAAGATGATGTTCAGGTAGGAGGGAGTAGCTGTATCAAGTGCTGCTGAGGGCTGAACAAGATAAGAGCAGAGACCTAATGAATGGATTGGGCAAAGTGGGAGAAGTTTCAGTGAGATGGTTGGATGGAAAGCCCAACTGGAGTGAGAAGCGGGGGTGAGAAGGTAGAGACAGGAAATAGAAACAACTTTGGAGGGATTTTGCAGAAAAAGAGAAGCAGAAAAAAAAAAAGTAGAGTCTGGAAGAGGCTATGGGCTCTAGGGAGCATGTTTATTTTTTTAGGCTGTACCGGGTCTTAGTTGCAGCATGCAAGCTTCTTAGTTGCGGCATGAGGACTTCTTAGTTGCGGCATGCGGGCTCTTAGCTGTGAACTCTTAGTTGCAGCATGCATGTGAGATCTAGTTTCCCAACGAGGGAACGAACCCGGGCCCCCTGCATTGGCAGCACAGAGTCTTACCCACTGGACCACCACGGAAGTCCCCAGCATATTTATTTTTAAGAACTGCAACATTAAGTCTTATTTGTATGCAGATGGGTATGATCCAGTATGGAGAAGAAACTGACAAAGCAAGAGAATGAGAGGATCATTTCAGTAGCCAAGTTTTTAAGTACTTGAAGGGATTGAAAAATTCAGTACAAAGTGGAGGGATAGTCTGCAGCCACAAGCAAGGACACTCCTTCCATTACAATAAGAGGAGGAGATCTGGATACAAATGCAATAGGTCAGTGGATCTAGGGCTGGGAAGGCGAGGGAGGACTCACCTTCAAGCATCTGTTTCCTTAATGAATATGCAGTGAGGTGAAGAGGTGAAATTGCTGTCTTGAAAGAGAGAAGATTTACTAGGGAAGTGCGGTAGGATTAGCTGGTAGCATTGGCTGCTCATTTAAGATTTGAGGTTTCGATTTACACTGAAACTGATCAGCACAATGGGATTTTCTCCATCCATGCTTAGCTGCTCAGGAGCAAGCACAGAGCAGATGGATTATTGGGTGTAATTAGGGCTGCAGTTCTGCCATCTGAGTGTGATGGAGGGAGGGGGGCAGGCATGAGTAAGGGTGTTTGCAGGGAAGTGTTTGAAGCCCTGAACCTTGGCCCGTATTTGAGTGCTAAACACTATCCATACAGGCCCTCATCTCATCTAACAGCCTTAGTTAGTATCATGGCTCAAATCTTAAAACTCAAACCTTAAACAAAAGCATAATGAAAAATATATGTATGTATATATGGCTCCTCCCACCCTCCCTCCTTCGGAAGCTTTGTTGTTTAAGGTGGAGAAAGAGATAAGAGAGTGTTAGCCTGTAACATTTTAAAATTATGTTAAAGAGATAGTCACGATAGAGGCCGGAAGACATTGGAAAGTCATCTTTAAAGTGCTGAAAGAAAAAAACTATCAACCCAGAATGCCATATGCAGCATAAATATCTTTTTGTTTTCCTGTTGTGTTTACTTTTTTAAAAAAATTTATTTTATTTTTGACTGTGCTGGGTCTTTGTTGCTGCGCGCGGGCTTTCTCTAGTTGCAGCGAGCGGGGGATACTCTTCATTGTGATGTGCAGGCATCTCATTGCGGTGGCTTCTCTTGTTGTGGAGCACGGGCTCTAGGCACGCAGGCTTCAGTAGTTGTGGCATGCAGGCTCAGTAGTTGTGGCTCACGGGCTGTAGAGCACAGGCTCAGTAGTTGTGGTACACGGGCTTAGTTGCTCTGCGGCATGTGGGATCTTCCCGGACCAGGGCTCGAACCTGTGTCCCCTGCATTGGCAGGTGGATTATTAACCACTGTGCCACCAGGGAGGCCCTTTTGTTTTTGTTTTTTGGGGTTTTTTTGATGGAACAATGCTTTACTTCAGATGAATATCTTTTAAGGCTAAAGACAAAAATGAGAGTGTGGGAATTCCCTGGATGTCCAGTTGTTAGGACTTGACGATTTCACTGCTGGGCTTGGGTTTGATCCTTGGTCGGAGAACTAAAATCCTGCAGGCTGTGCGTCGGGGCCAAAAAAAACCCAAACCAAACAAAAACAAAAACAAAAAACTAAGAGAGTTTATTGTCAGCCAACTGCACCACAAGGAAATTCTTCAGGCTGAAGGGCAGTACTACCAGACAGAAAGTCGAGTCTTTAGGTGAATGGAGAACACTGGGGATGGTGACTGTGAATAAATATAAAAGGCTATCTTTTTCCCTCAGTTTCTTTAAAACACATTTAACTGTTTGAAGCAAAGGAATTTTGCAATTGTATAGTTTTTTTTAATTGCTCCTGTCCTTTGTGTTATGTAATATATATGACTAAGAATTATACAGTTGCAAAGTTCTTATATTTTACATGAGGTGGTATAATATTTACTCTAGGTAGACTCTGGAAAGTTAAGGATATATGTCATAATGCCTAGAGTAGTGGTTCTTAAAGTGTGGTACAAAGACTTTGGGGGTCCCCAAACACATTCAGGAGGTCTTCAAGGTCCTCCTTTTCCCAACTACGTATGTTTGTAAGGTGTATTTTCTTCATATATGCCAACCCAAACAACACATCCCAGCAGATTGAATACAGAAGTAGATTTGAGCATTCATCTGTCTTTTATTAAGCCAGCCGTTAAAGAGTTGCAAAAATGTAAAACATTGCCTCTCTTCTCAGTATATTTTTGAAAATAAATTTTTCATAAAAACATGTTGTTTATGCAAACATGTAATGGTTTTCATGTTTATTTTACTTAAAAATAAATAAAATTTTTAGTTTAATTTTATCTATCTATATCTCCCACATAAAAGGCCCCTCTCTGGGGGGGTCTTCAATACTTTTTAGGAGTGTAAAGGGGGCCTGAAACCAAAACACTTGAAAATAGCTGCTGTAGAACAAACACTCAAAAATAATGCAATGAGAAGCACTATTCACAATAGCCAAAGAGTGAAAACAACGCAAATGTCCATCAACAGAAGAATGGATAAACAAAACGTGGTATATACATCCAGTGGAATATTACTCAGGCTTAAAAATGAAGTACTGATACATGCTACAATGTGGATGAACCTCTAAAACATTCTGTTAAATGTTAAACTGAAAGAAGCTAAACCAAAAGGCCACATGTTGTGTGATTCCATTTATATACAATGTCCAGAATAGGTACATCCATAGAGGTAGTATAGATTGGCAGTAGCCAGGCACTGAGAGAGGGGGGAATAGGTAGTGACTGCTTAATGAGTATGGAGTTTTATTTTGGGATGATGGAAATGTTTTAGAAGTAGACAGAGGTGATGGTTGCACACCATTGTGAATGTACTAAATGCCACCAAATTGAACATTTTATTTTATTTTATTTTATTTTAAATTTTTGTGGTAAGCGGGCCTCTCACTGTTGTGGCCTATCCCGTTGAGGAGCACAGGCTCCGGACGCGCAGGCTCAGCGGCCATGGCTCACGGGCCCAGCCGCTCCACGGCATGTGGGATCTTCCCGGACCGGGGCACAAACCCGCGTCCCCTGCATCGGCAGGCGGACTCTCAACCACTGCGCCACCAGGGAAGCCCCAAATTGAACATTTTAAAAAACAGTTAATTTTGTTATGTAAATTTTACCTAAAAAAAAAGGACAAAGTATAGTTAAAAAGCCAATAGAGAAGTTAAAATGGAAAAAGAAGATAGGAAAGGAGGAATAGAGGAACAAATAGAGACAGAGAGAAAACAAATAGAATGGTAGACCTAAATCCAACCTTATCAAGCATTATATCATCGAGACTTCTCTGGTGGCACAGTGGTTAAGACTCTGCGCTCCCAATGCAGGGGGCCCAGTTTTGATCCCTGGTCAGGGAACTAGATCCCACATGCGTGCTGCAACTAAGAGTTTGCATGCCACAACTAATGAGGCTGCCTGCCACAACTAAGACCCAGTGCAACCAAAAAAAAAAAATCACATCATCCCATGACCTAGCAATTAGGAAGCCCCAAATTGAACATTTTAAAAAACAGTTAATTTTGTTATGTAAATTTTACCTAAAAAAAAAGGACAAAGTATAGTTAAAAAGCCAATAGAGAAGTTAAAATGGAAAAAGAAGATAGGAAAGGAGGAATAGAGGAACAAATAGAGGAATAGAGACAGAGAGAAAACATATAGAATGGTAGACCTAAATCCAACCTTATCAAGCATTATATCATCGAGACTTCTCTGGTGGCACAGTGGTTAAGACTCTGCGCTCCCAATGCAGGGGGCCCAGTTTTGATCCCTGGTCAGGGAACTAGATCCCACATGCGTGCTGCAACTAAGAGTTTGCATGCCACAACTAATGAGGCTGCCTGCCACAACTAAGACCCAGTGCAACCAAAAAAAAAAAATCACATCATCCCATGACCTAGCAATTCCTCTTCTAGATATTTAACCAAACGAAATGAAAACATGCATTTTCAAAAAGACTTGTACATGGATGTTCATAACAACTTTACTTGGATTAGCCAAGAACTTGAAACCGTCCAGGTGTCCATCAACAGGAGAATTGTGGTATGGTCACGTGATGAAATACAACTTAGCACAGTAAAAGAACAAACTACTGATATATGCAACATGGATAAATCTCAAAAACATGCTGAAGGAAAGAAGCCTTCCACAGGGCTTCCCTGGTGGAGCGGTGGTTAAGAATCCGCCTGCTTGGGCTTCCCTGGTGGCGCAGTGGTTGAGAGTCTGCCTGCCGATGCAGGGGACATGGGTTTGTGCCCTGGTCCGGGAAGATCCCACATGCCGCGGAGCGGCTGGGTCCGTGAGCCATGGCCACTGAGCCTGTGCATCCGGAGCCTGTGCTCCGCAGCGGGAGAGGCCACAACGGTGAGAGGCCCGCATACCGCAAAAAATAAATAAATAAATAAATAAAGAATCCGCCTGCTAAGGCGGGGGACACGGGTTCGAGCTCTGGTCCGGGAAGATCCCACATGCTGCGGAGCAACTAAGCCCGTGCGCCATAACTCCTGAGCCTGTGCTCTAGAGCCCGTGAGCCACAAGTACTGAGCCCTCGTGCCACAACTACTGAAGCCTGCGTGCCTAGAGCCCATGCTCCGCAACAAGAGAAGCCACCGCAATGAGAAGCCCGTGCACCACAACGAAGAGTAGCCCCTGCTCGCTGCAACTAGAGAAAGCCCGCGTGCAGCAATGAAGACCCAAAGCAGCCAAAAATAAATAAAATAAATAAAAATAAACTAAATTAGATCAAGATATTTAAAAAAGAGAAAAAAAAAAGACGACTTCCACAGAATACGTACTTCATGATTCCATTTCTACAAAGTTTTAGAACAGGGAAAATAATTTTTTAACCTGATTTTTTTTTTTTTTTTTGGTGGCTATGAGGCTTGTGGGATCTTAGTTCCCTGACCAGGGTTGGAACCCGGCCCCTGGCAGTGAACGCACGGAGTCCTGACCACTGGGCCACCAGGGAATTCCCTAATCTGATTTTTAAAAAAGTGGTTGCCTCTGAGGGTAGGGCAGACATAGACTTAGGAAGGACTTGAGGGAACTTTCTGGCATGCTGGAAATGTTCTTTCCTCATAGGAGATGGTTTACGCTATTGTATGCATTTGTCAGAATTCATGTCAAAACATTTCCCAGTATGTAATTTTTCCAGTTTTTTTTAATGTGGTTAAAAAACACATAAAAATTACCATCTCAACCATTTTTACATGTATGGTTCAGTGGTATTAAGTACATTCATGTTGTGCAACCATCACCACCATCCATATTCAAAACTCCTCCTCTTACAAAACTGAAACTCTGTACCTGTTAAACAATAATTCCCTGTTCCCCCATTTTCTCCAGCCCCTGGCAACCACCATTCTATTTTCCATCTCTATGATTTTGGCTACTCTAAGTAGCACATGTAAGTAGAATCATACAGTATTTGTCTTTTTGTGATTGGTTGATTTCACTTAACATAACGTCCTCAAGATTCATCCACACTGTAGCATAATGTCCTCAAGGTTCACCCACGTTGTAGCATATGTCAGAATTTCCTTCCTTTTAAGGGCTGAGTAATATTACGTTGTACGTATAGACCACATTTTGCTTCTCCATTCATCTGTTGATGGATGCTTGGGTTGCTTCCACATTTTAATTATTGTGAATAATGCTGCTATGAACACGGGCATACAAATATCTCTTTGTGACCCTGTTTTCACTTCTTTTGGGTATATACCCAGAAGTGGAATTGCTGAATCATAAGGTAGTTCTATTTTTAATTTTTTGAGGAATGGCCATACTGTTCTCCACAGTATGGCTGTACCATTTTACATTCCCACCAAGGGTCCCCATATCCTTGTCAATACTTGTTATTTTCTGTTTTTCTGATAGTAGCCATCCTAGTGGGTGTGAGGTGTTATCACAGTATTTTTTTTAACATGGAGCATTTCACAGAATTTGCATGTTGTCCTTGGGCAGTGGCTGTGCTAATTTTCTCTGTTTCATCCCAGTTTTAGTATATGTGCTGCCAAAGATATATTTTACAAACAACAACAACTTCTAAACATGCAAGAAGAGTTGAACTATTTTTGTTAACAAGAGTAAGGGTGGAAAATGCTAGGAAAAAAAAACCAAACCCTAAACAAATAGAGTCTAGTTGATGATATGCATACTGAAATATTTAGGAGTGAAATGTCCTGGTATTTGTACCTTACTTAGAAATGCACCAAAAATTGGATGGATTGGATTGATGGATGGGATGGATGTGTGATAAGGTGATAAGGCAAATATAGGAAAATGTTAACAATTGTAGAATCTAAGTGGTGTGTATATGAGTGCTTACTGTAAAATGCTTTCAACTTTTGTTTATGTTTGAAATTTTTGTGATAAATCTTTTTTGGGGGATGAAATTTTCTTTGTCTTGGAGAAGTTTTGCTCTGAAGGACTGAGATTCCTTTAGTGAATGTGGGACGCGAAGGGCTGAAAGGACCCCCTTCAGTAATTCCGAGCCCTCAAGGGGAAACCGTGTAGAACCAACTGGCGTGGAATTCGGACCCTTCAGGTATATATGTGTTTTGGGGTGGGAGGGGGAGAGAGTAAAAGGATCAAGGGGACCAGGTATGAAGAGTGGGAAAGAGGGAAGGTAATTAGAATCCACCTTTGAATTTCCATATGGACAAGGAGATTACAAATATTACTGGTTTTCCTATTGTTTTAGGCACTTAAAGCTATAGAGAGTCACGATAGCAATGTGAGCTAGCGGAAGTCCGCTGGCCGATTGGGCAGGATTTCCAAATGACATGATAGCACCAGGGCTTACAGTTTGGTTCTCAGGATTGCAAATCCAGAAACTAAAATATCTGGGTAGTTCCCTGGTGGCCTAGTGGTTAGGATTCCAGGCTTTCACTGTGGAGGCCCGGGTTCAATCCCTGGTATCATGCTGGCCCACTTCACAGGCGATTACTACACAAGCCAGAACGAGGAGACATGGAACTGCCAAGTGGATCAGACACTTGAGGCAGATGGCCATTGCATTCTGTCTCCCATGGGAATGAGAACAAGTGTCTTAGAAGCGTCCTTGGTGAGCAGAACAAGGTAGCCAGGGGAGTAAGTAGGATGATGGCTTAGTGGCTGACATCACTGACCTCGGGTGGCCAGATGCATGCCTGCAAATCCAACTGGAATGTTCACCTGGGCCAAACTTAGCATATACCATCCCCTGGACAGAGCTGGAGACACGCTCTTGCATTCTTTTTTTCATTAGTTTTTTTTTTTTTTTAATGTGGACCATATTTAAAGTCTTTATTGAATTTGTTACAATACTGCATCTTTTTTATGTTTTTGGTTTTTTGGCTGCGAGGCATGTGGGATCTTAGCTCCCTGACCAGAGGTCAAACCCACACTCTCTGCATTGGAAGGTGAAGTTTTAACCACTGGACCACCAGGGAGGTCCCAACTCTTGTGTTCTTGACCCTTGGTCTTCTCCTTTCTAGACCTTATGCTTCTAGACGTCATGCATCTTCTATTAACAGATCTTTTCTTCATATGACACAATGGATTAGGTTGTGACATCTCAAGTCAATTATCCCATGACTATTTTCCATGACTTTTTAAAAAATTTATATTTATTTATTTTTG
>NW_020175393.1:10640093-10684298 GCF_003031525.2 Neophocaena asiaeorientalis asiaeorientalis
TTTTTTTTTTTTTTTAATGTGGACCATATTTAAAGTCTTTATTGAATTTGTTACAATACTGCATCTTTTTTATGTTTTTGGTTTTTTGGCTGCGAGGCATGTGGGATCTTAGCTCCCTGACCAGAGGTCAAACCCACACTCTCTGCATTGGAAGGTGAAGTTTTAACCACTGGACCACCAGGGAGGTCCCAACTCTTGTGTTCTTGACCCTTGGTCTTCTCCTTTCTAGACCTTATGCTTCTAGACGTCATGCATCTTCTGTTAACAGATCTTTTCTTCATATGACACAATGGATTAGGTTGTGACATCTCAAGTCAATTATCCCATGACTATTTTCCATGACTTTTTAAAAAATTTATATTTATTTATTTATTTATTTTTGGCTGCGTTGGGTCTTTGTTGCTGCGTGCAGGCTTTCTCTAGTTGCAGCGAGCTGGGACTACTCTTCGTTGCGGTGCGCAGGCTTCTCATTGTGATGGCTTTTCTTGTTGCGGAGCACAGGCTCTAGGCATGCGGGCTTCAGTAGTTGTGGCACATGGGCTCAGTAGTTGTGGTGCACAGGCTTAGTTGCTCCGTGGCATGTGGGATCTTCCCAGACCAGGGCTCGAACCCGTGTCCCCTGCATTGGCAGGCGGATTCTTAACCACTGCGCCACCAGGGAAGTCTTTCCATGACTTCTTAACCACACCTTTGCATGCCACCTGTAGCAATAGTCAGAGGTACATAAAATAACCTGTGGTTGGGGGGCAGGAGGTGCTAAGAAAGTAGAAAAGGTGATGGTAGAGATAAATAACCTGTTAAGTACCCCAGACTATTTAAGTCAGACCCTTTTCAGGGTTTCTGATCTCTATGGGTTCTGTTTGGATTTTAATCCTATGAGTTTTTCATGCCTCTCACTTACCCTTCCCAGCTGATACATGGAACCGTTTTCTTTTTAAAGAATGATTCCTCCTCCTTCCCCTTCATTTTATTTTTTAATTTTTAAAATAAATATATTTATTGATTTGGCTGCATTGGGTCTTTGTTGCTGCGCGCAGGCTTTTCTCTAGTTGCGTCAAGCGGGGGCTACTCTTTGTTGCGGTGCGCGTGCTTCTCATTGCGGTGGCTTCTCTTCTTGCAGGCATATGGGTTTCAGGAGTTGTGGCACGTGGGCTCAACAGTTGTGACTCACGGGCTCTAGAGCGCAGGCTCAGTAGTTGTGGTGCACGGGCTTAGTTGCTCTGCGGCATGTGGGATCTTCCCGGACCAGGGCTCGAACCAGTGTCTCCTGCATTGGCAGGCAGATTCTTAACCACTGTGCCACCAGGGAAGTCCTGGAACCATTTTTGATACCTTGGAGAGTGGCATTTTTCTGTGCACTCTGTTCCTACAAGTGCATTTTTGGTTTCAGCTAAAGCAAGACTCTACTTACCACTAATGTTGAATCTGATGGGATCTTCTCTCATCATCTCAGCTGCAGCCCCTAGCAGAGCATTCTTTACCTGATTGGCAGGTAGAAAAGTGTACAACATCACTACCTTGGCTAACCGAGGTATTGTAGGTGTTTGTCAAAACTCATGTCAAAACATTTCATGGTGAACGGAAACAGACTCACAGACGTAGAAAACAGACTTGTGGTTGCCAAGGGGGAGAGGAGTGGGGGAGGGATAGATTGGGAGTTTGGGATTAGCAGATGCAAACTAGTATACGTAGAATGGATAAACAACAAGGTCCTATTGTATAGCACAGGGAACTATATTCAGTATCCTGTAATAAACCATAATGGAAAAGAATATGAAAAAGCGTATATATATGTATAATTGAATCACCTTGCTGTATAGCAGAAATTAACACAACATTGTAAATCAACTATACTTCAATTAAAAACATTTTATGGTGTATAATTTTAAAAAAACTAAAGCAATATTGAATCTAGTTGATGATACGCATGCTGAACTGGTTAGGGCTAAAGCGTTCTGATATTTGCAACTGGCTGTGAAATGCATCAGAAATAGGATGAATTGAGAGGTATTCATTTTAGACAGTGGGGAAGAGGACTCAAAACTTGCAGGCCATGTATAACAGAGCACCATCATTTAGATACTGATTTTTTTTTAAAAGTAGTATTTATTAACATTTTTCTAATTTCAGAAGAAGAGCATGTGTATTGTAAAAAGGCTGAAGATTAAGTAGTTTCATTTAAGCGTGGTTGTGAGTGATAGGGTTGTGTCATGGGCCTGAGATGATTTGGTGCTGTGAGGGGAGGGAAGGGCAGGTAAGACATATGGAGAGTGTGTCAAGGAGCCCAGCCCTGTGGCTCGGCAGTGCGCTTGACTAGCCAACAGTGCTCCCTGGGGGAAGTGTCTGGGTAGCTTTCCCAGGGGCTGCACAATTAAGAATCCATTCTCAAGCCAGTCATCTGTTGATGGGCACTTGGGTTGCTTCCATGTCTTGGCTATTGTAAATACTGCTGCTATGAACATTGGGGTGCATGTATCTTTTTGAATTAGAGTTTTTGTCTTTTAGAAGATGTGGTATGTAGACAATGGAATATTTATTACTCAGCCATAAAAAAGAATGAAACATTGCCATTTGCAGCAACATGGGTGGACCTAGAGAATATACTTGGTGAAGTAAGTCAGATAGAGAAAGACAAGTATTATATGATACCACTTATATGTGGAATCCAAAAAATAATACAAATTAGTCTATATACAAAACAGAAACAAACAAACAAAAAAAACAGAAACAGATTCACAGATATAGAAAACAAACTTATGGTTACCAAAGGGTAAAGGGGGGGAGGGATAAATTAGGAGTATGGGATTAACAAACTTATACCTAAAATATCTAAAGCAACAAGGATTTACTGTATAGCACAGGGAACTCTATTCAATATCTTATAATAATCTATAATGGAAAATAATCTGAAAAAATATATGTATAACTGAAGCACTTTGCTGTATACCTGAAACTAACACAATATTGTAAGTCAATTATACTTCAATTAAAAAGAGAAAGAATCCATTCTCCTATCAGAGTTGACCAAGGGCAGTGGTTCCTGTGGAGTGTTTTTTCCTTCCTTGAGAGTGTCTGGACTAAAGAAATTCTGTATGTAATGCTATGAAAACATCTCCAAAAGTGAAAAGAATAGTGTGATTGTATGCTACTGCTGTGTACAAAGGATGGAAAAAACCCACACATCCATATTTGCTTGTAGTGCTCTGGAAGGGATATACGTAAGGAAGAACAGTGGTTTCTGCCAGGAGTGGATGGAGGTGGGGTCTGTCCCAACCAGGGATGCAGTGGGAGGGAGGCTTTCCTTGTATACTTTTTTAGAGTTTTTGATTTTGCAAGCTATATAAATGCATTTCCTATTGAAAAATGAGTAAATAAAATGTAAAAAGAGAGGATATAGGATAACATGAGACAATGCTCTCCAGTGCCTTGGAACACATCAAAATGGGAAATGTTAAGGCTTTGGCATTCCCTGATGAATCAGAATTTCAGTTACAAAGGCCAGCGCTACACCGTGAGCTACACCGTGAGCTACACCGTGAGCATCAGGGACTCTGTGTCTTACGAAGTATTGTGCATATGGCTCTGCCATCAAGGTGCATTATTTTGATATTGGTTTTACTTCTCTTTGCTTTTTTATTTATTTTTATTCTTTTATTTTGGCCACGCCACATGGCTTGCAGCATCTCAGTTCCCCGACCAGGGATTGAACAGAGGCCTTGGCAGTGAAAGCACTGAGTCCTAGACACTAGATCACCAGGAAACTCCCCTCTTTGCTTTGTTTTGTATTTTGTGCGTGTATTCTACAGGTAAGTTTGTCATCACCCCCTTACCCTTTCGCAAAGGTATATGGGCAGACCCCTGCCTATATGTGCGATTTGGAGATGCAGAAGTGTGTTGGCTTCTAGAACACATGCTGCAAAGGCCGGCATCGTCTGATGGCTGTGCCTCCTGGGAATCAAATCAGCTCACTCGCGAGAGCATCAGAATTCCCTGCGGCTTCCTTCTTTCTTGTCGTTTGGGCTTTTAGGGATGGAGATAGTCACTCTGGCTTTGGTCTAGAGACATATGAGAAGCCCTTTCCGCAATAAGTATTTAATAAATTAACACAGATTACCATTATCCCTTCCTGAAATGGGGCCACTGTCTGTCTGTAAGGATGTCTGGAGAGTGGAAAAGTAAACACAGAATTAGGAATCCCAACATTAATGCAATTTGCACTTGCTGTCAGCTTACTGCCCTCGTCTTTGAGATGCCATTAAAAATGTATGCAGGATGTGAGTGAGATAAAACATATCAAAATTCAAGCTGATTCCAATTCACACTGACACTCCATTTCTCTGGTCCTCTGGCTTCCAGCGGCTTTAGCCATCTGGGACACAGGCCGGAGCCTGAGAGTGAGGGAAGAGAGCCTCTGAGCAGTGAAGGTGCTGCCATAAAGCTCAAAAGGCTCAATTCAAAGGAGGGTCTTTGCCACACTCCCTTGGTCTGTGGAATCAGTAACTTATTTTATATTAACAATGGTAGCTCTCCCTTACTGGGCATTTACTGTATGCCAGGTAACATGCTTTCTGTGTAGTAACTTATTTAATCCTCATAACAACCCAGCGAAATAAGTAACTATTAGTATTCCCATTTTACAGATGAAGAAACTGAGAGAGGTTAAGTGACTTGGTTAAGGTCACACAGACAGTGAGTGGTAGAGCAGGAATTTGAACCCACGCAACCAGGCTCCAGGGCCTAGCTTATTAACCACCTCTACTCACCTCCCATCTGAGTGTGTGTGTGTGTTTAGCACATATAATTCTACAAAGCTCTGATATTTGGATTTGGTTTTCTAATTCTCTGCAGACTAGGGAGTGGGGCCACTAGAAGCAAGCACATGCATAACCTCAGGAGGCAGACTCGTGGGCTGGTGGTGACTGAGGAACAGAGAACCAGTAACCTCAAGCGGTCTGGTCCTTACTAGCAGTCAGTCCTGCACATTTCAGCTGTCCTTGCAGGAACCACCAGACACAATAGAGTAGCATGATTCAATTTATAAAGATGACTGTGGCAGACACTCTAAGCTGTCCCTGCTATTCAACTTCCCCTTCTCTGTCTTAGTAATAGAACCCTCAGCTTTTCCATGGACCATGCTGCTGGGTCTTATACTGCTAGGTGTGGCCGTGTAGCCCTTGGGCCAGGAGCAGAAGTGAGATGTACCAGGTCATAGAAGCTCTGCACTTCTGCCTTTCCTCTCCGTGGGCTGGGATGCGGTCTCAGGGGACAGGGAAACACCCAGGGATTATAGCAAAAGATGTAAAGAGCTTGGGTCTCCAACTCTGTGGAGTCACCGCGGGTACCCTGGACTGTTCATTGCTGCATTGTTACATGCGAGAGAAACTAGCTCTCTTGTTGAAGCTGTTTTAAATCTCTCTTAGAGCAGCCAAACTCACAAGCCGATGGATACACCCAGGGCATCAGGGAAAGGTTACGTTAACGTTTGCTGTATTTTGTTAACAATCAAGGAAATATTCAAAGCATTTTAGAAAGTGTTACGATAACAAGTTTTGAGGCCTAATGGGAGCAACTTTAATTATTTGGAAACATCCCCAGAAACTTTCGAAATGCTGGCAAAAAAAGAGCATACTCTACTTGGTTGATGTGATAAGCAGAATATGTAAATTCAGTTCAGTTCCACAGATATTTATGGAACAGCTACTTCGTGCCAGGCAAGGCCAATAGAGTCCTTGTCTTCAGGGAGCTGACAGTCAGGGTTGGGGGTTGGGGGGTGCAGGAACACAGACAGATGAGCACATGGATATAAAAAGCGATCAACGCTGGTGGGCACACACCCCGTCCTGAGTTGGGACATCAAAGAAGACTCTTATTCGGAAGCTTTGCTGGCCGCTGTTCCACCTCTTGGCAGGGTTAGGTTTTCCTTAAAGAGACAAGTACTTGTGTTTTATGGAAGTTAGGGCGGAAAAGCTCATCCAGAGGCCTTGAGAAATGTGACCCATGAAACTGACACCTTGAGTTTCCCCCTTTCTTCTTTCCTTCTTCCAAGCTCCCCTCATCCATGGGACAGATTCCAGCAAACTTTTAAATTCTACTTTATTATTATTTATTAAAGTATAGTTGATTTACAGTGTTTCAGGTGTGCAAGAGTGATTCAGTTATATATGTACATATATCTATCCTTTTTCAGATTCTTTTCCATTATAGGTTATCACAAGATATTGAATATAGTTCCCTGTGCTATACGGTAGGTCCTTGTTTATTTTATATATAGTAGTGTGTATCTGTTAATCCCAAATTCCTAATTTATCCCTCCCAGATTCTAGCAAACTTTAGGGTGTTATGGTGCCCTCTTGGGATGCGGGTTAAAAGATACTCCCTAGGATATACCTTCCAGGAATCAGAAGGGTCTTCAGCCGAGTATCTTTTCTTTCATCTTTAAATAGTGGTAAAAGTGGAAGGAGCAGCCAGGAGCCTGAGGAATTAAAACAGTGTCCACGGAAGCATGGTCAGCGCTCGTTCTCTTTCTCTCTCTCTCTCTCTCTCTCTCTCCTTCTTGTCCTCAATGACAGGCTGATAGGCTGATAGACGATGGACCAATTATCTCAGTCTGGCTGTCAGTTCTGTGGGTGATGATATTACCCCTCCCCGAGCAGGGGACTTTGGGGATGATAAATTAAAGGTATTGGAAGGCACTTGGCAGACTGAAAGTCAGTAATTAATGACTTCAGAGCAGTCTTGCAGAAATATTGATGCCTGAGAGACACTTGATGTTTTCTTTTCCCCAGACAGTATTAACTCCGGAAAAGAGTCTAGATTATGATAGTTAGGGCAGAGGGGTGAGTTGCAGAACACAGAGGAGAAGCAAGGAAACTCGGAGTAGGGCGGTCATGAGAACTGTCTTTCCCTGAATGGTGGTTCAAGGTTGGCTTCCTTGGGGTCTCACTCCAAACTTTTTGCTGACCTTTCCAGTCCCCAAAGTTAAGACCTGGGCCTGATTTTAGCTGAGCCCTAAGTCAAAGCCAAAATCCAGCAGTTTACGCTCATGAAATGAAAAAAAATTGCCTATAATTTTATTTTAAGGAAAATTGTTTTCTTTCACACACACACGTACATATACATACATAGACATGTATAAATGTATATACACACATCTGTAGACACATATATATATGTCAGTATTTTAATTTAACTTTTAACAAAGATTGATCTCATTTGTTTTTCATGCAAAACTTTGTGACCAGATTTTTTAGGGAATTCCCTCCCTGGCAGACCAGTGGTTAGGACTCAGCACTTTCACTGCCAAGGGCCTGGATTTGATCCCTGGTCGGGGAACTAGGATCCTGCAAGCCAAGTGGCGTGGCCAAACCGTCCCCCGCAAAAAACAAACAAGACCAGATTTTTTAAAAAGCTACTAAAAATGGAATAAATAAAATACCTAAGCAAAAAGCCCTTGAATTTTGCTGAAATGGAATTTCAATTATAAATGAGAAGGCTTTGATTTATCCTGGATGAGTTAATATTGTCCTCTTTGATATAATAGATAAATATACGGAGCGGTAACTGTTTGGCATGCTGCACTAAGTACTTGAATTTCAATCTAATTTCTCCCAGAAAAAAAAAAAAAATTGCTTCCTGATGTTCTTAGGAGAGAGAATGAAATCCATTGTATAGCCTTAGCAAGCCCTGTGTCCTGAGCCCTGCCTCTCTCTGCTTCATTCTCTGTTGTTTTACCTGATTTCATTGTCTTCACTGCACTTATTTCTCTCTCTCATTCTCGTATCGCTCTGCTGTTTAAAACAGTCATGGGAGGGAATTCCCTGGTGGTCCGGTGGTTAGGACTTGGCGTTTTCACTGCCGTGGTCAGGGAACTAAGATCCCACAAGCCAGGCGGTGTGGCCAAAATTTAAAAACAAACAAACCAATAACAAAAAATACATATATATATAATATATATAGACATATACACACACACACACGCACAAACACATATATACATATATATAAAGGTCATTGACGATACAGACCATAAACTAGTGGTTAGCAGTGGGGAGGTGGGGAGGCAATATAGGGGTGGGGCAGTGGAAGGTACAAACTCTTGGGTATAAGATAGGCTCAAGGATGCACTATACAGCACAGAGAATATAGCCAGTATTTTGTAGTAACTATAAAGTAATCTTTAAAAATTGTGTAAAAAATTAAAAAAAATTTAAAAGTCACTGAAGTATAACATAGGTGCAGAAAGGTGCACTTAGGTGAACTGCTAGATGGATTTTCCAGTGGTCATGGACTTTAAAAACATTTATTTTTATTGTAAAATATACATTACATAACATCTACCATTTTAACCATTCTCAAGTACAGTTACATTGTTGTGCAACCATCACCACCATCTGTCTCCAGAACTTTGTCACCATCCCATGCTGAAACTCTATACCCATTAAAGAACAGCACCCCATCCCCTGACCCCCAGCCCCCATTACCACCATTCTACTTTCTTTCTCTATAAACTTGACCATTCCAGGGACCTCCTATATGTCCGTGGACTTTCAATATGAAGTGGACTGGCTGTGGCCTTGAGACCAGACACCATCTGTCTCCCATTTCTTTTCATTTGGTGTAAGTTTATTAATGTCCACCTGTGTGATGACAGTCCCCAGCCAGCAATGGTGCCTCGAAGACTGTTCTCATGGATTTTTCTCTGATTTTCTGTCGTCACCATGAGAAACTGCTATGCAGCTGATGTCTCAGTGTCAGATCACGGCCTCCGTGTAATAGGAGCTGCCAACTTCACAGTTAATTTCCCTTGCCCGCCTCAGTAATAAGTGGATTTCGTTACGTGCTCGTCGGTGATACGAACGCCATCTTTTAGAATAAATCTAAGTCACGTTTGAAGGATGCTGCCTTCCAATAATGATGATTTCTGAATGTTTCTTCCTCTGCTCTGAAAGACTTGCGTTCTGAATCTGAGGGCTTTGTATCCAAGAGTGTCTGTTTAAAAGAAAAATGTGTTAAGTATGCAGCTCTACCTCTTTCCTGCCCTGACCCCTTCCCTAAATCCGAATCCTGTTTAGCTGAGGAAGGAACATCTGGAACTCTTCAAGGCCTGTTGCATCCGGGAGAAAGGCACATCTGGTTTAGAACATTTCTGGAAAACAAAAAAGCAGGATAGGAATTTGAAAAGATGGAAGTGTGATGAGAGGACATGTCCATTCCTTACTTCAGAGCACGAACATCACGAGCATGTTGCTTTGGAGGAAGTGGGCAGTCCTGCAGCCAAGGCCTTGCTCTTTCCAAAGCCCCATAGAGTGAACCAGTGAGCGATACAGGTGTCAGAAAAGTGGACCACAGTTTGTTATAGGCGTTGGAGATGACTGGAGAGGAAGATGTTTTTCCCTTCACTTGTGCGGTAACAAGGACCAGCAGCCTCCTAACCCCATGGCTGTTTTGGTGGAACTCTCGAGGATGGACGTGAAATTCACTGGATGAAATGACCATTCTCAATTCATCAGACCCTCCCTGTGCTTGAATTACACATCCACACCCTGTACCATGGGACTTTGTATTATCCCCCGCTGGTGTGGATGGAGTACATGTCCCCACTTCAATGGTTTTGAGTTTTCTCATGTATTATAATTTGCTTTGGCCAACAGAATATGGGTGGAAGGGATGGTGTGCCAATTCACTCAACCCCTCTTGTGCTTATGCCATTTGACATGAGAAGAACATGCCTTGGGGATGTTCAGCAGGATGCCTCCTGCTGATTTCAGGAGAATGAGACAAATCCTTGTGGAGTGAAGCTGAATCTAAGGGACACCCTGGAGCCAGGCTGACCTGAACCTGAAGTAGATTGATCTTAGCTGACTTCTAGATCCATGGGTGATAAGAATGTATGCTTGTTGTAGGTCACTGAGTTTGGGGGAAGTTTGTTACGGAGCATTATTGGGGCAATAGCTGACTCATACAAAGACCAAAATCAGAAGCAGAGAGAAAAAGGGTAAGTGAAGTAGGTGGCTGACGTATGAGTAAGGAAGGAAGTGGTGGTGGGATCTGAGGATAGAGCAAGTGGGGAAAGGCCTCCAAGAAGAAGAATGAGGTGGATGAGAGGAAAGGAATACTGCAGCTGCAGCTCCCTCAGACGGGTGGTGGGAAAGGAGCAGTGCGTGCACGTGCGCTCACACACACACACACACCCTATGCCTCTGGTGAGCGCTGGGCCTTTCTGCTGTCTTTGTTCAGTGTTGCCAATGTCTGAGAGGTTTCCAGGGAGTATAAGTTTGATTCCTAACAGGGTCTAGATGTCCAGTTTTGGGGTCTACCTGGGCTTATGGTCACATTGTGTCAATGGAGCAATAAAAGAATCTAAAAAATATGACAATAGTGAATACAACAAAAAAGCAGACTCACAGATACAGAGAACAAACTAGTGGTTTTCAGTGTGCGGGGGCAATACAGGGATGGGGAGTGAGAGGTACAAACTATTGGGTGTAGATAGGCTACAAGGACATAATATACAACACGGGGAATATAACCAATATTTTGTAATAACTGTAAATGGAGTGTAACCTTTAAAAATTGTATAAAAAGTAAAACCAGCAAAAAAAAAAAAAAAGAATAAGAAAAAAATGAGTGCTCTAAGGACAGAACTCTGCTGAGTGTGTCTTGGCTCCATTAGCTGGGATGTTCCCTAACTCTAACCAGTTATTAACACAGGGAACCAGCCCTCCAAAACGCAGATGCCTGGTGTGAGCTGGGTTCTGTAAGGTCTTTTGACCTTGAGGAAGTTAATTAACTTCTCTGGGCTGAGATTTGGAGGTAATGGAAAGAAGAATATTACCCATCCCACAGGACTGTCATGTGAGTAAGCGAGAGTGAAAATCTGACACAATGCCTGGCGCAGGGTAAGCCCTCCATAAATCAATACCAGTAACCGTACTGCCATTTTGAAAGGAGAACGGATATCTGGTGTTGAGTAAGAAATGGACATATGTTATTTTCCTTGAGCCCAGATATTTAGTAAAGGTAGGAGTCCCACCAAATGGACTATGATACCTGACCAAGCCCTGGACTCTCCCTGGCAATCCTCTAAGCAGAAAGCAACCCTCCCACCTTTGGTTACCTTGGTCCTCATACCACGTCAGCCCATCTCCCAGCTTTTGTTTTCATTTTTTCTCTTTTTCTCGGGGAAGTCTGTTTATTCTTACTCTTGTAGGGAAAAAAAGCATGGAGGTGGACCTGAAGGGGAAGAGGGCAAAGCTGAGCAGGACACCCCATCTCACCACCAGCTTGGGCTGTGGCCGTACCATTTTCTAGTTGGCTTTTCCACCATGAGCTAGGTGACCTCTCTGTCACACCTAATGTTTTATAAAATGGATCACATGACCTTTATCACAACATCAGCTGGGGTATTTTTCCTCACACTGGTCTCTGGCACTAACTTTTTTTTTTTTTTTTAAGATTTTTCTCTTCTAAATTCTTTTTAAAAAATATTTATTTTCTTTATTTTCATCTTTATTTTGTTTTTGGCTGTGTCGGGTCTTAGTTGCAGCACGCGGTCTCTTTGTTGGCGCGCGCGGGCTTCTCTCTAGTTGTGGCGTGCAGGTTTTCTCTCTCTACTTGTGGCACGTGGGCTCTGTAGTTTGCGGCACGCGGGCTGTCTCGTTGAGGTGTGCAAGCTCAGTAGTTGTGGTACGCGGGCTTAGTTGCCCCGCAGCACGTGGGATCGTAGTTCCCCAACCAGGGATCGATCGAACCTGCGTCCCCTGCCTTGGAAGGTGGATTCTTTACCACTGGACCACCAGGGAAGTCCCTCTGAACACTAACTCGAATTTATTTTCCGAGTTTACTGTGTACATTTGCTCCATTTCTGGCTTGCACCCTCCTTTTCCTGGGGAGAATTTCCTAGATTTGCCTGGCTTCCCTAACCCAGACGTTTTTACATTTTTCTTTGAGTTTGTGTGGCGGAGCCCATCCACCCCAGGAGGAAGTCTTCCCCATTTGCTTCCTAAAGCTGGTGCTTCAGAAGGCTCTTTGTCCCTGGTCCTGGTTCAACACCTGAGTGGGAGTGGGACATGAGGGGGTTTAGCAGCCCTCCTCACAGAGTGCAGTGTGAGCAGGGTAGGGGGGATGACCTGACCCCTTCCCAAAGGCCTCTGGCTCTAAAACAACTTGCAGAAGTGAAAATTGCATCTACTGTTTTCTCTCCTCACCCCTTCCCCAACAGAACAGGCCGGATGCTGTTCAGCTCCTCTTGCATCAGATTTGAGCTGGTACTTCATAGTTAGAGAAATCAGTTATAGAAGGAAATGCTCTTAACAAAAGTGCATACTTACTGGCTTCTTAACGTGTGCGTGTCATGCTAAGCGCTTTACGTTGTGTTTATTCATTAATCCTCTCAATAACCTTATAAGAGCACATACTAAGAATGCTCACAGGGCTTCCCTGGTGGCGCAGTGGTTGAGAGTCCGCCTGCCGAGGCAGGGGACACGGGTTCGTGCCCCGGTTCTTCCCGATCCCACGTGCCGCATAGCGGCTGGGCCTGTGAGCCATGGCCGCTGAGCCTGCGCGTCCGGAGCCTGCGCTCCGCAACGGGAGAGGCCACAGCAACGAGAGGCCCGCGTACTGCAAAAAAAAAAAAGAATGCTCACAGTAGTGAGGGCTCTGCCTCTGAATCTAGAGAGAGCTGGTTTAAACTCCATCTTTGCCAGTTACTAATGGGACTAGTACTTTACCCCTCTGAGTCTGTTTTTCATCATCTGTAAAATGGGGATGATTCTTACAACACTTTACCATTGTAAGAGTTAAATGGGATAATGAATGTAAAGAGATTAGCACATCATAGGCGCTCAACTGCGGAAGGGACTGGGTTTTCCTCACCTTTGAATCCCTGCCCTTAGCACAGTGCCTGGCACATAGGAGGTGCTTGGTAACTGTTTCCTGACCTGAACTGGTGGTGCGGCCCTTTGAGCATTTGGGAGCTGGTGGTGGTAACAGGTTCTGAGGTACTAATGCTCCCTCTCGTCCATCTTTGCCAGGCCCCCTCTGCCTACCACGGAAGGTTTTCAAAGACGGTGGTGTATCAGTAATCCACTCAACACCCGTTTCCCCAGCGCCCGCTTTGTAGGAGGCTTGTGATGCCTCCGCCTGAAGGCATCAGTAGAGAATCTCCCATCACATTTTATTTCCCATGTCCTGGATTACACTGCCCTCTGGTGTGTGTTTATGGGACAGCATGTCAAATGAGGGTTTGTGGTGACTCTTCACCTTGGGGAAGAGAGGCTCCCATACTTGAGCTGTTTGCAGTGCAGCTGGGGGGAGAGGTAATGTTTAAGACCCCCCCCCAATTTAGCTTGAAACTCTTGAGGTTTACCAGACACAAGAGGCTTTTTACCGGTGTCCCTGACTGCCGGCTATCAAACAATGCCATCCTTCTAGGCTCAAAGTTTCTCGCCGCTGTTCCGCTAAGACCCGAAAGGAACAGGAGTAGAGTTTATTTGATATCACTCCCCCTCTGCTGCCTGGTTTCCTCTAATCCCCGGACACCTAGTTCTTACAGCCACCTCACTCTGTGCTCTAAAGGGTCTGGAATCGCAGCAGGCCAAGCAAGAACGACAACGTCCGGACCCTCCCGATTCGGTGCCTGCAACACCCGCGGGGGTCCACCGGCTTCCACCACCTGCCTCACTCTGCTGTCCCTTCTCAGAGCTGAGCCGCCAATCAGTAAACAAGAAGGGGGGTTCCGCAGGGCAGAGGGGTCGGTGGGGCTAAGGTCCAGCTCACCTTGCTCTCACCTTGCCATGGAACCTGCTAGAAGCGTTTGCCTTTTACGATTAGGTTGGATCCTGAAACTGCCGATATGCAACCACTTGTGACCCTCAAAAACAGCAATTTCAAAACAAAAACAAGAACAGAAAAACATCGTACTTAGACACGTAAACCCTACTTGTGCTAGTGGTGGCCGCAGAGTCCCAAGTTCCCCCGGCTCATTCAGACCCAGCTCACGGCACGGAAGTATCCCAGATTGCAGAGCAGCAAGGAGGGCCCTACAGCCCGAAAGAAGTTCAAGTTGATTTCGGGGGCCCGGGATCGGCCCCACTTCCTGCGTCAACCCTCTGTATCCACGCGGGTCCCGCGGGGACCTCCACGTCTTGCTTGGTTTGGGGGGCGCAGCCAAAAGAGGAGACGCCAGTGGGAGACCCTGGAGAAGCCCGTCTTGCCGGATGGCGCTCGCCCTCCAGGCTGTACCAGCAGGCCTTTCCGGGAGCTTCAGGAGGTCTCAGGCTTCTGGACGCATCGAGCACCCCAAACCCTCACCTCTGCTGCCGAACCCGGGCAGTCCAGCTGCGCATGTGGGAGGCTTCCGGGGCTCTGCCGCCCGGAGAACCCCTTAGGTGACTCCCGTGCCCTGCCAGACCTCGACCAGGCGCAGGAAGCATCTAAAACTTGCCCAAGGGATGAATGCATAGTGTCCCGGGAGGCTTTAAATCTGCAGAGTAACGGAAGGTTTACGAGCCCGCAGTACGCAGGACACTTAGGATGAGAGAGAGTTTCGGCCCTGCAATCTACCCGGCTGCCCCACAATCCCCGGACCAACAGGTCTTGATGTTTTGAAACCTGGTGATGCAGGTTAGAGGCCTGGTCTCTTTCTTTTCAGGAGGATGCAAATAGGAGAGGGGCTCAGCTCAGGCCATTTAAATCAACAATCCATCCACCCATTTATACATTCATTAAACAAATGGTTATTGAGTGTCTATATGTGCTAGGCACTGTGCTAGGTGCTTGGTATGTAGCAGGGAACAAAACAGACAAAAACTCTGCCTTCTTGGCATTACAGCATTTTAATAACTACGCTGTTGCCCAGCTAACACTTCTATTAGAAATGTTACCTCTTCTACCATGGGATAATTAAACAGATAAAATGTGGTTTTAAAAAAAACTTTAACAAGAGGAAATCATCAGGATATAATGTGATATTTTAAAAAGCATTCTAGAAAGTTGTATATGTAGTTAAATTCCACTTATGTTAACATATATGTTGGGAATTCCCTGGCGGTCCAGTAGGACTCTGAGCTTTCACTGCCCCAGCCCGGGTTCCAACCCAGGTTGGGGGATTAAGATCCTAAAAGCCACGCGTCGTAGCCAAAAACAAACAAGCAAACAAAAAACCCCAACAAAAACAAAACCAAAAACA
Organism: Neophocaena asiaeorientalis asiaeorientalis; assembly: GCF_003031525.2. NCBI lineage: Eukaryota > Metazoa > Chordata > Mammalia > Artiodactyla > Phocoenidae > Neophocaena > Neophocaena asiaeorientalis. The sequence continues at coordinate 10,655,281 of NW_020175393.1, forward strand.
GAAACACTTATGTGCATAGAAAAAAGGACAGGGAGAAAATAACTCCTAAATATTAGTAGTGGTGTGGTAAGTTGTATTTTCTAAGATGGTTACAACAAGGTCCCCCACCCCCTAGGCTCTTCATACAATGTGACCTGGATTCTCCCAGTGAGAGGTGTAGTCAAAGTTCCCTCTCCTTACATCCATGGCTATGGATGCTTCTGCCTGATTCTCCTGGGATGCTCCTATTTGGGACCCAGATGCCATGCTGTGAAGAAGTACATGGAAAAGCCATGCGTAGGTGATATGGCTAAAGCCCCAGCTGAGGTCCCAGTTTATGGTCAACACAAGTCACCAGACATATGAGTGAGAAAGGTCCAGCCACCTTCTGACTGCAACCACATGACCCCAAATGGAAATAGCCTAGCTTAGCCTAGCCAACCCCCAGAATCAGGAGATAATAATGATTGTTGTTGTTTAAAGCAATTTCGGGGCAATTTCTTATACAGAAATAGATATCCAGAAAAAAGTGTTTTATCTAGATTGTGGGATTATGAGTATTAACAATATTTTTTAATATTTTTCAAGATTTCTACAATGACCACTTTTTTGTAATAATCAGTAAAAAAATTTTCTTATAGTCACTAAAAAGATTATTAAAAATAAAAACACAGTCTGATTTTTTTTTTTTTTTTCACTCCACCAGGGGAGGAATTAGGCCAGAATTTGAATTGAGGGACTTAAACCAGACTTGGAGAAAAGCTTTCCCTGCACGATTGATTACATGCTGGTAAGTATTAGTAAGATAAGTTTAAATTGGTATGATGGAGAGAGTGGTAGATTTGGAATAAGAAAACTTGGAAATGAATCTCAGCTTTCTGGGTGACCTTGAGCAAGCCCTTGCTCAAATTCAGCTTTCTATTTTGAAAAATGCAGCTGGCTGCTTAAGGAAGATAACATCCACCAGGGAGCCTGGCCCAGAAAAGGCGCTCTGAAGTGGCAGGTGATCTTGTCTAATCCAAGCCAATTATAAGCGGGCATCTGCAAGCTCTGTGGAGGGCTTATCCTTCACTGCCACCAGGGGCTACAGTCCCGATAATGAAAATTGCCTGGAGAAGAACCACAACTCTTAAAAAGAAAAGAAAAAAAATCCAGAAACACCAAGCCGCTTTTCCAGCGGTCCTTGCCCACGACGCCCCACCAAGGCTGGAGACTCTAGTTCTAACCCCTTCAAATGACTCCATCACGTGCGGAGGCCCAAAGAGCCCCGGGATACAGAGGGAGGAGGACCGGGAAGCCCAGCCTGGCCGGAGGCGGCGGCCTCGCGTTGCTGGGCAGGTGTCCTGGCAACTCCAGAACGCGCCGCCGCTGGAGGAGCAGGTGGCGGCGGCGTCCCTCTTGCCCTTGGCTCTTGGTTCCTCGGCCTGGCGTTCGACAGTTCGGCTGCCGGTTGGGGTTGGTGCGTTGATGTCGGCTGCATCCTCCTTGGAGGTCTCCGAGCGTAGAGCCAGGCCTCCCCTGGGGAAAGGGGTGGAAGGCCCATCTCGGTGGGCGGGGCGAGAGCCCAGGGGAGCTCGGCGGGCATCCAAACCGGGAAGCGCCCAATCAGGGAATCTGAGGGAGGGAAGCTCTTATTAAGAGGCCAACCCTGCCCGCCTGACTTTCAATGGCCCGTGGAGTTTCTGTTTGTTTTGACTGATGCCTTTCTTACAAAGGTCTTTTCGTTGTCTCCAGGTTGCTTTTAATATTTAAAACCGACACATGCATAGCTCCGTCCATGGACACTGGAAACTGTCCACGGGGCTGTCAACTCCCCCCCATCTACACAGCGATCTGCAGCAGTGAGCTGGAGAAGGTTCAAGAGAAAGGAGACTCTGGCATGACCACAGGAGAGTGGAGATACAGTTGAGTTTAAGAAATCAGGAGGGCTGGGTGGGATTTGGTTGCTCTATCCAAGTACACTAGAGTGAGAAGGCATTTTTAAAAAATTAATTAATTTATTTTACTTATTGATTTTTGGCTGCATTGGGTCTTCGTTGCTGCGTGGGCTTTCTCTAGTTGTGCTGGGTGGGGCCTCCTCTTCATTGCAGTGCGCGGGCTTCTCATTGTGGTGGTATCTCTTGTTGCGGAGCACAGGCTCTAGGCCCGCGGGCTTCAGTAGTTGTGGCACACAGGCTTAGTTGCTCCACGGCATGTGGGATCTTCCCGGACCAGGGCTTGAACCCATGTCCCCTGCATTGGCAGGTGGATTCTTAACCACTGCGCCGCCAGGGAAGCCCAAGAAGGCATTGTTGAAGTTTAAAAGGAGGCTAGTTTGGGAGCATGTAGAAAGAACTTCTTGTATTAATACTGTCTGTATTAACTGAAGATCTGATAAGGCAGAGAGCAGCATCAAAGGAGAGCTTTCATAAATGACCTCCCCGGATCTCCTAACAGCCAAGAGGTATATTACAAAGAGTAATGGGGGCCAGAGGTTTGACCTGCCCAGTGCTTCAGTCAATAAACGGTGAAACTGGGATTTGACATGAGTCTTACGGTCTTCAAAGCCCAGGCCCTTTCTTCTTCTTCTTCTTCTTTTTTTTTTTCTTTGCTCATATATTAGATTTGTGGCATTGTGTATTGGATGGGACAACTCAGGTGGAAATTATGAACACTTTAAGGAAAGGTTTAAATTAAATAATGGATGGCATGATTGGTTCTTAAGGCTGAGGAGGATGTTTGGGAGCGCATCTGCCTTCAGAGAACAGTGCCATGGAGCAGAGCAGCCACAGTCTCTCAGAAAACCTCTGAGTGAGTACAGATAGGTGGGTGGCCTTCATGCTGCAAAAAGGGATTGTAGAATGCTCTGTGTCTGCCCCATCAGATCTGAGCTTGGTCTCTGGTCTCCTGTATTCCAGGTCTGTAATCTCTTAATTTGTAAGTGCTGGGAGAGGATGGAGGTATGATTTACTACCCACCTACAAGTGGGCGCCAGTAGAGCGGTAGGAGTTTGAGCCATTCATTGCCCAACGTGGCTAGTTCAGCAAGGAGAAAAAGGTTCTGGGATTCTAGCTTTAAGCTCCAGACCTTCCTGCAGTTTTCGGGTTGACCAGGGGGATAAAGGAGGGACCTGCTGTTTTAAGGGTGGGTGGAGGGGCTTCAGGTTTCTGAGTTAGGGGTACTGGAAGAGCACCAGCGTCTGAGATCTCCAGACCACATTAACCAAAGATCCATGGCTTCTTTTTCTGCTGGGTAGGTGTGTCTACTTAGGAGACCACATCTGAGCTCAGCTTCACATGGAGCCCACGGGCTTCAGGAAGGAAAGGGGCTCCATGAACCAGCTAAGGATGAATGCATAACTGTGGGGATATATGCATTTTTCCAGCAGAGAGGGCCCACTGCTTTCATTAATTCTTGGGGGAGTCTGTGATCCAAAAAAAGGGTTAAAAACCATCATCCTAGATCTTTAGTTTGTTTGTTGAGCAGATAAGCAGGGATGGGAAACTGAGTGTTTGGTTAAAGAGTACCCACATTAAGCTAACTTGGCTTGCTGTATTATTTTCTCCCCACCAGACAGTGCTATGGTGTAAATCTACTGAGATGACAATTGTGTGAAAGAGCCTTGGTTCTGTAAGGTGTTATTCCTGCCTAAAGAAATGGAAATAATTATCGTGAATTCCACAGATGTTACCGAAGAAACAGACTTTCTATCTTTTTCTAAAAAATTAATTAATTAATTTTTGGCTGTGTTTGGTCTTCCTTGCTGCGCGTGGGCTTTCTCTAGTTGCCGTGAGCGGGGGCTACTCTTTGTTGCGATGTGCGGGCTTCTCATTGCAGTGGCTTCCCTTGTTGCGGAGCACAGGCTCTAGGCACGCGGGCTTCAGTAGATATGGCACACAGGCTTAGTTGCTCCACGGCATGTGGGATCTCCCCGGAGTGGGGCTTGAACCTGTGTCCCCTGCATTGGCAGGCGGATTCTTAACCACTGCACCACCAGGGAAGTCCCAGAAACAGACTTTCTTCTAAACTTCTTTTTCTTTTCTGATTCCTTTCTAGTCATCAGAACCTTCTCTTGGTCCTTAAGGTTGGACCATCTTTTCGTATTTCATAGAGTTTTAGCGACTTGTTAGGATTTTCTATCTTATGACTCACTGGATTTTAATTGCATTTGAGTAACAATTATCAAGATGAAAAAAAAAAACAAAACAAAACAAGATGAATGGTGACCCTTTTGAGAAGGACGTTCCTTAGGTTACAGTAGCTCACCCCAGCCTACAGTGCTAGATAGAGAGGTGGGATACGCAATGGGAGCTGGGCACGACAGGTCATTGACTTGCTGAAAGTAACTCGATGTTACTCTACACAGTGGGAACATCAGTTTCAGAATGGGTGGGTTCAGACTTGCATTTCCAGTCCTCTTCTCCTACCTGAGGAGATGTGGAGGGGCAGCCTGAGGTCATGCTTAAGTGTCTCTAGGTCATGTTTGAGGCTGAATTACTACTAGGAAGACCCGGAAGTCAGCCGGGTCTAGAGAATGTGTCATTTGAGCAGAGCCACTGCTCTTCCCGCCCTGGTGGGTCAGACAAGTCTGCTCTTATAGCAAGCACAGGCCACTTTCTAGAGTGTTGCCAGCACGAAACTTCTAAGCAAACAAAGAAAGAGGCTACATTTGTAGATGTGATTTCAATGCATGCTACTCAAGGTCGCATAATACATTTACATTTTGCCCCTCAAATTAAAAAAACAAACCCAAAAATCTTGTGAGGGGCCCCCTCTGATACCATCCCTAGCAGCCAATCCCTGCTTTGATGAGCTCTCCTGTCTTCTAGTGGCCGATATACAATGTAAAATGTTTCCGGGCTGTGAAAAGGCAGCCCCTGTTAAAACCTCTGGGCAAATACTATCATAAGTAAATGCTATGATAAGTAACTCAGAACTGACATACAGGTCTCAACCTAGAAGACATCTCTGCTCTTGATCTTATTTTTTCTCCACATGTGTGGATCCCTTCTGCATCCTTATACATACATTTCACACCTTTTTTCATAGATGTGTTTCTAGAAGTAGAACCTTGGATGAAAAAGGCACTTCTCATAGGCTTTGGAGGATGTAAATGGCCAAATTGCTCTTCAGTGAGATGGAGATATTTTCAGCAGCAATGTACAAGAATGCCGTTTCTCCAAGCTGTGCCAGCTGTGGGTATTTGCAAAATGATAGTGAATAATAGTATCTCATTTTACGTTCAGCTCTTTTACTAATGTAAGGATGAACTTTTTTTTCCAAGCGTACATAGGCTATTTGGGTGTGTGTGTTTAATGAATTACCTAATAATGTCTTTTGCCCATTTTTTTCTCTTGGGTATTTATTTTCATCTTACAAATGTTAAAAAACTCATACTTTGTCATGATTATTAACTCTTTTTCTTATTGTGTATGTTATAAATTTCCTCCCAGTTTAGAGTTTGCTATGGAAGTTTTAAATGTATATGTATTTAATCTATGCATCTTTCTTTTATTTTGCCTGTATTTGATATCTTTCTTAGAAATAACCTCCCCACTCTGACATTATGTAAACATTCGCTTATCATTTTTCAGGTATATCTTTTTTTTTTTTTTTTTTTTTTCAGGTATATCTTTATAATTCATTTGGAATTTATTTTGAGATAAGAGAGATTTAATTTTATTTTCATGCCAAATGATTAATTAGTTGTTCCAGCAATCTTTTTTGAATGATCTATCCTTTTTTCACTGAGATAAGATGCCACTGTTATCACATAAAATTTTATTCTATCTACATTTGCTATTCTATTGATTTATCTGTCAGGGTGTGTGTCAGTAACACTAAACTACATTTTATAAATTATACTCCATTGCTCTGTAACCTTGAGCAAGTTATTTGATATTTCTCGTACTCAATTTCTTTATGGGTAAAGTTATTTCTATTTTATTTGTAATTGTGGCTTCTCTTTCATTTCTTATACTGTTTACTTGTATTAAGATTTTTTTCTTGAACTTTATCTACATTATTAGTTTTTCCATGAAGCCATAATTCTGATAATCTTCTTTATTTCATTCATTTCTGCTTTTATTTTATGATTTCTTTCCTTATCATTTTGAGATGTTTGCCTTTTTTCCCCTTATTCCTTGAATTGAAAGCTTAGGTCATTAATTTTGGAATCTTTGTTTTTTAACACTATAACCTGTTACTTGTAAGATAGATATTTTTCACAGTTTGTGTCTCTGAAATTGGATTGGTCTTACCAGTGCTGTGGGCCCAGTAGCCCATGTGAAGTAATTGTCATAAACTTTGCTGGATGAGCACTGAATAATGCAGGCGTGAGGTCAGTTTAGGTGGAAAATGTGACCTTTAGGGGTTGAGTTGAAAAGTGATTCAGTAATCAGACTTTTGAATGTAAGGTTTAAGAACGCCTTAACCAATTAATTAATTAAATAATTAATTTATTTTGTGGTACGCGGGCCTCTCACTGCCGTGGCCTCTCCCGCTGCGGAGCACAGGCTCCGGATGCGCAGGCCCAGTGACCACAGCCCACGGGCCCAGCTGCTCCGCGGCACGCGGGATCCTCCCGGACCGGGGCACGAACCTGCGTCCCCTGCATCGGCAGGCGGACTCCCAACCACTGCGCCACCAGGGAAGCCCTTTAACCAATTGATTTTGCTTATATTTTCCTTCTTTAAATATGCACATGAGTGGTATGTGATTAAAATCTATATCTAAGTAAGTCTGAAATGGTGCTTCAATACGTATTAAGTAAAAGTCCTAAGTGATAAAGCATGTGTCATGATGTAATTGGCAGCCTCTGTTCTTTGTGGTACATAGAATAGTAATATTATTACAATGTCTTACATTCAGTAAAATACAGTTTATGCATTTAAGGTTCTAGGTTCTAATTAGTGCTTTAGTTGAATCCCACAGTTTTGATATATTGTACATATGTCATTGATCATTAAGTACCTCATGAGTTCCGTTATGTTTTCTTCTATCATATGAAATATTTAGAGGTGTGGTTTGAGTTTCCAAGCTTATGGATGTTTTTTGGCTGTCTTTTTATTATGGATTTCTAATAGTATTGCATTGTGGTCAGAGAGTGTGGTCTGTGTTGTATTCGTTGACACCACATTTGTGGTTCCGTGTCCGGGGCTGCTGCGGACCTGTGCTCTCTCTTCACAGCTTTGCCCTCCACTGGGCTCCACTGCGTCCCAGCTACTCACCCTTCAAGCAACCAGTTGGCCCTCATGTACTGAGGGCTGCTCTAGGCTCTGTGCCATGTTCCAGAGCAGCTCTTCCCACACCTGGCTGGCTCTGAGAATCACCTGAGGTGCTTCTTTTTATTTTTAAAAATATTTATTTATTTATTTGGTTGCACCGGGTCTTGGTTGGGCCACGCAGGCTCCTTAGTTGTGGCATGTGAACTCTTAGTTGCGGGACGCATGTGGGATCTAGTTCCCTGACCAGGGATTGAACCTGGACCCCCTGCATTGGGAGCGCAGAGTCTTATCCACTGTGCCACCAGGGAAGTCCCCTGAGGTGCTTCTTAAACATACTGATTCTCGGATTGTCCCCTGTAGGTCTGGGTCAGAGCCCTGGAATCTGCATGTTGAACAAGTGCCTCAAGGTGATTTTCATGACTGGACACATATAGGGAGTCAGGAAGAGGGACAGGATAGAATGCAGGGCAGTGATGGAACTGGGCTTGAAGAGGAGGAAGTTCACTGCCAAGCATGAGCCTAAGAGGTAGAGGGAGACTTATTAAAAATGTGAGTTCCCAGGCTTCAGCACACGAGATTCCAGTTTGATGGGTCTGTAATGGGATTTGGGAATCTGTATTTTTTAATTATTTATTATATTTTTTGTTATTTTCTTTTTGTTTTTATCTTCCTTCCCCCACCCGCGTCTTTTTTTTTTGTTAACTCTGTATGCAACAGTCCTTACCCTGAGAAACCCCAGGATGGGGGTATCGTGAGGGGAGGAAGTAGCTCAGCTGGCCTTTATTAAACTTTGTAGAGTCACAGGCGAAGTCCTCTTAAGAGTAAAGGGTTTGTTGGTAGGGTTGGGACTTGACAAAGGTGGAAAAAATATGATTCACTTGATAGATGAATTTGAGAGGGCGTTGATAGGAAACGAATAAAGAATTGGCTAAGGGTCAGTTCCTCTGACAGATGGTGGGAATTTGCCCAGGTGCCTGGCATATGCCACATACATGTGAATCATGATATTGTGTAGGTGGAACAGCAGTCAGTCTAAAAATGTACTCCAGAGTCAGAGAAGTCCAACTCTTGTTTCTTAAAATTCTCCTGTAACCGAGAGCTTACATTTTATCTATGGAGCATCTGTGCTCTCTGAAGGTGTGCATAAAGAAGTGCAATATCCAGTCATCTGATTTTTTTTTAAGTGACTGGACAACGCACACACCTATATAAAGTGATGAGAGAACAGATCGACTTTCGCATAGGAGTTATAGTACAGCAGAGTGAAGACAGTGGGTGTGCTTCTCTATCTGACTGTCCTTGGGTTTCAGGACTTGTAATCGTGGGTGGTTGGGGAGTTATAATGCTTTGCCATTTATTCACTCAAACACTTATTGAGTATCTATTTGTGCCAAGCACTGCTCTGAGTGCTACTAAGATGAATAAGACACAGTTTGGTGGGGAAGATGTGATATAAAAGAATGATGACACTGCGGTGGGAGGGGAACCCATAGATGTTCTGAAGACAGTTCTTTGGATTGTGATCACCAGCTATACTCGCTAGTCTTTCTATGAATAAATCCTTTGGAGAATTTTCTTGAGATGCTCAATACAATGTACAGTGATATATAGCTCAATTCAGACCTTCTTTCTTCCACTTAGTTTAGTTAGAGTAGGTGAACTGTGTGGCCGGGGGGCAAGCAATCTAACACAGAAGTTAGCCTTTTTAGACTTTAGTGTTATAGGAGCTGTGATCCAACCTGGGCCAACATGTTTATTTTCTATGTGGTCTTGGTTGCTCAACATTCTGAGCCTCAGTTTTCTCATCTGTAAAATGGAAGGATAAGTAATACTTCTGTCTGTGTGTTGTTATGAGAATTAAATGAGATAATGTGTGAAGATGTTAACACAATCTCAAGTATACAGTAAATGCTCAAACTTTTTTTTTTTTTGGCTACGCCATGCAGCCTGTGGGATCTTAGTTCCCTGACCAGGGATTGACCGTGGGCCATGGTGGTAAAAGTGCTGAGTCCTAACCACTGGACTGCCAGGGAACTCCCACAAATGTTATTTTTTAAAAAGAAATTATTTATCATCTAGGAAACAAGATAAAGTGGGAGCTTTTTCATGAATGTAATCAAATGGTGATGTCTATGTGTTGCAGGTACTAAACTCAATGATTTTCTGGAATCTAAGGGATGCTTTGCCAACATAATGTCCTCTGGCAGAAGTGTCAGCCTCTCATCTTCTATTGAAACAGGTCTAAGCGTCAGTGGGCCTTTCAGCCCCGGCAGAGGGTCTGTTCACCCAGAGTAAGTAAGGGTCCAGGAAAGAGCTGTAAATGCTGGGGTCAATTCTGACCAGGGGCCAACAGTCTGAGGGGTAGTGTGACATATTTGGCAAGAGCATGGATTCTGGAGCCAGACTGGGTTCAAATCTTACTCTGTCACTTGGCATCTGAGTGAATTTGGGTAAATTACTTCACCTCCCTGGTGAAGCTTTCTTATCTGCAAAATGGGGGTAATACTTCACAGTTGTGAGGATTAAATGAGGTAATACATACACTGTAAAGAGATTAGAAGACTCCCTGGCATACAATACAGGCTGTGCAAGTGCTGGCTATTATGAAGGTGAAATTAAACTACATATTTTTTGGGAATACGTACATACATACACAGGTGGTAAATCTTAAAGAAAATCAAAGAAATGGTTACCATAACAGTCAGAGTCAGGATAGTGGTTACCTCTCGGGGAAAGGGACACACAGATGGTTTTTGGGGAGTGGGAGGAAAGGGCTGGCCATACTTTATTTCTTCTCGTGGATGTTGGCCTTAAAATTATTTGTAAAACTGTATTTAGAAAAAAAGTATTCTGTACTTTGCTGTGTTTATATTTCTTTTATGGTCAAATGTTTTGAAAACCTTTTTCTAACAATTTTTGTTATAAAGAAAGTAATATAAGTTCGTTGTAGAAATTTTGAAATATAAAAAACAGTATTAAAAATAGCAGTCACAATAATCTTATCTCTTAGAGAATCAATGTTAACATTTTATTTTTTTATATGCATGAGAAAAAATTGATTTCTTTCTTATGCATAGAAATATGTATTTATTTTTTACATTAATATCATATTATACTACTTTTTTGCAAAACCTGCTTTCTCCAACTCTGCATTTACCCACTCTTCCACAATCATCTGTTTATCTGTCCATGTCCTCTTCCCCTTGAGCCTAAGCTCCCAAGAGCAGGGACTGTTTGGATCCCCAGTGTCTAGAGCAATGTCTGCCACAAAATGTACTCAGATAAATGTTTGTTGAGTAAAACAAAGTAGGTGGATATTTCTAAAGTTCTTTCGGAAAGTTTCCTTTATCCTTGCAATCTTTTCTACACAGTTAGTTTGGCAAACACAAATACATAAAAAATATTTAGAAGAGACATATTTCACCCCAGTGTCAAAATTATGATACGCTTTGAACTGGGAGGGGGACTCTGAGTTGTCGCACTTTTGCTCTATCTGCACACTTCAAAAGTTCAAAGTTATTAGTGTAGATATGTTTATTAAAAACTAGAGATCGAGGACTTCCCTGGTGGCGCAGTGGTTAAGAATCCGCCTGCACGGACTTATATATACTACCAAATGTAAAATAGATAGCTAGTGGAAAGCAGCCCTGCATAGCACAGGGAGATCAGCTCAGGGCTTTGTGACCACCTAGAGGGGTGGGATAGGGAGGGTGGGAGGGAGACGCAAGAGGGAAGAGATATGGGGATATATGTATATGTGTAACTGATTCACTTTGTTATACAGCAGAAACTAACACACCATTGTAAAGCAATTATACTCCAATAAAGATGTTAAAAAAAAAAAAGAATCCGCCTGCCAATGCAGGAGACACAGGTTCGAGTCCTGGTTCGGGAAGATCCCACATGCCGCGGAGCAGCTAAGCCCGTGTGCCACAACTACTGAGCCTGCGCTCTAGAGCCGGCAAGCTGCAACTACTGAGCCCGCGCGCCACAACTACTGAAGCCGGTGTGCCTAGAGCCCGTGCTTCGCAACAAGAGAAGCTACCGCAATGAGAAGCCCGTGCACCGCAACGAAGAGTAGCCCCTGCTCGCCGCAACTAGAGAAAGCCCGTGCACAGCAATGAAGACCCAACGCAGCCAAAAATAAATTAAAAATAATAATGAGAATAATAAAATAGATTAAAAAAAACCAAAGTAGAGATCGAGCTATACAAGACTTGTGAGTTATGGAACTCGGGTTCTTTATGACTTTTAGGCAACATAGTCTAGACTTAACCTGGAGATCCAGCTCTGCCTCTGTCTGGGGTGTGTTTTATCGTTAGCTGCCTTGAGGGCCCACTTCCCTTGCAAATGGAAATGATTCTATTGGCCCCACCTATATCACAGGATGTTTGTAGGGAGCAAACAAGACTATCAGTATGAAGTTGGTTTGAAACGATTCAAATATCAGGGTGATGTAATATTATGAAAAAAGATCCTATGACTTGATAACAGTTAACTACATCTGAAAGCATTGTCCAAGGCCATCTATCAAATGCAAGGCCACTTAGACCAGAAGTGATTGCTTTTTCTGTTGACACTCAAAATAGTTTGCTGTATGCCTTTTTAACTGCCAAGAAGTTAGGCACTAAACATAATGCTCTGTTATTACAGCCATTTCAGTCTAGGTTTGTTTTTGATTATTTCTGCCTCTTCTCTTTATACTGACTGATTTTTTTCTTTCCAGTCAATTAATTGAAAACGTATCTTTTTTGGTAACAGTTTTATTTGAAGCATAATTCACATACCATATAATTTACTGGTTTAAAGTGTACAAGTCAATGGTTTTTAGTGTATTCAGAGTTGTGCAATCATTACCGCAGTCAATTTTAGAACATTTTTTGTCACCCCCCAAAAGAATCCTGTACCCTTTAGCAGTCACCCCCATGTCCCCTATCCCCCCAGCCCTGGAAACCACTAATCTATATTTTATCTCTATGGATGTACCTGTTCTGGATGTTTCATATAAATGGAATCACCGGTATCTGGTCTTTGGTGTCTGGCTTCTTTTATTCAGGTTTTCAAGGTTCATTCATGTTGTAACATGTATCAGTATATCATGCATTTTTAATTTTTATATTTATTTATTTGGCCACACCGCATGGCTTGTGGGATCTTAGTTCCCTGACCAGAGATTGAACCCGGGCCCTCGGCAGTGAGAGCACAGAGTCCGAACCACTGGACTGCCAGGGAATTCGCATCATTCATTTTTTAAAAAATTGTGGTAAAAATTATGTAACAGGACGTTTGCCACTTTATCCACTTTAAGTGTACAATTCAGTGGCATTAAGTTATACTCACACTGTTGTGGAACTATCACTACTACTTTCAAAACATTTTCATCACCCCAAACAGAAAACTCTGCCCATTAAGCAATGATTCTCCATTCTCCCCTCTCCCCATTTCCTGGTACTCTAATCTAATCTACTTTCTGTCTCTATGACTTTACCTATTCTAGGTATTTCATATAAGTGGAATAATACAATATTTGTCCTTTTGTGTTTGGCTTATTTCACTTAGCATAATGTTTTCAAGATTCTTCCATGTCGTAGAATATATCAGAACTTCATTCCTTTTTATGTCTGAATAATATTCCATTCATGTATATGCTACATTTTATTTATCCATTCATCTATCAATGGACATTTGGGTTATTTCCACCTTTGGGCTATTATGAGTAATGGTGCCATGGACATTCTTGTATAAGTATCTGTTTGAGGGTCTGTTTTCAGTTCTTTTGGGTATATGCCAGGAGTGGAATTGCTGGGTTATATGATAATTTTTAAAAAATATTTATTTATTTGGCTGCGTTGGGTCTTAATTGCATCACGTGGGATCTTTGTTGCAGCATGCAGGATCTTTTTCTTCGTTGCAGTGCATGGGCTTTTTGTTGCGGCGCATGTGCTTCTCTAGTTGCGTCGCGCGGGCTTAGTTGCCCCACAGCATGTGGGATCTTAGTTCCCTCATCGGGGATCGAACCCACGTCCTCTGCATTGGAAGGTGGATTTTTAACCACTGGACCACCAGGGAAGTTCCCCGATAATTCTATATTTAACTTTTGGACACTAAACTGTTTAAGCACGCACCTTTTGAATATATTTCAGTCCCCTCAAATTGTGACTATATAAATTATATGCTCATGGACTTTTATCGAGGAGTAGTCTTAGTTCTCATAGATGAGGGGAATTCTAGTGTAAGATCAGCTTCTAACTTCCAATTTAAGCACATTGAAGAATCTAATCCTTCTGCTTCCTTTCCAGCCCTGCTGCAGATTTGGATCTGAAATCCTCCTCCTCACATTCTGATCACTCCTCTGAAACCTCACTGCCTGAAGCCCGAAAGGATAAATATCGCCAGGAATTCAGCCTGCTTCAGTTGCAGACAAGTGAGTAAGTCACAGGTCGTCCTCCACTCCCAGGGTCTTTGCAGAAGGCTGCCATACTGTTGGGTGCCATTCACTGAAGGCCCATTAGGTGCCAGGCATTCAACACTTCATCTCTAATTCTCACAACAACTCTGCTGGGCAACTATTTTTATGTGTTTTGCAAAAATAAAATGCTTTTATGTAAAAACCGTAAATGTACTGTAGCAAAATACTAAAACAATAAATAAGTATGTAGAGTATAAAAACCCACACCCCAATATTCTCCAATAATCTTCCCATTCTACCCCATAGCTGTGAAGAGTTTGATATATATTCTTTGAGAATTTTGAAATGTATATATGTATGTATACGTTTATATATATGTATGTTTGTATATATATATTTATTGCTTGTAATATACCACCATATTTTCACTAGTAGAAAATAATACACAAATTATTTTCACTAGTAGAAAATAGTACACAAATTATTTTCACTCAAAGTAAATAGATCATGGACCTCTTTCTTTGTCAATACATATAGACCGGGGCTTCCCTGGTGGCACAGTGGTTGAGAGTCCGCCTGCCGATGCAGGGGACACGGGTTCGTGCCCTGGTCCAGGAAGATCCCACAGGCCGCGGAGTGGCTAGGCCCATGAGCCATGGCCACTGGGCCTGCGCGTCCGGAGGCTGTGCTCCGCAACGGGAGAGACCACAACAGTGAGAGGCCAGCGTACTGCAAAAAAAACCACAAAAAACAAAAAACATATAGACCTATGTGGCTAATACAGACCTACCCATTTTACACAGAAGGAAACTGGGGCTTGGAGAGATTCAGTCACCCATACGAGTACACGAACCTAGGAAATGAAGGGATGGGATTAGAACCCAAACTTGCTTGCCTCCAAAGCCTGTGTTCCTTCTCGGCCACCAAAGAGCACAAGAGTTTCTTAAGCAACCCTAGAGCTGTCAGGAGATCTTTTATTGTTTAAAATCACTTTAGCCATTTTACAGGAAAAGGGTCAAATGAGGAAACAGAGACACTGAGAGGTCCAGTAATTAGCCTAAGGTCTCACAGCAGCCTTTCTCCTTGGTCAAAATCATATGTACACATTTCCCTGTGTCACTGTAGTGCATGCATGTGCCACTGTTGCTGCCAACACCATGTATCATCCGGTTAAGATGCCATGGGTGTTCCAGCCCTTCCCTGGTTGATGGGCATTCTGTTCTTCCTAAACACTTATTAGAGAAAGGTTGGATTGTAGGTGGTTGTAAAACTGTCTCTGAGCTTCCTAACCCATACATCACTTCCAACCATAAAACTGGCTTTATTTTTGAAGGGGAGGGTAAAAGGGAAAAAAAGAGAGCCCTCTTAGATAGCTTTCTTCCTGCTTCCCTGCCTTTTGTGCCTAGTTCCACAGAGTCTGACACTGCCCTCGATGTAGAACCAAGGAATTATACACGTTATACACATTATAGCCAGATAGTGCCTGGGGGGCGGTTCACAGTGTTTTGTCATCCAACTACATTGTGACGCTGGGGACAGTGCTGATGGAAGGATTTCTGATGTCTTGCAGAAGATGGGCAGCGTCCTGAGTGGACATTTTACCCAAGGCTTAGCAACAACATCCACACCTACCATGTTGGAAAGCAGTGTTTCTTTAACGGGGTCTTCCTCGGCAACAGGAGGTCTCTATCAGAGAGGACGATGGACAAGTGCTTTGGGAGGAAGAAATATGGTAATGTTTTCCTCCTGGACCTTAACTGTGCAATGTTCAAAAATACTCCTGAGTCATGATTCTGCAGGCCCGGCGTCACGTGGCTGGGGGCAGCCCTGCGGGGTCACCAGGTCACCCAAGTGCAGCCAGGAAGATAGGAAAGTGAAGGGGATGGTTGGCAGATTGCACTTTTTGGCATAGAACTCACAACATATGCTGATCTACATTTTTGTTTTTCTCTGGATTTCATAAAATGCTAATGTGACATTTAAGTTATCAGATAAGTTCTCTCAGATACTTATTAATAGAAACCTCCACTGAAGTCCGAGGAAAATAATTCATGTTTTAATTAAATGCTGCCTGTCATATGCATTTAAATTGTACTTTAGATTCTCTTTTTTTTAAAGTGCATTCTTTTTTAAAAAAATTAATTAATTTATATTTCAGCTGCGTTGGGTCTTCGTTGTGGTGCGCGGGCTTCTCATTGCGGTGGTATCTCTTGTTGCGGAGCATGAGCGCCGGGCACCCAGGCTTCAGTAGTTGCAGCACGTGGGCTCAGTAGTTGTGGCACGTGGGCTCAGTAGTTGTGGCACGTGGGCTCAGTAGTTGTGGCTCACAGGCTTTAGAGCTCAGGCTCAGTAGTTGTGGCACACGGGCTTCGTTGCTCCATGGCATGTGGGATCTTCCCGGACCAGGGCTGACTTCCCACTCCAAATTGAGATGCAGCCGTAGGGTAGAACAGGAAGGATTTATTTTTTAATTTTAATTAATTAATTAATTTTGGCCACGCTGCGTGGCTTGTGGGATCGTAGTTCCCCAGCTAGGGATTGAACCCGGGCCACAGCAGTGAAAGCACGGAGTCCTAACTACCGGACCGCCATGGAATTCCCAGGAAGGATTTATTTAACTGGTTTATGTATGAAAACAACTGAGAAAAATCAAGAAGGGATTGTGTTTAGCTTTCTATTGCTTGGGCATGCTCTTGGCTATAAGTAAGAGAAAAATCAAATTATCACAGACTTAAATCATAAGATATTTATTATGTAATTAACAAGAAGCTTTGACATCTAGGTGACCTATATAGTCTGGTTGCCCAGTGATGTCATCAAAGATGTAGGCTCGTTTTGTTTCTTTTTGTGTGTGTGTTACCATTCTTCGTAGTGTTGGATTTTCTTGTCTTGATGCTTGTCACCTTATGGTCACAAGATAACTGTTGCAGTTCCAAGAATCATTTTTATATTCAAGACATGAAAAAGAAGAAAATCTCTTGTTGCCTTCCCCTTTTAGAAGGAAGGAAAAGTTTTCCCATAGGGTCCTTGGGAGACTTCCTTCCACTCGTATCTCACTGGCCAGAACTGGGCCAACTGCAAGTACGTATCAAAAGTAAATGAGAGGGCTTCGCTGGTGGCGCAGTGGTTGAGAGTCCGCCTGCCGAATCATGATGATCCAAATCCTAACCCTAACCCATCACTTCCCTCCTAACTCGAAAGTAAACATTGTCCTGAATTTTGTGTTTATTATTCCTTTTCCTTCCTCCCTCCCTCCCTCCCTCCCTCCCTTCCTTCCTTCCTTCCCTTTACTGTTTTTATTGTCTTTTCTCCCCAACTAGATAAGATTCCCTATTCTCTAACCTTGAATTTTCCAGATTAAAAAAAAAAAAAATTGGGATGCGGGTGGTATTAGCCTAGTCCTGGTTTCAAATAATAATAACAACTGCTACCATTTCTTTTTTTTTTTTTTTGGCCACGCCGTGTGGCATGTGGGATCTTAGTTACCTGACCAGGGATCGAACCCGAGCCCCCTGCAGTGGAAACGCAGAGTCTTAACTAACC
The DNA here is from genome assembly GCF_003031525.2 of Neophocaena asiaeorientalis asiaeorientalis. NCBI lineage: Eukaryota > Metazoa > Chordata > Mammalia > Artiodactyla > Phocoenidae > Neophocaena > Neophocaena asiaeorientalis. Next base: position 10,672,417 of record NW_020175393.1, read on the forward strand.
ACTGGACCGCCAAGGAAGTCCCCATTTCTTTTTTTTAAGCATTACATGGGTATACTATTTTTATTTATTGACGTTTAAATTTCACCATTAAACATGGAACAGAAGTATATGCCGGCCCTATGTTCATATTTTTGAAATAAAGATAAATGGACAGATAGCTTTAAGGGTGCAACATGCTAAACGTTGCACAATATATATTAAACAACTTAGATTATACCTTATACATTTAGTAGCACAAGTATAGGGATAAGCCATGCAATTGAAGGAAAAACCTGTTCAGGACTGAACACAGAGGTCCTTGGTTGCTGACGGAATCTCCCCTTGACTTCAGACTTGAGACAAACCAAGGAGTCTGTCAATATACAAAAACCACTGAATTCAGGACAAACAGTAGCCACTGGGTAGATACTAAGGAATTGGCTCTTGCTAATTTGGTTTGTGGGGACCAGTCTGAAGGGTTGGCTGGATGCTGGAAATGCTGCAGCTCAAGTCCAGGATCTGTAGATTAGAAGAGCAGTCTAGAGACAGAATGGTTAGTGCATTCTTCAAAAAGCTCTGGTTTTCCAAACAAGTTCCTAGGATACTTTCCCCAAACAGGGTGCTACCATTTCTTGAGTGCTGATTATGTATACAGGTTTTTCTCATTCAGTACTCATGATAGCTATGCAAAGTAGACATTTGAAATAAACAGTTTATAAATGAGGATTTTAAGGCTTAGGGAAGTTAAACTGCTCAAGGGCATAGAACTAGAAATTGCAGAATTGAATTTGGACTCAGGCGTGACTGATTTCACAGTTCAAGCCCTTCTCACCACTTCTTGTTGTCACCTGACCTTTACTTGTCAGTACCCTGGTTTGGGTTTCTAAAGATAGGGGTCACTCCACTCTCCTTGCTTTGAATCCTCAGCATTTCATCCTCAGGAAGCACTCAAGGTACAGATGTAGTTGATGTTATTTCCCTGCACTTAAGAGCTAATAAAAAGTTTAGCTGAAGAGTCTTAGCTATTGAAAAGGGTTTTGAAAGAGTAAAAAATAGAAAATTAAAAAAATCAAGTACTCCAGTAACTCAAGTACTTCCACCAATTATGCAGATGGCTTTTCTGAGTTAGCTAAAGAAATCTGGGCAGGTAGGAAACAGCTTATTAAAAATCTTCCCCAGCTCTCCCTTTGGCTTGTATCTTGTGGGTACAGGTGAATGGAACAATATCAAAACAAGCATTTAAAAATTGAAAAGAGGGTCCTGTTCATTGGGTGTGTGAGCAGAGAAGGAGGTTGTGCTTCCAGCCATGCATCCTTGCTTCTGATCCCAAGGTGGTTAGTCTTGCAGTCCAGGATTATTCCCTTAGGAGATGCATCTGGTGTAAGAGGTGCAGGTTTAAACGACCATCCTGTACCAGGCTGACTCCATGTGGTTAGTTACTTATTCCTGGGGCATTGGAAGCGGCTGGGTTGGGTGTCAGAGCATGGGCTGAGGAAGCAGTGTTTGCTCAGCATCAGTAGACTTTTTCGTGACTCCTCTTCACCAGGAAGGCCACCTCCTACTGCTACACTACCCTAGTCTTTGAGTCAGCAGGAGTAGCAGAGCCCTTATTAGTTGATTTCCTCCTGAGACCCAGTCGGAGAGGCAGAGCCCCAATTACAGCTGCTAATCCCGGAGGGATTCAGGGATTCAAAGTGCACTAATGTTCAGGAATGAAAAGATTTCAAGTCAGAGTTCATGCTAATCATTTCAGATACTTTTGATTCACCATTCATTTTAAACCAAAACATCCCATCCAAACCTAAGCTATTCTTCTTTCCCAGGGTGAGGTAATCATAACAACACCTTTTATTAATTAATTTATTTATTTTTGCTGTGTTGGGTCTTCGTTTCTGTGCGAGGGCTTTCTCTAGTTGTGGCAAGTGGGGGCCACTCTTCATCGCGGTGCACGGGCCTCTCACTATCATGGCCTCTCTTGTTGCGGAGCACAGGCTCCAGACGCGCAGGCTCAGTAGTTGTGGCTCACGGGCCTAGCTGCTCTGCGGCATGTGGGATCCTCCCAGACCAGGGCTCGAACCCGTGTCCCCTGCCTTGGCAGGCAGATTCTCAACCATTGCGCCACCAGGGAAGCCCAACAGCACCTTTTAAAAAATGTCTCAAACATAGGCTTGCACTTTATTTGTTTTTTTAAATCTCTTTTATTAAAATTTATTTTTAATTTTAATTTAATTTTAGGCTCACACTTTTCATCTCCTCAAGGCGAGACAATCACAAACAGAACATTAAGATACCTATATGTACCTCATAATAAAACACTAAATTATCCTGTTTCCATTGTCATGTCAATTCTTACAGCAAATCTGTGGATCATCTTCAGCCCTTTTTATGATTTTGTTTTCAAACACCATTCACAGTTATTGATCCCAGGAATGGAATCCCAAAGGTAACTCCAGGAGATAATCCATATACGTATCCAGAACAGAGTAAAGGCTTCCACAAAGCAGGATCAACTCTCCCACCAGGGAATTTTTCAATGTAAGTGTATGTTAATACTAGGGTTATTTTGTTAACTTTAAAGGAATTGTATTTCTTTCCACTACATATAAATTATATTTTACAAGGGGTGAATCTCAACAAGACATATTTGGTGAGAATTTCTAAAAAAATCTGTACCTAGTTCCTTAGTGTATGCACAAGTACATATGTGTAATTGAAATCATACACAGGATCTTGACTACAAAAAGGTCGTTGTTAATTTTGTTCCTGTTATTATCAACAAATATGAAGACTTCAGTTTTCATACTGAATCAGATTGTTGGTTAGTGACTACTGTTTGGATTGACTTGTACTTGCAACTCAGCATTGAGGAGAAATAGAGGGTCATTAAATTAAAAGAGAAAACAGTTGGTATAGTACATTAAAAATATTTTAAAAAATCAATCATGTTCCAAAGAAAACAAAACCACTAATTTGAAAAGATACATGCACCCCAATGTTCATAGCAGCATTATTTACAATAGCCAAGATATGGAAGCAACCTAAGTGTCCATCAGCAGATGGATGGATAAAGAAGATGTGGTGTATGTATACAATGGAATATTACTGGGCTGTAAAAAAGAACGAAACTTTTGCCATTTGCAACAACATGGATGAACTTGGAGGGTATTATGCTTAGTGAAATAAGTCAGACAGAGAAAGACAAATACTGTATGATATCACTTATATGTGGAATCTAAAAAGTAAAACAAACTAGTAAATATAACAAAACAGAAACAGACTCACAGATACAGGGAAAAAACTAGTAGTTACTAGTGGGAGGGGGAGGGGCAAGACAGAGGTGGGGATTAAGAGGTACAAACTACTATGTATAAAATAGATAAGCTACAAGGACATATTGTACAGTACAGGGAATATAACTGACATTTAATAAGGACTATAAATGGAGTATAACCCTTAAAAATTGTGAATCCCTATGTATACACCTTAAACATATTGTAAATCAACTATACCTCAACAAAAATTAATCATGTTTGTTTTAATGATGTTTACTAAAAATGGTAAAAAAATAATAAGAATTATGGCCCTTAACAGTTTTGAAGCCCATATGTAACAATTAAAACCAGAAAATAAGACATTTTATTGAACACAATGATGCATTGATCTCTTTGCCATAGAAACCATACCAATCTTATGGTTGCCTTTTCTGTTTTTCAGAATGCCTTATGAAAAGAAATTTGATACATTTATTCCACTTGAGCCTCTTCCACAAATTCCCAAGTGAGTTCTCTCAGCATGTTTCATATTATCCTATCTTTATGAAAATATCAATTGTTTATTTTCTCCTATGGAGGAGCTCATAGACACCTAACACGTAGGGACCTTTTGAATCCCAGCAGGTGGGTGAGGCAGTTTGAATGGAGGGTTTTTGGTTTCGAAGGTCAAGTGTCTGTGGAGTCTGGCAGCTGGGCTGCTCACATCTTCAACAGGTATGATTGACAAATACCAGATGCCATGTGTAGTCCTAGGTGTGCACTGTGAGGGGTTTGACGTGGCGCAAAAAGTCAGGGTCGCTGCTTTCCAAAACATAAGAGTTTGTTAGAAAAGACAGGGCTTTCCCTGGTGGGGCAGTGGTTGAGAGTCCGCCTGCCCATGCAGGGGACACGGGTTCGAGCTCTGGTCCAGGAAGATCCCATATGCCACAGAGCAACTAAGCCCGTGTGCCACAACTACTGAGCCTGCGCTCTAGAGCCTCAGAGCCACAACTACTGAAGTTCCACGCACCTAGAGGCCGTGCTCTACAAGAGAAGCCACCGCAATGAGAAGCCCATGCACCGCGACGAAGAGTAGCCCCTTCTCACCACAATTAGAGAAAGCTTGCGCACAGCAATGAAGACCTAATGTAGCCAAAAATAAATAAATAAATAAATTTATTTAAAAAAAAAAAGAAGAAAAGAAAGGCATATGCTTAAATGAGTGCAGCCAGGGAGGACGGTTAGAGTTTGAAGAGGTAGAGAGCAAGCTATTGGAGTATTTCTGTATTTGAGGGAAGTATCATTCCTCTGATCTTATATGTTAGCTCAGCTCCATTCTGAACCTTATACATTTTGATATGCAGGTTATCCTTATTTTTTGAAGAATTCTGCAGTTCCCATTGGTACTTTCCTTTTGGTTAAAGAATTCCTTAATAGAGAGATTTTGAATTTCCAGGTAGGAGAGCTTTTTGGTTTTTATTTTGTAATTCATTTTTACTTTTATCACCTTGTGATCAGAAAATATTGTTTTTATTATTTTTACTCTATGGAACTTATCAAAATTTTCCCTGTGATCTAATATACGTTCGATTTTGGGACTCTCTCAGCATGCATTTGAAAGTACATTCTATTTCATCAGTATGCGAAGTTAGATACATACCCAGAAGATTTATCTTATTGATTATTCTGTTTAGTCCCTATATTTTCTTACTCATTTTTGTCCACTCGGACCAAGAGTTGTTGTGTTATAATGTCCCAATATTAGTGTGTTTCTATCTTTACTGTTTTTTTTATAGATTTCTTTTTTTTCAAATAAATAAATTTATTTATTTATTTATTTTTGGCTGCGCTGGGTCTTCGCTGATGCATGCGGGCTTTCTCTAGTTGCAGAGAGCGGGGGCTAATTTTTGTTGCAGTGCGCAGGCTTCTTGTTGCAGAGCACGGGCTCTAGGCGCGCAGGCTTCAGTAGTTGTGGCTCGCGGGCTCCAGAGTGCCGGCTCAGCAGTTGTGGCGCATGAGCTTGGATGCTCCGTGGCATGTGGGATCCTCCGACCAGGGTTCGAACCCATGTCCCCTGCATTGGCAGGCGGATTCTTAACCACTGCGCACAGAGTCTTAATCACTAGACCGCCAGGGAAGTCTGTCGTCCTTCTTTTCTTACTTGGGCTTCTACTATTGGGTTGTCAGCTTTAAATGATAACCGTTACTCCCACCTATTGCTATGTGTGGTAATACTCCAGCAGGTTTATCAGGGTATTTTCTCAATCGTGATGCACTTCTCCCTAAAAACATGAAAATTTTAGCTGCCAAAAGATGAAAACATTCTTCGTCTTTCTGCTCTGACTCATCCCAGGAACCTCACTTCCTGGTACCTCTCGGAACCCACACACTGCAGCCCAGCATATGCCCTTTCAAATCTCAACAGACCTGGGGGGACGCTGGGTGTCTGTATTAGCTGAGGTCCCGGCAGAAAGCAGAAGGCACACTCAGGTGGGATTCTGAAGACAGTTTAATGAAAGGACTGTTTACCAGTGTGTGAGCAGGTTGAGGAAACTCACATGGGAGGGCGGAGCACCCAGGGGCTCCCACCAGTGGGAAGCTCTTACTGCTCCTAGATCTGAACAGCAGGAGGAGGGCCCATGGTTCATAGAGCAGCAGGAGAAGGAGAAGGGCTGTCTGAAAGGACCTGCGGCAGAGGAGAATACAGCGGCTCCAGAACTGGGGTACCTCAGGAGATAGGGCGGGAGCTCAATAAGACATACCCACACCTCTGTCTTTCCACCTTCTGATCTCCTGTTGGTGCCTCCCATTAGCCAAGCCCAGCTCAAAGGTGGGGGCAGGGAGGAGTCAAGGTGATGCAGGCTACTGGGGTCAACGTCTTGGGTAGAGAGGGATACAAAAGAGATCTGGGTTTGGGGCAGGGGCAAATGGTGAAGACTAACACGGTGTTTGATTTTGATTCCTTGCAGCATGGGAGGCCTTCTTACTTTTGGAGGATGTAGTGCCTTGTCTGCTGAAGGTGTTTGTAAATTTTGCATCAGACAAACTCAACCCAGGGTGTTGTTTTCTTCCCACAGCTTGCCTTTCCGGGTGAAGGAGAAGGCCAACAAGCTGAAGAATGAGATAAGAGAAGTTGAAGAGCTTGACAGTTGGCAGCCAGCGGTCCCCTTGCTACAGAGTTTGCTACCTGTTGGTGGGTCAAAGAACCTTCAAAAAGTAGCATAGGGCTTCCCTGGTGGCGCAGTGGTTGAGAGTCCGCCTGCCGATGCAGGGGACACCGGTTCGTGCCCCGGTCCGGGAGGATCCCACATGCCACGGAGCGGCTGGGCCCGTGAGCCATGGCCGCTGGGCCTGCGCGTCTGGAGGCTGTGCTCCACAATGGGAGAGGCCACAACAGTGAGAGGCCCATGTACCGCCAAAAAAAAAAAAAATGTAGCATAAAAACTGGAGGCAAGCCCAGAAGAGCAGGCTTTTGAGAGGCTTCACAGTGGAGACGAGAGAGACAGAGAGCCTCTCCCAGAGTGGATGGTGCCCTTTGCCCCGAGATGGCCCTTGGGCAGATGTCGTGGCCGTGTGTCACCTTGTGTGGTTGAGAACTGTTAGTCTTGTAATGGAGCACAGCCTTTAACTCCGTGCCTCTATCCACAGGTTCTTTGGACTTTCCAAGACAATCCTGAACAGGAACAGGCCCAGGAAGCAGGCACCGACTGTCCTCTGGAGAGCCTTTTCCTGTTAATTGCTTCTGTTGGTGCGACTGTTCTAAATCAAATGTTTGACTTGGATGCAGAATCACTGTGTTTTGCCTCTTTTAACTTTTTTGTTTTAGCGGCGCTGCCCGGCTTGTGGGATCTTAGTTCCCCGACCAGGGATTGAACCGGGGCCCTCGGCAGTGAAAGTGCAGAGTCCTAACCACTGGACCGCCAGGGAATTCCCTTAAGTTTATATTTTGAAAACTTTCAAACTGATAGAAAAGTTGCGAGAATCGTACAATAAACAGACACCTACATATTCTTCACCTAGAGTCTACAATTAACATTTGTCCAGAGTTGTACACATTCTCTTTTTCTCATATTATTACTATTATTATTTTGCTCAATTATTACTATCAGTTTTGGTAAATATATTTATTTATTTTTGGCTGCGTTGGGCCCTCGTTGCTGTGCATGGGCTTTCTCTAGTTGTGGCGAGCAGGGGCTACTCCTCGTTGCGGTGCACGGGCTTCTCGTTGCAGCAGCTTCTTTTGTTGTGGAGCATGGGCTCTAGGCGCGCGGGCTTCAGTAGTTGTGGCACGCAGGCTCAGTAGTTGTGGCTCATGGGCTCTAGAGTGCAGGCTCAGTGGTTGTGGCGCACGGGCTTAGTTGCTCTGTGGCACGTGGGATCTTCCCAGACCAGGGCTCAAACCCGTGTCCCCTGCATTGGCAGGCAGATTCTTAACCACTGCGCCACCAGGGAAGTCCCTCCTCAATTATTTGAGAGTGAGCGGCAGACATCATAACCCTTTACTCCTACATACCTATATACTTCAGTAGGTATCTCCTAAGGTCAAGGGTAATCTTGTGGTTCACTGAGAACCTGATAGCTGTGCGGGGCTGACACCTGGGACATCTAGGAGTGCCCATCTGAGTGCAGGGCACCACTTGGTCCTGCCCAGCCCCTGATGAGACCAGGGCTGCCGCCTCCACTGGGTCTTTGGACTCATTTCCTCTCCCTTGACCAGCCTTGACCTTGGCTGGTTTGGCCACACATTGCCCCCTGCCTTGGCCCCTCTCACATCTTTATGCCCTGTGACTTTTCTTCCTGTCTGGGCCTGAAACGCACTGAACAGCCCCCATCCCTTGCAGTAAGGAGCTCTGACCCTGATTTAGCACATCTACTGGCCAAGTTCCCAGTGGACTCTGGGGAAGGACTGGGAGCCCATTGTCCTGGAGTTGTCCTTCCAACACTGGGGAACTCCAGGAGGGGTTGTGGCCTGAGCCTCCCTGGGGGATGGGGCGGCCACTACTGACTTGAAGAGTCAACACTGAGGCTCCCAAACCTGGACTTTGTAAGAAATACATGCAAATTAAACATTTCTTGGTGCACATGGAGGGACCCTGCCTCATATCAAAAAAGAAGTCAAAAATCCCAATGGCTTGTTTTCCGAGGAAATGTGTATGTTTCTACCAAGTACGGAGAGGGTGTGAGGGCACCTTCCAGTGGTGATGGTGTGAGCATGGGAGTTATCATCTGGCTAGAAATGTGTTCTATTGGCTGAGCGCAGTGTGGGCTGGAGGAAAAACCAGGGTTCTCTAGGAAAGGGAGGACAAAAGGAATGCATGAGTCACAATTATACTAAAATTCACTTGCTGTTTATTTGAAATTCAAATTTTACTGGGATTTAACTGGTATTTTAATTTGCTCGATCTGGAAACTTACAGCACAGGTGGACAAAGGAGATGGATTGGAGGGCTACCTAGGAGATAAAATTGGCAAGACTCTGGAATGACTTGGATGTGGGTGGGAGGAAGTTATGGGGGAAGGAAAAGTGGCAATAGGTGGATGGTGGTGCTGTTGCCAGGGCAACATATAGTGTCTAGCCCATGTGGTGGCTTCATACACCTAGAGAAAGATGCTCTCTTGGTGGACACAGTCCCGTGGACGCATTGCCTGGTGAGCAATGTACAAGCTAGATTTCAGCCCCCACTTTTCCCTTATGCAATGAACCCTTTACACAACCATACACGCCAGTCCTGTGCTATCCCTTGAAATAAGGAATGCTGGAGAAGTATAGGTTTTCTAGGGGCAGCTCTTTTTTTTTGGCAGCACTGCAAGGCTTGTAGAATCTTAGTTCCCCAACCAGGGATTGAACCCGGGCCCTGGGCAGTGAAAGCGTGGAGTCCTAACCACTGGACAGCCAGGGAATTCCTGAGGGCTCAATTTTTGGAAGATGAATTTGAGAAACCTGTGACACACCCAAGCGGAACTGTCCAGTATGCAACTGGGCTTATGAGTCTGGGGTCTGGTATATGAGTGTGGAAAAAAAAAGTCTCCTGTGAGAAATGTAAATCCCAAGCCTGTGCCCTGTGGATGCAGGGTTAGTTGTAAATGACTTGATTGGAATATTGATCCTAAACTGAGAAATGAGCTCACAAACACTCTTGAATCTCTGGGGCCGGACAATAAGCATAGTCTCTTTGGGAACACTTCCCCACCCCAGGGCACAGGGGACTCCCCAGAAATAACAACCATGAAGATGAGTACCTGAGAAAAAAAATTACAAGCTACAACTGGACTCACCACAAGGGAGTATCAGTAGGTGAGACTCAAGCCAATTTAGATGATTAACCATGGTTAGCATTATGGTATGAATTACCAGCATTTAGGGTGCATGGAATTCCATTTTGTAGTAACTGGACACCAAGATATTAGTTTTTCCTAACACTAGCTGAGGAGTTTCTAAATGGGAGAGGGCCTTATGGGTGGCAATCTGGTGGATGCGGGCAGGGCTGGAGGACCTGTCTTGAAATTGTATTTGCAAAGCAGCGCAATATTTCTACTTAAATTCCATATCCTTATTTGGGGAGATGATGAAGATGATGAGGGTGGCTAGCCCCAGCTCCTCGCCATCCCTTGGTGTTGTCACAGGCTTTTGACTCTAATTTTAGCCCTTTCTTGCACAGTTTCGTTTTATTTATTTATTTATTTGTTCATGTCAGGTCTTAGTTGCAGCACAAGGGCTTCTCTCTAGTTGTGGCACACGGGCTTTAGAGTGCGCGGGCTCAGTAGTTGCAGTGCGTGGTCTTAGTTGCCCCATGGCGTGTGGGATCTTAGTTCCCCAACTAGGGATCGAACCCGCATTCCCTGCATTGGAAGGCGGATTCTTAACCACTGGACCATCAGGGAAGTCCCCTGCACAGTTTCTTGTTGGTAAAAAACTGGACAAGATGGAAACTAGAATTTCGATTAGACATGCAGTCTGCGTGTTCAAGGGTGCCTTGGGGGACTTTTGACAGGGCTGCTCTGTCCTAATGGGCAGGTTGTAAAACGCATGCCCCTAAGGGGGTGCAATTTGTATCATAGGCATGGGAGAGCTAATTTTCTTGTAGTAAGTGTCTTGTTTTCAAAACATCAGTATTTTGTGACAATTTTCCAGCAGGTGTCAATAAAGTGTCTTGAGGAAGGGGCACTTTTTCTATTTGGTGAAAAGGTGACATGGAGGGGGTGTAAAGGTGGTGCTGAGTGGGAAGGAGAAGCCATCATCATGGGCTTTTGGAATGTTAGATCAGAAATGGCTCTTCAGGGCTTCCCTGGTGGCGCAGTGGTTGAGAGTCCGCCTGCCGATGCAGGGGACACGGGTTCGTGCCCCGGTCCGGGAAGATCCCACATGCCGCGGAGTGGCTGGGCCCGTGAGCCATGGCCACTGAGCCTGTGCATCCGGAGCCTGTGCTCTGCAACGGGAGAGGCCACAACAGTGAGAGGCCCGTGTACCGTAAAAAAAAAAAAAAAAAAAAAGAAAGAAATGGCTCTTCAGAGAGGACCGGTTCAACTCTGGATGTGTTAGGAATCTGGCTTACAGATAACAGATACCCAATTCCAACTGACTGAAGCCAAAAGGGGAACTAATCATTGGAACTCAAGGACAGGAGGCTTCCCTGGTGGTACAGTGGTTAAGAATCCTCCTGCCAATGCAGGGGACACAGGTTCGAGCCCTGGTCCAGGAAGATCCCACATGCCACAGAGCAACTAAGCCCGTGCGCCACAACTACTGAGCCTGCGCTCTAGAGCCCATGCTCTGCAACGAGAGAAGCCACCACAATGAGAAGCCTGTGCACCGCGATGAAGAGTAGCCCCTGCTCCCCACAACGAGAGAAGGCCCATGCGCGGCAATGAAGACCCAACGCAGCCAAAAAAAAAAAAAAAGTAGCCCCCACTCGTAACTAGAGAAAGCCTGCGCGCAGCAACGAAGACCCAATGCAGCCAAAAATAAATAAATAAATTTTAAAAAGTAAGAAAACAGTAGATTGTAAAATAATATTAAAAAAACAACAACAACTCAAGGACAGGGATGCACCAAGGACAGAGGAACATATTGGATCCAGGGACAGTGGTGCAGCCAAGACCTACCTCTGTCTTTCTGTACTCTCCTCTCTGCTCCTCTCAATGCACCTGGGACCTGCTTTCTTCCTTTCTTAGTCTACGTTGTACAAAACATGGTGGCAGGCAACTCCTGGGCTTCACATGTTAGAGATTCATTGGCCAGCAGAGAGACTGGCTTCTTCTAGGTTTCAGTGTCAAAATTCCTGGGGAGGAGACTTAATTGGTTCAACTTTGATCAGATCAATCAAATGGCCAGTGTGTGTGTGTGTGTGTGTGTGTGTGTGTGTGTGTGAGAGAGAGAGAGAGAGAGAGAGAGACAGAGAGACAGAGAGACAGAGAGAGAGACACTTGTAACCACTGTAGCTGAGTGCATGTTGGGGGTGGGGTTGGCAGGAAGTAATGGTCACACATTCTACAGAGAAGCATTATCTCTGGACCTCCGTCCAGAGACAGAAAATATGGCTTGTCACCAGAACACACACATCTGTGTGTTCTTCATAATCTAACACTGTCCTCTCAACAAACTAGTGATTTTATTGCTACAATTTTCCATTTCAAGGAAAAACAGTATATATA